>NC_135979.1:31738596-32038596 GCF_053455715.1 Rhinoraja longicauda
GGTGCTTAGTTTTAGTTTTTTAGTTTAGATATACAGGCCGGAAACAGGCCCTTCGGCCCAACGAGTCCACGCCGACCACCAATCCCTGCAGGCTAACACAATCCTACACACGTTACAGACAATTTACAATTTTACCGAAGCCAATTAACCTACAAACCTGACTTGGAGTGTGCCAGGAAACCGGAGCACCCGGAGAAAACCCACATGGGTCACAGGGAGAATGTACAAACTCCGTACAGACAGCACCTGTAGTCAGGATGGGACCCGGGTCTCCGGCGCTGTGAGGCAGTAGCTCTACCACTGCACGCACCCCTGTGCCACCCCTGTTCATCGTGCTGTTTTTCAAGTTCAGAGATTTCAAACAACAAGCTGAACCTAACTACTTTCACAGAATTGTCTGAGCCCGTTATTGCATAACACATGATATCCATTAGTTGAACTTAATTCTCAGGAATAATTGCCAATCTGTTCAAATTGACTTCCTAAGATAAAGTGAGTGTGTGTATGTTGGGAAGGGGGAATGCAGAGGTCGATAGGACTTTGGTTAAAGCATCAGGCAAGGAACCCACAGTGGTGAACAAACCACCGGCTATTCACTCACACCAGTATTATTTATTCATTTTGACTGAGTATAAAATTAAGTTTACTCTTCATTTCTTTTGCAGATAAATTAGGTTAAATTAACCCAAAAGACTTCTGTGATCAGAAATAGCTGTTTACTAACTACATAGCAAATGAAGAGCATGTGGAACTGTATACCTCATTTCTACCTCACACTGCCTCGGCAAGGCCAGCAGCATAATCAAGCACAGGTCATTCCCTCTTCTCTCCTCTCCCATCGGGCAGAAGGTATAGAAGTGTGAAAACGCACACCTCCAGATTCAGGGACAGTTTCTTCCCAGCTGTTATCAGGCAACTGAATCATCCTACCACAACCAGAGAGCAGTGCTGAACTACTATCTATCTCATTGGTGACCCCTGGACTATCTTTGATGGGACTTTACTGGGTTTACCTTGCACTAAATGTTATTCTCTTATCATGAATCTATTCACAGTAAATGGCTCGATTGTAATCTTGCAAGAAATCGTGAAGAAAGCAAATGACATGTTAGCCTTCATAGCAAGAGGATTTGGGTATAGGAGCAGGGAGGTCCTACTGCAGTGATACAGGGCCCTGGTGAGACCACACCTGGAATATTGTGTGTACTTTTGGTCTCCTAATTTGAGGAAGAACATTCTTGCTATTGAGGGAGTAAAGCGTAGATTCACCAGGTTAATTCCTGGGATGGCTGAGCTGACATATGATGAAAGAATGGATCGACTGGGCTTACATTCACTGGAATTTAGAAGGATGAGAGGGGGTCTTATCGAAACATATACAATTCTTAAGGGATTGGACAAGCTTGATGCAAGAAAAATGTTCCCCATGTTGGGGAAGTCCAGAACCAGGGGACACAGTTTAAGAATAAGGGGCAGGCCATTTAGGACTGAGATGAGAAAAAGCTTTTCCACCCAGAGAGTTGTGAATCTGTGGAACTCTCTGCCACAGAAGGCAGTGGAGGCCAATTCACTGG
The DNA here is from genome assembly GCF_053455715.1 of Rhinoraja longicauda. NCBI lineage: Eukaryota > Metazoa > Chordata > Chondrichthyes > Rajiformes > Arhynchobatidae > Rhinoraja > Rhinoraja longicauda. The sequence goes on from NC_135979.1 coordinate 31,740,171, forward strand.
ATATTTTCAAGAGAGACTTAGATGTACGATACGATACGATACGATAAAACTTTATTCAACCCCAGAGGGAAATTGGTCTGCCAACAGTCACAACACACAACAAGGCACATAAACACTTGAAATTAAAAGTGAAAAAAAAAAGAAAAGAACAATCGACTGTTGTCTGGCTGCCGTGTGCACAGTGCCTTCACCGGAACAAACAAACAAACAAACAAACAAACAAACACAGACTTATCCCCTGGGCAGAGGATTCTAAAACTAGAGTGCCCCCCCCCACTCCGGATCCCCATTGTCTTCCTCGCCCCCACCCTCCCTCACGTTCCAACACCACTGAGACTTCCGCCGCCCCGAGGCTCCCACTGCCGCCGAGACCCCACCAGCACCGAGACCCCACCAGGGCCGAGACCCCACCAGGACCGAGACCCCACCAGGGCCGAGACACCACCAGCACCGAGACCCCACCAGGGCCGAGACCCCACCAGCACCGAGACCCCACCAGCACCGAGACCCCACCAGCACCAAGACCCCACCAGCACTGAGACCCCACCAGGGCCGAGACCCCACCGGCACCGAGGTTCCCACTGCCACCGAGACCCCACCGGCGCGAGACCGAACCAGGGCCGAGACCCCACCAGTGCCGAGACCCCACCAGCACGAGACCCCACCAGCACTGAGACCCCACCAGCACTGAGACCCCACTAACACCGAGACCCCACCAGCGCGAGACCCCACCAGCACTGAGGCCCTATCAGCGCCGAGGTTCCCACTGCCACCGAGACCCCACCAGCACCGAGACCCCACCAGCACCGAAACCCCACCAGCACCGAGACCCCACCAACACCGAGACCCCACCAGGGCACATATGTAACGAACCAATGAAATTAAACCAAGCCTGGCCAAAATATTGGTGATGGCATTATTCCGTACTCAGAAGACTTTCTGTGTTATCTCTTGATACTCAATGATTTAATCTCAATATTTCTGTATTAATTGTGTTACAAATCATAAATCATAAATCCTCACAGGGTAAACCAACTGAGTATTCCTACAGAAAGCTGGAGTAACTCAGTGGGTCAGGCAGTATCCCTGGAGAGGTCAGTGGGTCAGGCAGTATCCCTGGAGAGAAGGAATGGGTGATATTTCGGGTTGGGACACTTCTTCAGACTGAGAGTCAGGGGAGAGGGAAACTAGAGGTATCAAAAGGCACAAGGAACAAATGAAAATGAATGGACGAATCTGTTCAAGCGTGGGCATAGTGCTGGGGAGCAGCAGGAGATGGTGTTGCAGAACTCTCGTCAGAGATAGGAGGAGAACTTCTTGAAAGCAGGCATACCTTGAGGAGATTTCATAGTCAAAATGTGTAGGAAGGAACTGCAGCTACTTGTTTACAACGACATTAGACACAAAATGCTGGAGTAACTCAGCGTGGCAGGCAGCAGCTCTGGAGAGAAGGAATAGGTGGCATACAGTGAAATGTAGTCATTGATGGTGCTGGGAGGATCTAAAGAACAAACAGTTATTGAGTCAAGTAAACAGAGATTGTGCTGAGTATAATAAGAATAATTATAATTAGTAAGACTGTCTTGTCTTATTTAATGTCCACTTCTGTTGAACTTTTTATCAACTTAAAATGATTAAATATTCTCATTAGGCTTCTTACCTTCATCATTTATAAATGTCGACACATCCTGAATACCATGTGTCAAATTCTTCCCAACACCGTAGTGTAGCGACCATAGAGAATGGTCCAGGTCGTCGAACCCTCGGATTGGCCAGCGAGGTCACGTGGGAACGCGACCATAGGGATTGGTCCAGAGAGCGACATCGCTGATTGGCCAGCGATGTCATGTGCGCGTTTGGCGCCCGATTTAGTCAGTTCGGCGAAGTCTTCAAGGAAGACAGTAAGTTTGTATTGGTTGTCCCTTACCTTGTTGTTTAACTCTGTATTCGAATATTGCGGCTGCAATAAACTCCTCTTACAACCAACAAGTTTCGGACTCGCTATATTGGTGACCCCGACGTGATCTGGACGATCACCGACTGAGCAGGAACCCGACGCCTCGTTGACGATGACCGAGCAGGGCACACCGGAGTCAAGCGCAGCAGGCGTTCATCTACCGTTGTTTTGGACGCACGCACCGCAAGCTTGGTTTATCCACGCCGAGGCTCAATTTCATATGAAGAAGGTGTCGGACGAATCCACGAAGTACTTCTACCTCGTCAGCGTTCTATCGCCGGACACAACCAAGCGCGTGATGCGGTTCATCGTGAATCCATCTGCGGAAAACAAGTACGAGGCCATGAAGAAAGTATTACTGCGAACCTTCGGGTTTAATAAGCATGGCGGTGCGGCAAAACTTCTGCACCTACCGGATCTTGGAGACCAACTGCCTTCAGTACTCATGGCCGAAATGATGATGCTAGCCGGTGAGCATACGGATTGCCCTATGTTCGAACAGGCATTCCGCAAGAAACTTCCCGAGGATGTCCGACTGCTGCTCACGGATTGTTCTTTTAAGGACCCCGAAGCATATGCAGCGAAAGCGGACGCGCTCATAGCGGCAAAAAACAAGGCAAGTGGTTCGATCAACAAAGTCTCGACATCAGTGACCACGCCACAGCGACGGCAAGATGGCGCCACGTCTCCCGTCAATTCTCCGAAAGCCCGCCAAAAAGATCCGCACAAGCGCGGCTGGTGCTATTATCACCTACGATGGGGTAACGGATCCCGCAACTGTCGTTTGCCTTGTACCTTCGCGGGAAATGCCTCGGCCGATCGTACATAGGGGCAGTTACGATTGGCCAGAACCGGCGCCTCTATGTCCATGATCGATTCACGGACACAGAATTTTTGGTAGACACGGGAGCCATCGTCAGCATAGTGCCGCCGACCGACCTCGAAACCAGATCGGGTAAGACAGGTCCCACCCTCATCGCGGTTAATGGCAGCCCAATTCGCACTTTCGGTACACGGAAGATGTCCCTTGCGTTAGGCCTACGCACGTACGAATGGCCATTCATCATAGCCGACGTCAAACAAGCGATCCTGGGCGCAGATTTTCTCTGGGCTTTTTCACTGGTTCCTGATGTCCGCGGTAACGACCTCCGACCCTCTGCCGAAGATGAGCACGTCGCTCCGACAATCGCCTCCTCGCCCAGCCCTACTGTCCAGGCCGTCGTCGCGGCCCCCGACTCGTATGCTGCGATTCTGGCAGAGTTTCCAGAGCTGCTCGTCCAACGTTTTGACACACCTTCGGCTAAGCACGGTGTGGTCCATCACATCCGCACCGAAGGCCCTCCCGTTTTCGCTCGGGCCAGGAGACTACCGCCAGACAAACTGGTGGTGGCAAGGGCGGAGTTCAGGAAGATGGAAGAAATGGGAATTGTCCGTCAGTCTGACAGCCCGTGGGCCTCGCCGTTACACATGGTCTCCAAGGCATCTGGGGGGTGGAGACCATGTGGCGATTATCGGCGTCTCAATGCTGTCACCACGGCTGATCGCTACCCCATACCGCACCTACAGGATTTTTCATCTGGGCTGGAAGGAGCGGTGGTGTTTTCCAAAATCGATTTGGTGCGAGGATACCATCAGATTCCGGTGCGACCGGAGGACATACAGAAAACTGCAACTATTACTCCGTTCGGGTTGTTTGAATGGTTGCGTATGCCTTTCGGTTTAAAGAACGCGGCACAGGCTTTCCAGCGACTGATGGACCGCGTGGGCCGGGGTTTACCCTTTTTGTTTATTTATTTAGACGACATCCTGGTCGCCAGCCCCTCAGTGCAGGAACACCAGGCCCATTTGCGGACCGTGTTCCAACGGCTCCAAGACCACGGGCTCATTATCCAACCCTCCAAATGTCAATTCGGCCTTCCTGCTCTTGATTTTCTAGGGCACAGAATTACCCCTGCCGGCGCCTCCCCTTTGCCCGAGAAGGTGGAGGCTATCCGGGCATTTCCCAGGCCCACCACAATAAAAGGGCTGCAGGAGTTCGTAGGCATGGTTAATTTCTACCATAGGTTCGTTCCGGCAGCGACGCGAGTCATGCGCCCGCTTTTCCAATGCCTTGCAGGGAATCCGGTAGAGTTGTTGTGGTCCCCGACCGCAGAGTCGGCTTTTACAGCAGCTAAGGCAGCCTTGGCAGACGCCACCATGTTGGTCCATCCGAGCCCCTCCGCCCCCACGGCCCTGACGGTTGACGCCTCTGACGTGGCGGTGGGCGGGGTTCTGGAGCAGCAGGTCGGTGGCCGTTGGCAGCCTTTAGCGTTTTTCAGCCGGCAACTAAATTCGGCCGAGCTGAAATATAGCACATTTGACCGAGAGCTTCTGGCTCTCTATTTAGCTGTTCGTCACTTCAGGTACTTCCTCGAGGGCCGCCCATTTGTGGCATTTACGGACCACAAGCCATTAACATTTGCTTTTTTGAAATTGTCTGACCCATGGTCGGCCCGCCAGCAGCGGCACCTGACTGCTATCTCCGAATTTACCACCGATGTCCGTCATGTCGCGGGTAAGCTTAATGCCGTTGCTGATGCCCTGTCTAGACCTGCTTTTCCCCCTATTTCGGCGGTGGACTGCGAAGTGGATCCCCAGGAGCTTGCGGAGGCACAGCTCCTAGCGGATACCGTTTCGGCTTACCGGTCCACCACTTCGGGATTGAAGTTGGCCCAGGTAGCTTGTGGGTCGGAGGGCACGAAAGTCTGGTGCGATGTTTCTCTTCCCCGTCCCAGGCCAGTAGTACCGCCCTCCCTTCAGCGCCGGGTTTTCGATGCCATTCATGGGCTGGCGCACCCGTCCATCCGCTCCACCTCTGCCTTGGTAGCAGCGAGGTTTGTCTGGCATGGCCTGCGGAAACAGGTAGCGGGGTGGGCACGTTCCTGCGTGCCCTGTCAGACCGCTAAAGTCCAGCGCCACGTCCAGCCGCCCGTACAGGATTTCGAGGTCCCGGCTGTTCGTTTTTTCCACATCCACGTGGATTTGGTCGGGCCTTTGCCTTCCTCCCGGGGCTACACCCACCTCCTCACGGTGGTGGATCGGTTCACCCGGTGGCCAAAGGCTTTCCCATTGTTTGATATTTCATCAGCGTCTTGTGCTAGGACTTTGGCCCTTCATTGGGTAGCTCGTTTCGGGGTCCCGGCAGTTATTACCACTGACAGAGGGCCACAGTTCACTTCGTCCCTCTGGGCCGCGCTGGCAGAACTGTACGGGTCCAAGTTACAACCCACAACTGCATATCACCCCCAGGCAAATGGACTCGTAGAAAGGTTCCACCGCCAACTTAAGGCGTCCCTCAGTGCAAGGCTTGAAGGCCCGGACTGGGTAGACCAACTCCCTTGGGTTCTTTTGGGCATCCGGACTGCTCCTAAGCCAGATCTCGGTGCGTCGTCCGCAGAGCTAGTATATGGCTCGACACTTCGAGTACCTGGAGATCTGTTTCCGGACGCTTCAGACCTGCTGCCTACAGTCCCATCAGTGTTAGCATCTCTCCGGGAACGGGTGGGCTCCCTGGCTCCAGTTCCGACTTCACGTCATGGGTGTCCCATGGTACACGAACCGTCTTCCCTGAAGGACTATGAGTTTGTTTTTCTGCGTAAAGATGCCCATCGCGCCCCGTTGCAGAGGGTCTATCAAGGGCCGTTCCGGGTTTTACGTAAGGGAACGGCTACCTTCACCTTAGACATGTGCGGCAAGAGTGAGCTCGTCTCGGTGTCCCGGCTCAAACCTGCCCATTTGGACCCGGATCAACCAGTCCTGGTCGGTCAAACCCCTAGGAGAGGCCGACGTCCGTTAGTTCCGCTCAGTACGGGACCCCCCGTTCCGACAGTTCCTCCAGGACCCCCCGTTCCGGCAGTCCCTCCAGGACCCCCCGTTCCGGTAGTTCCTCCAGAACCTCTCGTTCCGGCTGTTCCGCCAAGTCCGGAACCTCCGGCTCCTGTGGTTCAGGCTGTCCCTCTCCGTACTCGTTATGGTCGCGAAATCCGGCTCCCTGCTAGGTTCCGCACCTCGGGTTCTGGGGGGGGTCATGTAGTGACCATAGAGAATGGTCTAGGTCGTCGAACCCTCGGATTGGCCAGCGAGGTCACGTGGGAACGCGACCATAGGGATTGGTCCAGAGAGCGACATCGCTGATTGGCCAGCGATGTCATGTGCGCGTTTGGCGCCCGATTTAGTCAGTTCGGCGAAGTCTTCAAGGAAGACAGTAAGTTTGTATTGGTTGTCCCTTACCTTGTTGTTTAACTCTGTATTCGAATATTGCGGCTGCAATAAACTCCTCTTACAACCAACAAGTTTCGGACTCGCTATAGTAGATTCAATGAAGAGCTCTCAAGGTCTTCCTTCTTATCTTCAAGCACCTCCTTAGTCTTGTTCCTTCATGTCTAGGGAATGTTCTTCAGACATGTGTTCTCAGCACAACCTCTGTTTGCTTAACTCAAGAACTGTTTGTTCTTAGATCATCCAGGCACCATCAAAGACTACATTTTCATTGTACCCATGTGCTCTCAGCTTTTTCCTCAAACTCTTTCCCTAACTTCAAAAGCTTCTTGAAATCTCCTGGTTAAACTCTGTTTTCAATCCATTGCTCTTCATTCTTTACTGAGACATATCCAGTGTCTATTTCTCTCCTTTACAAAATGCTCTGGAATGCTTTATAAAGTATGTAATGCCATATAAACAGAAGCTATTTGTGTTATGTTCTTAGTAATAAACTAATGACATAGAGAACAGTTGCTTTTTATTTAATCCCAGCCTTAGACTACTTTATCCTGGTTCCCTGCACAGTTACTGATATGGCAATAATGTGGACAGGTTCATGCAGAGGAAAGGTTTAGAGGGATCTGGGTCTAACATGGGCAGGTGGGGCTGAAGAGCCTGTTTCCATGCTGAATGACTATATGACTCTATGACAATTTTTCAATGCGGCGTTGAATCAATTTTTCAGGGTCTGGCCAGTTTTCATGGGCTGTTCTACATTGCCCCTGGAGAAAGTGGTGGTAAACTGGCCACTAACGACTATTTAAGGATGGTAGCTTTCTTCTCAAGAACCATATAAGAGGGCCAGATGGAGGTTTGAAGCATCATGAAAATACAAATTGTTCTAAATTATTAACTGAATTTAAATTCTATATAGGCCATGGTGGGTTTGTCTTGATATCTCTGGATTACTAATCTGAATTACTTGCTCAGTTAGGTAGCAATTGTACCATCGTTAGAAACCACATTACAACATGCATGGTTCTGATTTTGTTTAATGATTCACAAAGAGATTGATTGTGATTCTATGCTTGTCCGACCTTATTGGTGAATATTTAAGGAGTATTATTGAAAGGTGCAATTTCATGGTCCAGTTTGTCTAGTATATTTAATATTTTATCGTGGATTTATTAGTTGTGTAGTTGCAGTTAATGTACTGTAAAGCTGCAGCAAGTTTAGAGATACAGAGGGAAACTGGCCCTTTGGCCCACCGAGTCTGCGCCGAACAGCAACACCTGTACTAATCAAGAATCTGTCAATCTCTGCCTTAAAAATATCCATTGGCTTGGTCTCCACACCCTTTTGTGGCAATGAATTCCACAGATTCGCCACCCTCTGACTAAAGAAATTCCTCTGCATCTCCTTTTATTCTGAGGCTATGACCTCTGGTCCTAGACTCTCCCATTAGTGGAAACATCCTCTCCTCATCCACTCTATCCAGGCCTTTCACTATTCTGCAATTTTCAATGAGGTCCCCTCTCATCCATCTAAACTCCAGCGAGTACAGGCCCAGTGCCATCCAACACTCATTATACGTTAACCCAATCAATCCTGGGATCGTTCTCGTAAACCTCCTCTGGATCCTCTCCAGAGCCAGCACATCGTTCCTCAGATGTGAGGCCGATATGCTTGAAACTGCTGGTCACAGTGAACCTTCTGCCCAGTGATAGGATCATAAAACTATTCCAGTTCTTCCCCTGGAACTACGAACGTCCTATTCAATTATATCATCTCTCGTTTGATCTCTCTCATCTAAGTTGCTGCTGATTTTGTTCAGGAATGTGAATTTGCATTACTTTAGAGATAATCTGAGTCATGCCTGTGATGTGCAGACTCAAATATATACAAGCAGATTACATGCAGCTGAGATTGGTAAAGAAGGGAAGAAACACCACAGAACACAGAGTGGTCATGTAAAATCAGGCAAGGTGAAATGACTGATCTTTGATTTAATGTCTAATTTTATGGTTTGAATGGAACATGAGAAATTGTCCCAGTAATTAAATACACATACGGTGGAAGAGTCAAGACTCAAGAATGTTTAATTGTCAAGGAAGGTAGACACAAAATGCTGGAGTAACTCAGCGGGTCAGGCAGCATCTTGGGAGAGAAGGAATGGGTGACGTTTCGGGTCGAGACCCTTCTTCAGACTGAGTCTCCAGAGAAGCTGCCTGACCCGCTGAGTTACTCCAGCATTTTGTGTCCACCTATGTTTAATTGTCATATGTAGTGAAACGGAACAATGAAATTCATACTTGTGCAGCACAACAGGTTTGGAAATACAGTACTCAATAATAAACAAACAAATAATCAAAAAACAAAGTTCAATAAATAAGATGCCCAATGTAGTACAAAACCAAACCAAGCTTGAAGTCCCGAGTGCAATTAAGACAGTTCATTGTTTGAAGTATTGTTGGTGTTCATGGTATTCAATAGCCTGATGGTTGTCGGGAAGAAGCCGCTTCTGAACCTGGACGCCACTGTTTTCATGCTTCTATATCTACTCCCTGAAGACAGGAGTGAACTGAGAGCATGGCCAAGGCGGTATAGTTGGTCTCTAATGATGCCGGCTGCCTTTTTGCGGCACCATAGATCCCTTTTGATGGTGGGAGGTCAGTATGCACGATGGACTGGGCAGTGTTCACCACTCTCTGTGATCTCCTTCATTCCTGGGCATTTGAGTTGCTGAACCAGGCTGTGATGCAACCAGTCAATGTGCTTGCTACTGTACACCTGTTAATGAAAGTATTTGTGGACAAACCAAATCTTCTCCATCTTGAAAAGGACTTGCAGGGCTTTATGATTGTATCAATGTGCTTGGTGCAGGGGAGATTCTTCAGAGATATGCCCACCCAGGAACATGAAGTTTTTGACTTTCTCCACTGCCAACCCATCGATGAAGGCAGGTTTGTGGATCCTCAGCCTTCCTCCGACAGTCAACAATCAGCTCCTTGGCATTGTTGACTTTGACATACATGCACTTAGATAGATGAGGCTGATTGTGATAGTAAGCATGGTTTTGTGATGGGAGATCATGTCTCATGAATCTGACTAAGTATTGTGAAGATGTGATCTAAAAAGATTGATGAGGGCAGAGCTGTGGACATTGTCCATGTGGATTTTAGCAAGGCATTTGAAATGGTTCCACACGGTAGACTGCTCTGGAAGGTTAGATTGCATGGGATCCAGGGAGAGCTAGCTGACTGGATAGAGTATTGGCTTCATGAAAGGAAGAGGTGGGTGTAGATAACGAAGATGCTTGTCAAAAGGTGCAGCAAGATCTTTATTGGTTAGGCAGGTGGTCTGAGGAATTGTTAATGGAGATTAACACAGATAGTGGAGGCACGGCAGCAAAAAGCATCACGGTGCGCAGCGGTAAAGTTGCTGCCTTACAGCGCCAGAGACCCGGGTTCGATCCTAACTATGGGTGCTGTCTGTACGGAGTTTGTACGTTCTCCCCTTGACCTATATGGGTTTTCTCTGAGATCTTCGGTTTCCTCCCACACTTAAAAGACGTACTGGTTAGTAGGTTAATTGGCTTGGTGTTAATGTAAAATTGTCCCTAGTGCATGTAGGATAGTGTAAATGTGTAGGGATTGCTGGTCGGTGCGGACTCGGTGGGTCTAAGAGCCACTGTTTCTCTGAACTAAACTAAACTTGTGCGAGGTGTTGCACTTTGTGAAGTCAAACCAGAGCAGGACCTGGGGAGAGTTGTAGTGCAGAGGGATCTAGGAGTGCAGGTGTATAGTTTCTTGAAAGTGGAGTCACAGTTAGATAGGGTAGTCAAGAAGCTTTTGGCACATTTGCCCTCATTATTTGAAGTATTGGGAGGTTATGCTACAGTTGTACAAGACACTGGTGAGGCCACATTTAGAGTAGTGTGTTCAGTTTTGGTCGTCCTGTTATAGGAAAGATGTTGTTAAGGTGTTGTTATGAGGATGTTGCTGAGAGTCAAAGGCCTGAGCTATCGGGAGAGGTTGAACAGGCTGGGACTTTATTCATGGAGTGCAGGAGGATGAGGAGTGATCTTATAGAGGTGTGGAAGATTGTGAGAGGAATAGACAGGGTCACCGAGTCTTTTACCCAGAGTAGGGGAATCAAGAACCAGAGGACATAGGTTTAAGGTGAGGGGGGAAAGATTTAATAGGAACCTGAGGGGCTACTCTTTTTACACAAAGGGTGGTGGGTGTATGGAATGGTCTGCCAGAGGAGGTAGTTGAGGCTTGGACTATCACAACTTTTACAAATCAATTAGACATGTACATGGATTGGATAGGACAGGTTTAGAAGGATACTAGACCAAGTGGACTCGTTGGGCCCAAACCTCCCACATAAGTGCAGCACCCTCTCCTCTGAACCCTCCCCCTCGCCCCTCCCAGTCCCCCCTTCCCTGAACTTTTTTTTCTCATTTATTATATAGTTTATAGTGTACCAAGTCCACATATTCTGTTGTGCTGCTGCAAGTAAGAATTTCATTGTTCTATCTGGAACATATGACAATAAAACACTCTTGACACTTGACTCTAGATGAGGATTGTTGGTCGTTGTGAGCAAGTTGTGCAGAAGAGCCTGTTTCCACACTCTCTCACTCTTTCTAATCCTAAGTCCTTTCACCCTTTCACCCACTGCCCTTTTTGAAACCTCCCCATCAGCCCCCATCACCAAGTTTCTTTCCTCTTTCTCACCCACTATGTGCCCACAACCCCCAAACTCCTCCCCCTGGGATCCCTGTACCCAAGTGTTCCTATCCACCCACCCCACCGCCCGTATCTGTTCCGTACTTCACCTTCCTTTTGCATATGATTCCATCAAAGGCGGCCCTTTGTTCATAAGTAAGATCATGTTAAACATGAGCAGATTAGACCATTCGGCCCATCAAATCTACTCCGCCATTCAATCACGGCTGCTCTGTCTCTCCCTCCTAACCCTATTCTCCTGCCTTCTCCCCATAACCCCTGACACCCGCACTAATCAATAATCTGTCAATCTCTGCCTTAAAAATACCCAAGGACTTGGTCTCCACAGCCTTCTGTGGCAATGAATTCCAGTGAGATTCACCACCCTCTGACGAACAAAATCCCTCCTCATCTCCTTCATAAAGTTTGCCCTTTCATTGTGAGGAGATGGCCTCTGGCTATGACTATTGCCATCCTTCTACGCTGATCTGACTGCATGTGCCAATCAACCCCTCCTCATCTTGCCTGCTTGGCTGCCCTTCACCGTCTGCCCCCCCTCCTGACCTGTTCATGCAGACTATCTTCCCTTCACTCCTTCAGTCCAGATGATGGGTCCAGACCAGAAACATCGACTGGCCACTTCTTTCCACAGGGTGACCTGCTGAGTTGCGTCTGTGTTCTGAGTTCCATCAGGTCACCGCCCTGTTTCTGTGCCTCATGGAGGCCATCTTCATCACTGGCTGCTGGCTTCTACCCCAGGTTAATTTAGTTTACTTTAGAGATACAGCGCGGAAACTGGCCCTTCAGCCCACCGGGTCCGCGCCGACCAGCGATCCCCACTATCACGGATCAACACTATCCTATACCCACCAGGGACAATTTTTACCTTTACCAAGCCAATTAACCTACAAACCTGTACATCTTTGGAGTGTGGGAGGAAACCGAAGATCTCGGAGAAAACCCACGCAGGTCACGGGGAGAACGTATAGTTGGGATCGAACCCGGGTCTGCAGCACTGCATTCGCTGTAAGACAGCAACTCTACCACTGCGCCACCGTGCCGCCCTAGTTCGGTAAAGATTGTAAATTGTCCCTTGTGTGTAGGATAGTGTTAGTGTGTGGGGATCGCTGGTCTGTGTGGACTCGGTGGGCCAAAGGACCCGTTTCCTCACTGTATCTCCAAACTAAAATAAAACGAAGTAGTTAAAAGACAGTAGTCTCGCTCGGTACAAGTACACACTGCAACTGTAGTGCTGGAGAGAAACCATCCCGTCAAACAGGCTTCATTTGACATAATAATCAATGAAGCATGACAGCACAGATTAACATGTCCACATTCCCAGTGTATCCTGTCAAAGAGTTTTCACATCTTCTCTGGTGACCTCTGGTGCCGTCTGTAGTCAGCGTAAATGGATTTGGAAGGTTCATGTCAGAGGGCCATTCATTTGAATATTATTGATGCACTGCAATGCACCCGAGACAAGTGACCCCATCATGAACAGAGAAGAAAGTTACTCATTCACCATGGAACCTTCCCAAAAGGTTGCTACAGCAAAGTAGTCACAGACATATTGATGGATCTGACCTGCAGAGTAAACCCATCATTCTTGTTCTGCAAGGAGCCTTGTTACACATTCCTTTCTTTATATATTCCTTGCACTAATCTTATCCTTCCTTAGCGCATGGTTTTATTAATTTATAAATGTTTCATCAGTCCTGTTTAATCCCTGGAACTGGATCAATCATTGTTGCATTCCTGCACTGCAGACAATGTCCGAACAAAGGTGACGTGGCAGCAAAGCAATCTTTCTTGTATTTGTCAAATCTGAACATACAGCAGTATATATGTATGAAACAGACCAATGCACAATGTAATGCAATGGTTTTGATTTACAGGTTAGCAGTGAGCAGGGAATAAATGGGCGTCACGGTGGTGCAGCGGTAGAGTTGCTGCCTCACAGCGCCAGAGACCCGGGTTCCATCCTGACTACGGGTGCTGTCTGCACGGAGTTTGTACGTTCTCCCTGTGACCTGCGTGGGTTTTCTCCCGGAGCCCCGGTTTCCTTTCACACAATATATAATTCTTCGTTTCTATATCTGGGTAGCAGCATAAAGTGACAACTACTGCCAAGGGGTTTTGGGGGGAATATTCTCAGTGTGTTTGTTGCTGCACTGCATGGCTGCAACATGTACAGCAATGTTTTGTGGACGACTTGTCCTCTCCTGTTTTGGGGGAAATACAAGTTATTTTGGCTCCCTGGTTCTAAATAAATGAGGTAACTCCATGAATTATGGTTTCTTCTGCGTAATGAAGCAAAACAAGGTACTAATTGTACATTTTCCAGCTATAATCTGGCACTGGTGCATACTGCGAGGGAACTTCAGAAATCTGGAACAGCCTCTGCATGGTAAATATGTGATGTAGCTGTGATCAACACGAGCTTCAATTGGGATTTTCATTGGAGATCGCAGGGTCCAAAAGGCAGGTCAGTTTTGCACCATCTCCGACACACCACACTCTCTACTTTGATACTGGAGGGCATTCAGGAGTGGAGTACATTGAGCATACAATATAGAAATGTACAGCTCAGTTCAGTTCAGTTTCGTTTACTGTCACGTGTGCCGAGGTACAGTGAAAAGCTTTTGTTGCGTGAACATGTAGAGGCCGTTTGTCCCACAATGTCTGTGCTGAACATGATGCCAAGACTAGCCCTTATCCACCCGTACATGATCCATATCCCTCCATTCCCTGGATATCCATGTGCCTATCCAAACGTCTTTTAAATGCCACTGTTGTATCTGCTCCAACCAATCCAGGCATTCAGCAGGCACTGTGTAAAAAACGTGCTCCACACACCGACTTTAAAGCTGTGCCCTCTAGTTTTTGATTTTTCCATCTTGGGAAAAAGATTCTGATTGTCTACCCTATCTGTGCCTCCCATAATTGTACACAGTTCTATCAGGTCTCCCTACAACCTGCATCATTCCAGAGAAAACAATCCAAGTCTGTCCAACCTCTCCCTGTAGCAAATTCCCCATAATCCAGACCTCAGTATTTGAGTGTTGTGTTCAGTCTTGGTCACCCTGCTCGAGGAAAGATGCTGCTAAGCTGGGAAGAGTGTCGGGAAGATTTATGAGGATGTTGCCACGGTTCCATGGCAAGAGCTATAGGGAAAGGTTGGACATGTTGGACGGTGCTGGCTCGAAGGGCCAAATGGCGTCCTCCTGCACCAATTTTCTATGTTAGGACTATTCCATGGAGTAGAGGAGGCTGAGAGGTATAAAGGTGTATAAAATCATGAGAGGGATAGATGGGGTGAATGCAGAGTAGTTTCCGCAGGGTAGGGGAATGGAAAACTAGAAGGCAGAGGTTTAAGGTGAGAAGGGAATGATTTAATAGGAACCTGAAGGGCAACTTTTTTTTAAATAGCGAGTGTTGGGTATAAGGAATGAGAGTTCAGAAGTAATAGTGACAGGTACAATATAAACCTTTAAAAGACATTTGGACAGGTACATTGACAGGAAAGGTTTGGAGGGATATGGGCCAAATGCGGGTAAGTGGGACTAGCTTAGATGGGGCATCTTGATTGGCATGACCAGGTTGGGATGAAGGGCCTGTTTCTGTGTTTCCAGAAGTTCAAAAACATCAAAGAAATATAATCTATCCCACAAATCCTGTTTCATTGGAGGTGACTTTGCCAACTGCACCTCTCGGCTTGTCTCTAGAATTTACTGTGGAGATACAAACAGGCCATTCAGCCGATTGAGTGTGTGCAATCAGTGATCACCCCATACACTAACACTATCCTACACACTAGGGACAATTTGCAAATTTACCAAAGCCAATTAACCTCCAAACCTGCACGTCTTTGGAGTGTCCAAACCTGCACGTCTTTGGAGTGTGAGAGGAAACCGAAGCACTTGGAGAAAACTCACGCAGTCACTGCGATAATGTGTGAACTCTATACAGACAGCATCCATTGTCAGGATCGAACCTGGGTCTCTGGCGCTGCAAGGTAGCAGCTCTTCTCCTGCGCCACCATGTCACCCCCTCCTCCTCGCTCTCATCTGTGGACAGATCCAGGTTGCTGTAGCTTCCACGGGACACATTGCTTCAGTGGCATGATCCACTGCAAGGCATTTAGCAGCAACCCGGTGAATCAATGTGAAAACGCACACCTCCAGATTCAGGGACAGTTTGTTCCCAGCTGTTACAGTATCAGGCAACTGAACCATCCTACCAACAACCAGAGAGCAGTCCTGAGCTACTATCTACCTCATTGGAGACCCTCGGACTACCTTCAATCAGACTTTACTGGCTTTATCTTGTACTAAACGTTATTCACGTTATTCCATTTATCATGTATCTGTATACTGTGGATGGCTTGATTATAATCATGTACTGTCTCTCCACCGACTGATTAGCACATAACAACTTTTCATTGTACCTCGGTACATGTGACAATAAACTAAACTCAACACACACTCAACTAAACTCAATGAATCTCCAAAGTATAGAACATCAACTCAAAACAGGAGCATTGTGAAGGAACAGGACTCCCACTGTCAGCTTTTGAATAGTGATTGTTTATTGCCATGCAGGTTCTTTGTTACCACTGTGCCTTGCCTTCACTGCCTGGTTTTGTGAAACCATGAAACCGGTGGAACAAACATCATATTCAAGGGTCGGTGAAAATATAAATGTAGTGGAGCAATAACTGAATGTTAATTGGCACTGCAGTAAAGCTCAAAGCATCCGCATCAATTCTGGTAATTTTTTTAATTTTATGCTCCTTTGCTTCATCACAATGACATCCAGCTCGTAATTTCTTGCGTTCTGGGTGACCATCGATACGAGTGCCAGAGTGCAAGAGTGCCAGAGTGCCAGAGTGCCAGTGCCAGAGTGCCAGAGTGCCAGACTGCCAGACTGCCAGTGTGCCAGAGCGCCAGACTGCCAGTGCCAGAGTGCCAGAGTGGGATGAAACAAACTATAGAGCGGAGGTGCAGAACCTGGCGGACTGGTGCTCGGATAACAACCTGTCCCTAAATACCACCAAGACCAAGGAGCTGATCATCAACTTCCGTAGGTCACATAACGGGGAATATGCCCCGATCTCTATCAACGGGGACAGTGTGGAGAGAGTGTCCAGCTTCAAGTTTCTGGGCACTCACATTTTGGAGGACCTAACATGGTCCAATAACACTGCTGCGCTGGTCAAGAAGGCACAGCAACGACTGTTCTACCTAAGAACACTGAAAAAGTCTGGTCTACCCCAACAGCTGCTGACAACCTTCTACCGCTGCACCATAGAGAGCATCCTAACGCATGGCATCCCTGTGTGGTACCTCAGCTGCACGGAGGCAGAAAGGAAAGCTCTACAGCGGGTAGTCCATAGAGCTCAGAGGGCCATCGGAACACAGCTACCAGACTTGGAGGGCATCTACAACACACGATGCCTCAGAAAAGCCACCAGCATCCACAAAGACTCTTCACACCCCTGCAACAGTCTGTTCGAACTCCTTCCATCGGGCAGACGATACAAGGCCTTCTACGCCTGCACCTCCAGACTCAGGAACAGCTTCATCCCCAGGGCCATAGCTGCTATGAACCGGTCATGCTGAGCCGGATGGTCACAACGCATAGATCAACTTGCACTTTACCCTGTCTAAAACTGTTACAATTGTTTCGTTGGGTTGCTGTTGTCTAAATTACTTAAATTATTGCATCGTATGTGAGGCGCATTCCCAATCTCGTTGTACCCCTGGGTACAATGACAATAAAGATATATTGTATTGTATTGTATTGTGCCAGTGCGCCAGAGTGCCAGAGTGCCAGAGTGTTGCACCTCAGAGCAGACTGCTCCGACGGAGGAGGATTAGTTTAATGTCGTTTAGTTTTAGAGAAACAAGCCCTTTGTCCAAGCGCAGGCTCGGCGATCGCTTCGCTCAACACCTTCGCTCAGTCCGCCTTAACCAACCTGATCTCCCGGTGGCTGAGCACTTCAACTCCCCCTCCCACTCCTAGTCTGACCTTTCTGTCATGGGCCTCCTCCAGTGCCATGGTGAGGCCCACCGGAAATTGGAGGAACAGCACCTCATATTTCGCCTGGGCATATTGCACCCCAGTGGTATGAGCATTGACTTCTCCAACTTTAGATAGTTCCTCTGTCCCTCTCTTCCCCTCCCCCTTCCCAATTCTCCCTCCATCTTCCTGTCTCCACCTATACCCTTCCTTTGTCCCGCCCCCCTGACATCAGTCTGAAGAAGGGTATCGACCCAAAACGTCACCCATTCCTTCTCTCCTGAGATGCTGCCTGACCTTCTGAGTTACTCCAGCATTTTGTAAATAAATACCTTCGGTTTGTACCAGCATCTGCAGTTATTTTCTTACACCTTTGTCCCACTGAGTCTACACCGACCACAATCACCTATACACCAGTTCTACCCTGCACACCAGGAACAATTCATAGAAGCCAATTAACCTACAAACTTGCACGTCTGGAATGTGGGGGGAAAGCCAAAGTCATGGGGAGAATGTACAAATCCCTTACAGAGAGCACCTGAGGTCAGGATTGAACCCGGCACTCTGGCGCTGTGAGGCAGCAACTCTACCGCTGCACCACCGTGCCGTCCAGGACACTTTCTTATTTTCTCCTGACATCCATAAGTGCCCTTCCAGATATTGTTGATGTTGTTTCACTCAGACTCACAATTCCAATAACCACATCAGGTAGGCCTAGTTAGACACACAATGCTAGAGTAACTCAGCAAGACAGGCAGCATCTCTGGAGTGAAGGGATGGATGACATTTTGGGTCGAGACCCTTCTTCTGAAACGTCACCCATTCATCTCTCCAGAGATGCTGCCTGACCCGCTGAATTACTCCAGCATTGTGTGTCTATCTCCGGTGTAAACCAGCATGTGCAGTTCCTTCCAGCACAGGTAGTCCTAGTTCCTTTTTGTGCACTCTGGATTCCCAGAGATTCTTGACTTCGATGTGTTATCAGCAAACCATGGAAGTATTATTCATGCAATGCTTATCTGGTCTCTGCATGGCTAACTCCACAAGGTCATTTAAGGTTTCTCTGCTGCATTCCCAATGTATGAATGCTTGTGAAAGTCAAAACAGCTCTTTGTGATAGAAAAAAATAATTACTCATGTTAATTCATAATAATCCAGGTCTCCCCGTGACCTGCGTGGGTTTTCTCAGGGAACTTTGGTTTCTTCCCACACTCCAAAGGCGTACAGGTTAGTAGGTTTGTATAAATTGTCCCTAGTGTGTGTAGGGTAGTATTAGTGTGCAGAGATCGCTGGGCGATGCGGACCCAGTGGGTTGAAGGACATGATTCCGCACTGCATCTCCAAACTAAACTAAACTAAACTAAATATGTTATAGGAGCAGAATGAGGCCATTTGGCCCATCAAGTCTACTCCGCCATTCAATCATGGCTGATCTATCTCTCCCTCTCAATCGCATTCTCCTGCCTTCTCCCCATAACTCCTGACACCCTGGCTCATAGTTTTACTTATAATTTATTAACATTATTTTTGCCCATAATGTGCAATTTCCTCAGGAATTTGGAATATTTTGCAGTGTTCGCTTGTCTGATAATTGCATTCATCTATATTTTGTTTTTTCCTCATAAGTTACAATTGCAGATTTTATCATTGATTGTGAATGAAGCTAAATGACAAACAGATTGTAATGATTATTGCAAAAACAATGATACAGAAAAAACTCCCGCACCTTGTTTTTGGAAGCACTGATTAATTTATGACTGTCAATAATATCCGGTTCACAAATAGCATGCCTTTTACATAACTTTTCTATTGTAAGACATATTATACATTGGTCCATATCTTGCAACACAAGGCAGTGGAGAATGATTTGAAAAAAAAGACATTGACATCTAACTTAATGTAACGTGGTTAAATTTATTCTGCTTTCTGAGGGAGCTTGTACAATTACAAGGTGTGAGATTCCCAGGATTGTTGTTTCTGACAAGACAGGGGGCTGCAAAAGCTGTGTCTCTGTGAAGATAGACACAAAAAGCTGCAGTAACTCAGCGGGTCAGACAACATCTCTGGAGGAAAGGAATAGGTGATGTTTCGGGTCAAGAACCTTCTTCAGACTGAGAGTCAGGGGAAAGGGAAACATTTCCATCATCTGCAGTTCCTTCCTACTCATTTCTCTATGAAGGTGGCTGCAGAGCAATGTAACCCTTGCGAGTTTCATTCTGGATAGCTTGTATTCAAACAGTGGCAATCACCCTATACAGATAATGCAGCTTGTTTTTCAGCAGTAAAGGAAGGCAGATTATTATCTGAATGGTGTCAAGTTAGGAAAAGGGGACGTACAACAAGATCTGGGTATCCTAGTGCATCAGTCACTGAAAGGAAGCATGCAGGTACAGCAGGCAGTGAAGAAAGCCAATGGAATGTTGGCCTTCATAACAAGAGGAGTTGAGTATAGGAGCAAAGAGGTCCTTCTGCAGTTGTACAGGGCCCTAGTGAGACCACACCTGAAGTACTGTGTGCAGTTCTGGTCTCCAAATTTGAGAAAGGATATTCTTGCTATTGAGGGCGTGCAGCGTAGGTTTACTAGGTTAATTCCCGGAATGGCAGGACTGTCGTATGTTGAAAGACTGGAGCGACTAGGCTTGTATACACTGGAATTTAGAAGGATTAGAGGGGATCTTATTGAAACATATAAGATTATTAAGGGATTGGACATGTTAGAGGCAGGAAACATGTTCCCAATGTTGGGGGAGTCCAGAACCAGGGGCTACAGTTTAAGAATAAGGGGTAGGCCATTTAGAACGGAGATGAGGAAAAACCTTTTCAGTCAGAGAGTTGTAAATCTGTGGAATTCTCTGCCTCAGAAGGCAGTGGAGGCCAATTCTCTGGAAGCTTTCAAGAGAGAGCTGGATAGAGCCCTTAAAGATAGTGGAGTCAGGGGGTATAGGGAGAAGGCAGGAACAGGGTACTGATTGTGAATGATCAGCCATGATCACATTGAATGGTGGTGCTGGCTCGAAGGGCTGAATGGCCTCCTCCTGCACCTATTGTCAATTATCTATTCTGTGTAAATGTTCCGTGTGAATGTCCAGTGTTTTTTGTCTCTCGTCATGTTCAGTCTTCAGTCCTTTAGTTACTGTTCTGTAGTCCCTTTGTTTTGTTAGTTATGATGTGTTCAGTTTTTAGTTAAGGTCTGCAGATATTTTAATGCTCTGTTCTGATGTTGTACAACCGTTGTGCTCGAATAAAAAGGTTTTAAAAGCTGCCACTGGACTCAGCAAATCATTGGGAATTCAGAGATCCAGCACGTGCTACCATCCTGCTCAACATGGTCACACATTAAATAGTTGCCTCGGGCAGCGGGAGCTCGGGATTTGTGATTATTGATTTAATGTTGAGGACATTATGCTTACTGGTGAAACATGAACTTTAAATCTTTTAAGGCAAAAAAAGTGTTACGTTGTTGCTAGATATTTTAATTGCCTTTGGTTTAATGTGATTAGAAATTGAACTTGCATGATGTTAGGTTAGTTTTTAATGTATATTCAGAGCCGATTATTTCCCTGTTTCAAATACTTCATGTCCTTTATGAGCCCAGGCGTCCAGTTATATTAACAGGGTGGGACTGAGAACAGAGGCCTTTAGCATTTGGGTTGCCATGGTGACAAGCTGAGATAAGCCATCTGGTTAATGAGGGAAATTAGAGAGAGGACAAATGTATTGAGCAGGACCCGCTGTGCATGTGGAGGTGGAGAGAAACACACAGTCAATATCACCTTAGTTTGGAAAGAAACTGGTGGCAGAAATGCCAAGTTACCTGACATTACCTGACTTTTGAGTTACTCCAGCATTTTGTATCCATCTTCAGTTTAAACCAGCATCTGCAGTTCCCTCCTACACATTCCTGCCATTATTGAATGTCAGTTAACAACACACAGCTAACAATGACCTGTTTCCTTTATCATCGTTACTTTTCTGCATATCTTTCATTCATTTGTTCTATATCTCTCTATACCATTTCTCTTTCCCCTGACTATCAGTCTGAAGAAGGGACTCGACCCGAACCGTTACCCATTCCTTTTCTCCAGCAATGCTGCCTGACCAGCTGACTTGCTCCAGCTTTTTTTTGTCAATCTTCGGTTTAAACCAACATCTGCAGTTCCTTCCTACACATTATTGAATTCAATATTGAATCTGGCAGAGGGAAACTTGCTCAGATGAAAGATGATATACTGTTCCTTACGGTTCCAGTGGGCCTTGTTACACACTGCAGAAAGCTGCAGGCAGATCATTCACTGTATTGGTATTGGTGTTTGTTTACTATTGCCACCTGTACTGAGATGCAATGAGAAATTTTGTTTTGCATGCTGTCCAGGCAAATCATACTGTATGCAGGTGCAATCAAGCCAACCTGTGCAAACAAATGCAACAGATTAAACAATTCTACAAAGATTTAAATTATGAAAACCAGTACAAAAAATAAATAAAGTGCAGGATATAGTCACAAATGCAGAGAAAATGTAGATAAAATAAAGTGCAGGGTTCACATGAAGTAGGTTGGGAGATCAGAAGCTCACTCTTAGCTTATGAATTTTTTAATCCATTAATTTAAAATTGTTGAAAACATTAGCGATGCAGTGGTGCTGGTTTCTGACGGGCACGGTGATGGACGCCCCACATATCCCTGTCCTCCCAACAGCCGGCCAGCTCCTCTTTTGTCTCTACATATGCGTCTTCCGTCAACGTCTTCACCATGGTCTTGTTTGGTGATCCCGGGTTCCGTCTTTCATGGGTGGGTTCCCACAGCACAACCTTGTTTGCTGGTGTTTCTGGGTGACGGTGGCAATGACCAGTGAGCCTCGTCCTTCTCCACCTGATCTTCTCAGTCATGAAAGGTCAGTTTAATCGTCTGATACGGTGGGGGAGAGGATGGTTCTGAACCTGGTGGTACGGGCTATCAAGCTTGTGTAACAGGAGAGGAAATTAGAGGGAATGACAGGAGCCCTAAATGTTGTTGGCTGCTGTTCCGAGGCAGTGTAAGTGCAGATGGAGCCGATGGGGAGTGGGGGAGATGGGGGAGATGGTTTGCGTGATGGACTGGGTGCATCCACACCTATGCAGTTTCTCTTGGCCTTGGACAGAGCAGTTGCCAAAGCAACGTGTTGCATTCCAATAGGATGCTTTCTACGGTGCATCTGTATAAATTGGTAAAAGACACCAGAGATTTGCCGAAATGGCAGACAGCACAGTGGCACAGCTGGTAGAACTGTTGCCTCACAGGTTCCATCCTGACCTCCGGGACAGTCACTGTGGTGTTTGCACTATCGCTGCAGCATGGGTTGCCTCAGAGTGCTTTGGTGTTCTTCCACATCCCAAAGACATGTGGGTCTGTAGGTTTATGGGCCTTTGTAACATTGCCCCTCGTGTTTAAGGAGTAGATGCAAAAGTGGGATAACAGAACTAGTGTGAATGGGTGTTCAATGGTCAGTGTGGACTCATGGGCCAAAGGGCCTGTATCTTCCAGGCAATCAATCTATTTAGAGCTGACAGCAAGAGAGTGATCAATGGAAATAGAAGTGCAAACTAGAATCACCAAGAGAATAGAGAGGGGAAGATATGCCATGTGGTGGGATTATTGTAAATACATATGTATTTAATATTCTTTATTTACCTGTTCAACTGCATTCACTTTCTCCAGATCATTGGTCTGGTTACGCAAACGCAAATGGGTTCAAGCTGCACTTTTATTTTTATTCCAATTCTTCTCCCTTTAATCTTTTGCCAGTACATCAGTAACTGTATTGGTCTTGTTTTCTGCACTCTTTTATGAAACTCAAACATTTCAGTGATTTTACGACCAATTTCCATTCTGTTCCCATCTTCACGTGTTTCATCTATGACCCTGACTCTTCCCATTCTTAATCCATCTATCTCCACCCCAATTGATAAGTCAATGCCTATTTTTCCAAATCATTCTTCACCATCTTGCATTGCAAGATATGGAACAACATATAAAATGTGTTACAACAGAAAGGTGACTTAAAAGGCATGCTTTTTGTGAACTGTAAGCAACTGGTGGGGCATCATCCGAGGGAAAGGTCAGATGTCAACCATTTGGAGGAGGGATCTTGCTGAAAGTGGACAAAATGGGTAAGAATGATCTGTCAGATGTGGAGGATGGTGGGTGGAAAGTGAGGAAGACCAGGAACCTCTATCCGTGCCATGTCTGGGAGGAGAGTTAAGGGCAGAAAGTGCAGGGAATAAGCAAGATGTGGGCAAGGGCTTCATCCACAAAGATCGAGGAGATCTTCCATGACTCAGGACGAAACAAAAATCTCAGAGGCCCCGACATTGGAAGTTCCATCAGACAGAATGAGGGCAGAGGAAGTTGGAAAATGGAATGGAGATCATAAGGTCATAAGGGATAGGAATTGAATTAGGCCATTTGGCCCATCATGTCTACTCCGCCATTCAATCATGGCTGATCTATCTCTCCCTTCTAACCCCATTCTCCTCCCCATAACCTCTGACACCTGAGTCTGTGGACTTGTAATGGATGATCATCACTAACATATCTCCTGAGATGGAGACAGAGAGACCCAGAAAGAAAAAGGCAGAGTCAGGTGAAGGATAGAGGAGGGTGGAAAATAGCAGCAAAATAATGGAAATGTCTGAGTTCTCTTAGAGTGCAGGAAACAATATCGAACCAAGAATACCGTACCAGAAAATGGTTTAAGGGACAAGATTTTTGAAACATAAAGAAAGTCACAGCTTCGGCACATTTCAGTTCCCAAAGCAATATCTTTGAAGTGAAGAAAGTGAGTGGGAGTGAAGGGGAAGTTGTTCAACGTGAGAAGGACTAGTTCATTTTACATTAAACATGCAAATAAATATTATTTATAAGAATCTTCAATCTGAAGAAGGGCCTTCACCTGAAATATCATCTGTTCACCTCCCTTCACGGATGCTGCCTGACCCACTGAATTTCTCCAGCAGTATGCATTTGATCAATATTGAGTAAAAAATGGATTTACCATAATTAAGTGTTGTTATAGAGTCATAGTGGAAACAGGCCCATCAGCCCAACTTGCCCACACTGGCCAACATGTCCCAGCTACACTAACCCACCTGCCGGCCTTTGGGTCATATCCTTCCAAACCTGTCCTATCCATGTACCAGTTTAAAGGCCTTGTCCCACTTAGGCGATTTTTTAGGCAACTGCCGGCGACTGTCAAAGTCGTAGCAGATCGCCAAAATGTTCTTTTACAACAACAATGACCACGACAATGCCGAGTCAGGTCGAGATTACATCGTCTTCGGAAACATCGCAAAATTCCCAAGCTGTCAATGCTTCTCCGGCGTCCTAATTTTTGCTGAAATCACTGACAAGTTGGTAATTACTTGAGAGTTTTGAAATATAACATCTTGCCCGGGTTACTTGAAAACCAAGCTTCACGGTTACAAGGCATAAACTGGATTGACTTCCAGTTTACTAATAGCAGTATTAAGAAATTTAATTTTAAAAGTGGTTAAATTGTGCAGAGTGTGGGCATTCTTTGAAAATGTACGGGAGATGCATATCTGGTTTCTGCGTTGCATATCTGTTTTGGGAGCCTACTTTAAATGTAATTGCTGATGGCCATAAACATCGTGAAAATACCCACGCTTACCTGACTGTCAAACTGTCGCCTCCAATCTACCTGTCAAATGTCCTGATGGTAAATAGATTGGTTAAACACAAGTATTTTATGGTATCTTCAAATGACTTTACTTAATGTAATATTACGTGCTTCTAAATCTAAGAGAATCTAGCAAACCTGGGGACAGCATGCAACAGTGCCTGCAATAAACAACGATACCTGGCGACAAGCCAGCTGTCGCCGAGAAATTTCATACCGGTTGATTTCTCAGCGACGCGCTGAGATCCACTACGATTCTTTGAAGACTCCTCACGATCATGCCCGCGACACCCCGGAGAACTGTTGGCGACAGCCTAGTCACCGGCAGTCGCCTTAAAATCGCCTAAGTGGGACAGGCCCTTAACTGTTTCTTCAATCAATCAATCAATCAATCAATTTTATTTGTATAGCACATTTAAAAACAACCCACGTTGACCAAAGTGCTGTACATTTGATTAGGTTCCAATAGAAAAAAAATGAAACATACAGTAGCACGCAAACAGTTCACAGCGCCTCCTCAATGAGCCTCAAACGCTAGGGAGTAGAAATATGTTTTGAGCTTGGACTTAAAGGAGTCGATGGAGGGGGCAGTTCTGATGGGGAGAGGGATGCTGTTCCACAGTCTAGGAGCTGTAACCACAAAAGCGCGGTCACCCCTGAGTTTAAGCCTAGACCGCGGGATAGTGAATAGCCCCAAGTCGGCCGATCTGAGGGACCTGGAGTTAGAGAGGGGGGTTAGAAGATTTTTGATGTAGGGGGGGGAGTGTCCATTTAGGGCTTTGTACGTGAATAGGAGGAGCTTGAAGTTGATTCTGTACCGTACAGGGAGCCAGTGGAGAGAGGCCAGAATCGGGGTGATGTGGTCCCTTTTACGGGTACCCGTCAGGAGTCTCGCTGCGGCGTTTTGGACCAGTTGCAGGCGGGACAGGGAAGATTGGCTGATCCCAGTGTATAGGGAGTTGCAGTAGTCTAGGCGGGAGGAAATGAAAGCGTGAATGATTTTTTCTGTGTCGTCGAATTGGAGGAAAGGTTTGATTTTAGCTATGGTTCGAAGTTGGAAGAAGCTGGCTTTTACCACAGCGTTGACTTGCTTATCAAATTTTAATGCAGAGTCAAATATCATGCCGAGGTTTTTGACATGCGGTTTGACTAGGCAGGATAGGCTTCCAAGACTGCCTGTTATCAATTTGATGGAGTCAGGGGGGCCGAATAGGATGACCTCAGACTTGCTCTCATTTAATTGGAGGAAGTTCTGTGCCATCCAACATTTTATGTCCTCAAGGCAGTGTGAGAGGCTGTTTAAATTTGACTGGTTGTTGGGTTTCAGGGGGAGGTAAAGCTGAGTGTCATCGGCATAGCAGTGGAAAGAAATGCCGTGCCTTTGAATGATTTGGCCAAGGGGGAGCATGTATAGAGAGAAGAGAATGGGGCCTAGGATGGAGCCTTGTGGAACTCCGCAGGAGAGGCTAGCTGGAGCAGAGGAATAACTGCCTATGTTGATGGCGAAACTCCTATCTTTGAGGTACGAAGCGAACCAGCTCAGGGCAGTGCCATCAATGCCAACCGCGTACCGGAGACGGTCAATAAGGATGGTGTGGTCCACTGTATCGAACGCTGCGCTGAGGTCGAGAAGGAGCAGGATTGCACAGTCGCCGTTGTCGATGGCGAGAAGCAGGTCGTTGTGTACCTTCAACAAGGCAGACTCTGTGCTGTGGTGGGCTCTGAAACCTGACTGGAAACTTTCCAGGATGGTGTTTTGGTGCAAGTAGGGCACTAATTGGTTTAGGATTGCCTTTTCAAGGACTTTTGACAGGAATGGCAGTTTGGAAATGGGTCTGTAGTTGCTAGGCAAGGTGGGGTCTAGGTTAGGTTTTTTCAGTAGGGGCTGGACCACCGCGTGCTTGAAACTGGTTGGAACAGTGCCAGTGGCCAGAGAACTGTTGATAATAGAGAGGATGCTGGGACCGGCTATTGCAATGACATCCTTCAGAAGGGCAGTGGGGGCTGGATCAAGGGGGCAGGTTGCAGGTTTCATAGCGGAGACAAGCTTTGCAAGGGAGGATAGAGTGACGGGTTGGAAGCAGTCCAATTTAGATGAACAGACTAGTGAGACAGCTAGGTCACGGGTGGGAGGGGAAATGTTCATTCTAATATTCTCAACTTTGTTGGTGAAAAATTTAGTGAATTCTTCACACTTAGCAGGGGACCCAACTAAGCTGGTACTGGGGGAGGGACATATGACAGAGGTAATTGTTCTAAATAGGACCTTGGAGTTATGAGAGTTTTTGGAAATAAGGTCGGAGAAGTATTGTGCTCTAGCAGACTTTACTGCTTCCTGGTATTTGAGAAGATTGTTTCTCAGAATTTCGAAGGAAATTTGAAGCTTGTCACATTTCCACCTCCTTTCTGATTTTCTGCACTCCCTTCTTAGGGCTTTGGTGGAGTCATTGAGCCACGGCCGACCTTTGGGCTTAGGCTTTTTCATTTTAAGGGGAGCGATAGAATCCAGGATGGAAGAGCAAGTGATATTAAATAAAGAGGTGAGATCCTCAGTGCTGAGATGGGGGGGAGAGGCCTCAATAGTGCAGATGTTGGGGGCAGCTGTGAGAGCCTCGGAGAATTTACTGGCAGTCAATGAATTTATGTCGCGGGAGTAGCGAACAGGGAGATGAGATTTTGCGGGAGATAAAGGCAGAGATGCGTCAAAAATGATAGCGCTGTGATCCGATAGACAGGCTTCAGTGGTTTCAATGTTGTTGATTGGGAATCCGGACGATAACACTAGGTCGAGAGTATGGCCTAACTTGTGAGTGGGTCCCGTGGTGTGAAGAGTCAGATTGAAGGACTCAACCAGGTGCATAAATTCACTCACAAGAGGCTTAGTGGGACAGCAAACATGAATATTAAAGTCACCAAGAATCATGATCCGGTCAAATTTGGGCAAAATGCTAGAAATCAGATCAGCAAATTGGGTGATGAAGTCCTTATGCATTTTTGGTGGGCGATACACAAGAACAATTAAGAGGGGATAGGCTAGGCCTACTTTAATTAGGTGCACCTCGAAACTGGAGAAATGATCAGCGTTCAGCTTAAATGATGGGATTGTCCCAGCCTCAGCTACCTCCTCTGGCAGCTTGTTCCATACACCCACCACCCTTTGTGTGAAAACATTACCCCTCAGATTCCTATTAAATCTTTTCTCCTTCACCTTAAACCTATGTCCTCTGGTCCTCTATTCACCTACTCTGGGCAGGAGACTCTGCGAATCTACCTGATCTATTCCTCTCATGATTTTATACACCTCTATAAGATCACCCTTCATCATCCTACGCTCCAAGGAATAGAGTCCCAGCCTTAGTCTCAGCAGTGAGGTATAAAAGCAACAAACTTGATTTTTCCCATTCTTCACATTCAGAACAACTGCCAATCAAAAACATTTTATCATCTTATCAATCACTTGGGAATGTGGTCTTCACCGCAATGTATTTAGTTAGAATCATTGAGGAAGAAATAATAAAATACTTTAATCCTTCTGCTCCACACTTCTCTACAAGAAAGTGAAAACATATTGTTTCTGGGATATCACCAGCCTGGAAAGAATAACGCTCCGATTACCAACAGCTTCACTGCCAAGAACAACATTCCATTTGTCTCTTTGTCTTTTTGTGATTCTTTGCACAACTGTGATAATAAAAAGAGAGAGTTGATACATGTGCATTGATAATTACAACATTATGTGAGGAATCAAGTAAACTGTGGTTGCTGTTCCGTCAGTTTAGATCTAGCACTCACACTTCTGAGACATATGTTTTTGGGATGGAAAACTGGTGTGGGAAGAGAACAAAAGAATTGCCGACCAGCAATGGATCAAAATCCGAATCTCACCTTCCCCTATTGTGAGACTCACATGTTACAATAATAACAGAGATAAAAATAGATCAGAGCAGTTAATCTTTATCAATAAACCTTCAATCCCGATGCAGAGAAAATACCAGTGGTCAAGGGCTTTTAGAGGCCATCAGTGGAGAGTCACATCCCTTCCAAGCAAGACAGAGTGTCTAGAGTGTTTAAGTGTCCTATGCACTGACAATGGAACAATGTAATTGTTACATAAAACAGCATAGCAGGCCTGTCAGCACAATACCCAAAGATAACATAATAAACAAATAATTTCAATAAACCTCCCTTATGTATTCCGATACATCTTTAGCCATAAATCATCCAACAATGGTGGTGTGGTTGGCAAATTTAAAGATGCAGTTGCAACTGTGTCTGGTTACGCAGACATTGGTAGAGTGAGTGGAGTAGGGGGTGAGCACACAGCTCCAAAATAAAATTTAACATAAACTTCTACCACAGTGGATTCCACATTCCTCACTGTGATGGAAGGTAATAAAGTTCAATCACCTTCCTCTTTGTTCACCCGCGGTCGGGGCTGTTGAAAGGTCGGCAGTCGCCGCTGCCGATGGTCCGAGCCCTCGTGTCGGGACGATCGAAACTCCGGCGTCGGGATGGTTCAAACTCTCCTCGGCATGGAGCTCCCGAGTCAGCCTCTTCTTACCAGTGACCGCAGGCTTCACGATGTTAAAGCCCACAGGCCCCGCGGTTGGAGCTCTCCATAGTCGATCCTTGGCAAAGGACCGCAAGCTCCACAATGTTAAAGCCTGCGCCACGCCCGCGGCATGAGGCGCAAAGGCCGCCAACTCCTCGACGTTAGGCCGCAGTGGGGACAGAGATACGATACGGGGAAAAAATGGCTTATTGGGGAATATCTAACGTTGTACTAGGGTGAGGCCTTGTGTCCACATTACAACATAGCAAGGCAAATGTTTGGTGTGTCATCCTTGGGTGTAGATTCCTAGAACAGCACCATCTAGTGTACAAACAGAGCACTTGGCTTGGTCTGAACAAGGACAATAGTCAATAGTCAATAGTCGTTTATTTGTCACATACCCATAAATGTGTAGTGAAATGAAACATTACGCGCAGTTCAACAATAAGACCAATAAGAATAATCAATAAAAATGCAATAACACATACAATCATAAACTAACACCAAAGAAAAGAAACATCCATCGCAGTGAGTCTCCTCCAGTCACCTCCTCACTGTGATGGAAGGCCAGAATGTATTTTTCTCTTCCCCTGCCGTCTTCTCCTGCGGTCAGGCTGTTGAAGTTGCCACGTCGGGGCGGTCGGGGCTCCCGACATTGAAGCCCCCGCCGGGCGGAGAAAAATCCCACGGCCTATTTCAGGCAAATCAGCAGATTACCCAATACAACTCTGTGATGCCGAACTTTGTTACACATTGTACAAACATCCACCAATAACCTGTCAAAGAAAATGACCACAAGTGAAAAAGGTATGCATGGAATTTTACACCAATAAGAAAGCTATTTGGCTGAAAGTAGTTTTCTGAAAGAGCATTCAGTTTGGCTCAAGCCTCTTTCCAATGGAGGTTTAATTACTGGTCCCTCCTGTCTCTTTAGATGTATATTCAAGATCTTCTGGTACGATATGAGAAAAAGCAGGCAAGATTTCTTATTTCTTGGCCCGGATTCCATCATCAATCATCTGTACTGCAACAACAGAGTGAGTAGTTGGATCATTGCTGTTTGGTGGTCTTGGTTTGAATTAGAAAAATAAAAAGTATTTTCTCCATTGTGTTTGGAGAGGTATATCTACACCAGCTCCATCGGTGTAACAGATTAACAATGACATACTTTATGTGAGTAGATCTCTATAAAGAATGCAACCAATGAATAGTGTAAAGATACTGACAACTACTTATGGAGCCCAGATTCAGAGTAAGTATTGAGATATCGATCTATGCAAATAACTTTCATACTTTTTTGTGTTCCAAGAACACACACGTGTGCCGATGTGAGTAGGGGGAGACTCAATGGTTTAGTTTAGTTTAGTTTAGAGATGCAGCGTGTAAGCAGGACATTCAACCCACCGAGTCCACGCCAACCAGCGATTCGCACACACTAGGAACAATTTACACACACTAGGGACAATTTACAATTATACCAAGCCAATTAACCTACAAACCTGTACATCTTTGGAGAGTGGGAGGAAACTGGAGATCTTGGGGAAAACCCACGTACAAACTCTGTATAGACAACATCCATAGTCAGGATCGAACCCAGGCCTCTGGCCCTGTAAGGCAGCAACTCTACCACTGCACCACCGTACAGCCCCAACCAATGGACTCTCCTTTATATGAAACATACTTTTTCTAAGAACCCAAAGAAAACCTGTAGATTAGACGTAGAGAAGGATTGCCACATTCGTTAATTCTAGAGATAACACATTTCATTTCATTTTTATCAAGGTCAGACATGTTAGTACAAGGAAATGCATCTTTAAAAACCCCATCTATTTTCATTGGTTTGGTTGCAGTCTACCTCTCAAATGAATGCTTGACAAAGCATTTTAGTATTTTCTGATTTATCCATCCATGGTTTCCTCTGGATGTCAATGTCAAGTCTTATCAATTATCCTGTAGCGACCATAGGGATTGGTCCTGAGAGTCGAACCCTCGGATTGGCCAGCTAGGTCAGGTGGTGGTTTTGGCGCCCAAAACCAGTCAGTGGGAAGAGAACTTCGAAGCGAACAGTTTGATTTAATGGTTGTCTGTAATTTCGTTTGTTATACTTTGTAATCGAATATTGCTGCCGCAATAAACTTCTTTAACAAAGAACAAGCCTCCAGACTCGCCATATTGGTGACCCCGACGTGATCTAACCGATCATCTACCATGGAGGGACAAGATGCCCCTCCTGCGGCTCCAACGCCTGGCGTACCGCAGCTAAACGCGGTCAGCGTTCATCTTCCTCCATTTTGGGCGCATCAACCACACCTTTGGTTTGCCCATGCGGAAGCCCAGTTCCACCCAAGAAACATGTCGGTGGATGAAACGAAGTATTATTACCTGGTCAGCGCTCTACCGCCGGAGACGTCCGCGCGGGTGATGCAGTTCATCACCTCCCCTCCTGCAGACGGCAAATACGAGGCGCTGAAGGTACTCATGCTTCGAACCTTCGGATTCAGTAGGCATGATCGAGCTGAGAGGCTTATGCACCTACCGGATCTCGGAGATCGGCTGCCGTCCGCCCTCATGGCTGAAATGTTGGCGCTGGCAGGTGAGCACAAGGATTGCCTCATGTTCGAGCAGGCATTCCGAGAGCAACTTCCAGAAGATGTTAGCCTTATGCTCACGGATGATTCTTTTAAGGACCCCGTGGCATACGCGGAGAAACCCGATGCACTCATGGCATCCAAATCGAAAAAACATAGTTCGATCAACAGGGTCTCGGCTCCATCGGGCAGCCCGCAACGGCACCAAGATGGCACCGCGACTCCCACCATTTCTCCAAAACCCCGCCAAAAAGATCCGCACAAGCGTGGCTGGTGTTATTATCATCTGAGATAGGGTGGAGAAGCCCGCAACTGCCGCTCACCCTGCACCTTCTCGGGAAATGCCTCGACCGATCGTACATAGAGGCGGTTGCGATTGGCCAGAACCGACGCCTCTACGTCCGAGATCAATTCACGGACACAGAATTCTTGGTCAACACGGGAGCCATAGTCAGCGTCGTGCCGCCTACCGACCTTGAAGCCCGATCGGGTAACCTCATCGCGGTTAACGGTAGCCCCATCCGCACGTATGGTACACGGGCAATGTCTCTGTCCTTAGGTACCCGCACGTACGAATGGTCGTTTATCGTCGCGGAAGTCGGTCAGGCGATCTTGGGCGCAGATTTCCTCTGGGCCTTTTCGCTAGTAGCCGATGTCCGAGGTAAAGGCCTTCGACCCTCCGCTAGCAGCGATGAGCCCACTGCTCCACCGCCTGCCACCCCGCCCAGCCCAACTGTCCAGGCCGTCGTCGCGGCCTCCGACCCGTATGCTGCGGTCCTGGCGGAGTTTCCGGAGCTGCTGGTTCAGCGTTTCGACGCCCCTTCTGCAAGGCACGGCGTTGTCCATTACATTCCCACCGAGGGGCCCCCCGTTTTCGCTCGGGCCCGGAGGTTGCCGCCGGACAAACTGATGGTAGCGCGTGAAGAATTTTAGAAGATGGAACAAATGGGCATTGTCCGTCGGTCCGACAGCCCGTGGGCCTCTCCGCTGCATATGGTCTCCAAAGCATCTGGGGGGTGGAGACCATGTAGAGATTACCGACGCCTTAACACCGTCACCACGGCAGACCGCTACCCCATACCGCACATCCAGGACTTCTCGCCCGGGCTGGAAGGTGCCATGGTATTCTCCAAAATTGATTTGGTGCGGGGCTACCACCAGATTCCTGTGCATCCGGGAGACATACCAAAGACTGCCACGATCACTCCATTTGGGTTGTTCAAATGGTTGTGTATGCCTTTCGGTTTGAAAAATGCGGCACAAGCTTTCTAGCGGCTTATGGACCGTGTGGGTCGGGATTTGTCTTTTGTTTTCATTTATTTGGATGATATCCTGGTCGCCAGTCGCTCGGTGTGGGAACACCTGGTCCATTTGCGGACGGTGTTCAAGCGGCTTCAAGACCATGGGCTCATTATCCACCCCTCCAAGTGTCAATTTGGCCTCCCCTCTATTGATTTCTTAGGACACCGGATCACCTCGGCCGGCGCCACTCCTTTGCCTGACAAAGTGGAGGCTGTTCGTGCCTTCCCGCGGCCCACCACAGTAAAGGAGTTGCAGGAGTTCGTGGGCATGGTGAATTTCTATCACAGGTTCGTGCCGGCAGCGGCGCGGGTCATGCGTCCACTCTTCCAGTGTCTCGCAGGCAAACCTATCATCATCATATCATATCATATATCTACAGCCGGAAACAGGCCTTTTCGGCCCTCCAAGTCCGTGCCGCCCAGTGATCCCCATACATTAACACTATCCTACACCCACTAGGGACAATTTTTACATTTACCCAGCCAATTAACCTACATACCTGTACGTCTTTGGAGTGTGGGAGGAAACCGAAGATCTCGGAGAAAACCCACGCAGGTCACGGGGAGAACGTACAAACTCCTTACAGTGCAGCACCCGTAGTCAGGATCGAACCTGTGTCTCCGGTGCTGCATTCGCTGTAAAGCAGCAACTCTACCGCTGCGCTACCGTGCCGCCCAAACTGTAAAGTCCAAACCTGTAGAGTTGGAGTGGTCCGCGGCCGCTGACACGGCCTTTGAGGCAGCTAAAGTGGCTCTGGCAGAGGCCACCATGCTTGTCCACCCAAGCGCCTCCGCCCCCATGGTCGATGCGTCGGACGTGGTGGTGGGAGGGGTTTTGGAACAGCATGTAGATGGCAGTTGGCAGCCATTGGCGTTTTTCAGCCGACAGCTTAACATGGCTGAGCTGAAGTATAGCGCCTTTGACCGAGAGCTTCTGGCTCTCTATTTAGCTGTCCGCCACTTTAGGTATTTTTTAGAAGGCCGCCCATTCGTGGCCTTTACGGACCACAAACCGTTGACTTTTGCTTTTTCAAAAGTGTCCGACCCATGGTCGGCCAGCCAGCAGCTGCACCTGACTGCCATCTCAGAGTTTACTACCGATGTTCGCCACGTCGCAGGTAACCTTAATGCCATTGCTGATGCCCTGTCCAGGCCAGCCATTTCCCCAATTTCAGCGGTGGAATGCAAGGTTGATTTCCAGGAGCTTGCGGAGGCACAGCGCCTGGCTGACACTGCCTCAGCATACCAGTCCACCACTTCGGGGTTGCAGTTGGCCCAAGTGGCTTGCGGGCCCGTGGGTACAAAAGTCTGGTGTGATGTTTCCCTTCCCCGCCCCAGGCCGGTGATGCCGGCCGCCCTTCAGCGCCGGGTGTTTGATACCATTCATGGGCTGGCGCACCCGTCCATTCGCTCCACCTCTGCCTTAGTAGCCACTATGTTTGTGTGGCATGGCCTGCGGAAGTAAGTAACCGCTTGGGCCCGTTCCTGTGTTCCCTGCCAGACAGCTAAAGTTCACCGGCATGTCCAACCTCCGGTGCAGGAGTTTGCGGTCCCTGCGGTCCGTTTTTTCCATATTCACGTTGATTTAGTTGGGCCTTTACCTTCCTCCAGGGGCTACATGCACCTACTCATGGTGGTTGACTGATTTACCCGTTGGTCGGAGGCTTTCCCGTTGTCCGACACCTCCGCCGCCTCTTGTGCCCGGGTCCTGGCCCTCCATTGGGTGACCTGCTTCGGTGTTCCGTCCGTCATTACCACCGACAGGGGGCCCCAGTTCACCTCTACCCTTTGGGCTATGCTAGCGGAGCTGTACGGTTCCAGGTTGCAGCAGACCACGGCGTATCACCCTCAGGCTAATGGGCTCGTGGAGAGGTTTCACCGGCAACTTAAGGCGGCCCTCAGTGCGCGGCTGGACGGCCCTGACTGGGTAGACCAGCTCCCCTGGGTCCTTTTGGGCATCCGTACTGCTCCTAAGCAGGACCTCGGAACTTCGTCCATGGAACTGGTATATGGCTCGCCACTCAGAGTGCCCGGGGACTTCCTTCCGGAGTCCTCTGGTCAGCAGCCCTCGGTTCCGTCGGTTTTAGCATCACTCCGGGCGCGAGTGGGTTCCCTGGCTCCGGTTCCTACTTCATGTCACGGGTGTTCCATGGTGCATGAACCACCTGCCTTGAAGGACTGTGAATTTGTGTTTCTACGTAGGGATGCCCATCGTTCCCCGTTGCAGAGGGTCTATGAAGGACCGTTCCGCGTGTTGCGTAAAGGGACGGTCACCTTCACCTTAGATGTTGGGGGCAGGAGTGAGCTCGTCTCTGTGTCCAGGCTCAAACCTGCACACTTGGATCAGGACCGCCCTGTCCTGGTCGGTCAGCCGCCTCGGCGGAGCCGCCCTCCTGCAATTCCACCCAGTCCAGGACCCCCTGCTCCTGTGGTTCCTGCAGCCCCTCTCCTTACTCGTTCTGGTCGCGAAATGCGGCTCCCTGCTAGATTCCGTACCTCGGGTTCTGGGGGGGGGGTCATGTAGCAACCACAGGGATTGGTCCTGAGAGTCGAACCCTCGGATTGGCCAGCAAGGTCTCGTGGTGGTTTTGGCGCCCAAAACCAGTCAGTGGGAAGAGAACTTCGAAGCGAACAGTTTGATTTAATGGTTGTCTGTAATCTCATTTGTTATCCTTCGTAATCGAATATTGCTGCCGCAATAAACTTCTTTAACAAAGAACAAGCCTCCAGACTCGCCATAATCCATTAGTTTTCGGATTATATTGATATACTCGCTGACATTCATTAGCCCACTTCACACCAACTGAAAATAAAAGTAACATTTACATCATTTATTCATTCCGGAAGGTTAACCCACTGACTGACACACCACAAAATTAAATAGGTGTCAATGATTTAACATAAATTGCGTGATTATCTTTGAAAATATAATAAGTATAATAACTGGTGGGGGACCAGCATTCTGGCAGGCAGGTTTGCCACTGCTACACGGGTGTGTACTAATTAAACTAATTAGTGGGGGGTGTGTTAAATGGGATAGACAAGGATGGAGTTAAAGGGAAAGAGAGTATAGGAAAAGTTAAGAAAGACCCCAGAATTAACGGGCCAGAAAGCTCACAATGGGATAGGAGAGAATTGCCAACTGTAATTGGAATCGATGTGAAAGGTGGGGTGAGTAAGGGATTCAAAGGGATTATAAGAAGTAAAGTGGATGAGTTTGAGGCTCAGTTAGAGATTGTTAGATATGACATTGTGGGGATTACAGAGACTGCAGGAGGATCGGGACTGGGAACTGAATATTCAGGGTTATACATCCTAAAGAAAGGACAGGCAGGTGGGCAGAGGAGGTGAGATAGTTCTGCTGGTCAGCGATAAAATTCAGTCCCTTGCGAGGGGTGACATAGGGGCTGACGATGTAGTCACTGCGGATAGAATTGAGGAATTGTAAAGGTAAGAAGACACTAATGGGAGTTATCTACAGACTCCCAAATAGTAGCCCAGATGTAGAGTGTAAGTTGCAGCAGGAGTTAACACTGGCATGTAAGAAAGCTAATGCCACTGTGGTGATGGGGGATTTCAATATGCAGGTGGACTGGGAAAATCAGGTCGGTTCTGGACCCCAAGAAAGGGAGTTTGTAGAGTGCCTCTGAGATGGATTCTTAGAGCAATTTGTATTGGAGCCTACCAGAGAAAAGGCGATTCTGGATTTAGTGTTGTCCAATGAACCAGATTTGATAAGAGAACTCAAGGTAAAGAAACCGCTTGGAGGTAGTGATCATAATATGATTAGTTTTAATCAGCAATTTGAGAGGGAGAAGGTTAAATCAGAAGTGTTGCAGTTGAACAAAGGGGACTATGAAGGCATGAGAGAGAAGCTGGCCAAGGTCGACTGGAAAAGGATCCTAGCAGGAATGACGGTGGAACAGCAATGGCAGGAATTTCTGGGCATAATCCAGAAAATGCAGGATCATTTCATTCCAAAGATGAAGAAAGATTCTAAAGGGAGTAGGAGGCAACCGTGGCTGACAAGGGAAGTTCGGGATGGAGTAAAATTAAAAGAAAAGATGTATAACAATGCTTAGAGTAGCAGAAGGTCAGAGGATTGGGAAACTTTCATAGGACAACAGAAGGTAACAAAACGGGCAATACGGGCTGATAAGATGAAGTACGAGGGGAAGCTGGCCAAGAATATAAAGAAGGACAGTAAAAGCTTCTTTAGATATGTTAAGAGAAAAAGATTAGTAAAGACAAATGTGGGTCCCTTGAAGGCAGAAATGCGTGAAATTATTATGGGTAACAAGGAAATGTCTGAAGAGTTGAACAGGTACTTTGGATCTGTCTTCACTAAGGAAGACACAAACAATCTCCCAGATGTACTAGAGGACAAAGGATCTAGGGAGACAGAGGAACTGAAAGGAGGCCCTAGCAGGGAAGACGGTAGAACAGCAATGGCAGGTATTCCTGGGAATAATGCAGAGGTTGCAGGATCAATTTATTCCAAAGAGGCGGAAAGACTCTAAGGGGAGTAAGAGACACCTGTGGCTGACAAGGGAAGTCAAGGACAGCATAAAAATTAAGGAGAGGAAGTATAACATAGCAAAGAAGAGTGGGAAGACAGAGGATTGGGACTCTTTTAAAGAGCAACAAAAGTTAACTAAAAAGGCAATACGGGGAGAAAAGATGAGGTACGAGGGTAAACTAGCCAATAATATAAAGGAGGATAGCAAAAGTTTTTTTAGGTACGTGAAGAGGAAAAAAATAGTCAAGGCAAATGTGGGTCCCTTGAAGACAGAAGCAGGGGAATTTATTATGGGGAACAAAGAAATGGCAGACGAGTTAAACCGTTACTTTGGATCTGTCTTCACTGAGGAAGATACACACAATCTCCCAAATGTTCTAGGGGCCGGAGAACCTAGGTTGATGGAGGAACTGAAGGAAATCCACATTAGGCAGGAAATTGTTTTGGGTAGACTGATGGGACTGAAGGCTGATAAATCCCCAGGGCCTGATGGTCTGCATCCCAGGGTACTTAAGGAGGTGGCTCTAGAAATAGTGGAAGCATTGAAGATCATTTTTCAATGTTCTATAAATTCAGAATCAGTTCCTGTGGATTGGAGGATAGCAAATGTTATCCCACTTTTTAAGAAAGGAGGGAGAGAGAAAACGGGTAACTATAGACCAGTTAGTCTGACATCAGTGGTGGGGAAGATGTTGGAGTCAATTATAAATACGAAATTGCTGAGCATTTGGATAGCAGTAACGGGATCATTCCGAGTCAGCATGGATTTACGAAGGGGAAATCATGCTTGACAAATCTACTGGAATTTTTTGAGGATGTAACTAGGAAAATTGACAGGGGAGAGTCAGTGGATGTGGTGTACCTCGACTTTCAGAAAGCCTTCGACAAGGTCCCACATAGGAGATTAGTGGGCAAAATTAGGGCACATGGTATTGGGGGTAGGGTACTGACATGGATAGAAAATTGGTTGACAGACAGAAAGCAAAGAGTGGGGATAAATGGGTCCCTTTCGGAATGGCAGGCAGTGACCAGTGGGGTACCGCAAGGTTCGGTGCTGGGACCCCAGCTATTTACGATATACATTAATGACTTAGACGAAGGGATTAAAAGTACCATTAGCAAATTTGCAGATGATACTAAGCTGGGGGGTAGTGTGAAGTGTGAGGAAGATGCAATAAGGCTGCAGGGTGACTTGGACAGGTTGTGTGAGTGGGCGGATACATAGCAGATGCAGTTTAATGTAGATAAGTGTGAGGTTATTCACTTTGGAAGTAAGAATAGAAAGGCAGATTATTATCTGAATGGTGTCAAGTTAGGAGGAGGGGGAGTTCAACGAGATCTGGGTGTCCTAGTGCATCAGTCAATGAAAGGAAGCATGCAGGTACAGCAGGCAGTGAAGAAAGCCAATGGAATGTTGGCCTTCGTAACAAGAGGAGTTGAGTATAGGAGCAAAGAGGTCCTTCTACAGTTGTACCGGGCCCTGGTGAGACCGCACCTGGAGTACTGTGTGCAGTTTTGGTCTCCAAATTTGAGGAAAGATATTCTTGTTATGGAGGGCGTGCAGCGTAGGTTCACTAGGTTAATTCCCGGAATGGCGGGACTGTCGTATGTTGAAAGGCTAGAGCGATTGGGCTTGTATACACTGGAATTTAGAAGGATGAGGGGGGATCTTATTGAAACATATAAGATAATTAGGGGATTGGACACATTAGAGGCAGGAAACATGTTCCCAATGTTGGGGGAGTCCAGAACAAGGGGCCACAGTTTAAGAATAAGGGGTAGGCTATTTAGAACGGAGATGAGGAAGAACTTTTTCAGTCAGAGAGTGGTGAAGGTGTGGAATTCTCTGCCTCAGAAGGCAGTGGAGGCCAGTTCGTTGGATGCTTTCAAGAGAGAGCTGGATAGAGCTCTTAAGGATAGCGGAGTGAGGGGGTATGGGGAGAAGGCAGGAACGGGGTACTGATTGAGAGTGATCAGCCATGATCGCATTGAATGGCGGTGCTGGCTCGAAGGGCTGAATGGCCTACTCCTGCACCTATTGTCTATTGTCTATTGTCTATTGAAAGAAATTTGCATTAGGCGAGAAATAGTATTGGGTAGACTGATGAGACTGAAGGCTGATAAATCCCCAGGGCCTGATGGTCTGCATCCCAGGATACTCAAGTAGGTGGTTCTAGAAATCCTGGATGCATTGATGATCATTTTCCAATGTTCAATAGATTCAGGATCAGTTCCTGTGGATTGGAGGATAGCTAATGTTATCCCACTTTTCAAGAAAGGAGCGAGAGAGAAAACGGGGAATTCCAGACCAGTTAGCCTGACATCAGTGGTGGGGAAGATGCTGGAGTCAATTATTAAAGAGGTAATAACGGCGCATTTGTATAGCAGTAAAAGGATAAGTCCAAGTCAGCATGGATTTAGGAAAGGGAAATCCTGCTTGACTAATCTTCTGGAGTTTTTTGAGGATGTGTCAAGTAAAATGGATGAGGGGGAACCAGTGGATGTAGTGTATCTAGACTTTCAGAAAGCTTTTAATAAGGTCCCACACAGGAGATTGGTGAGCAAAATTAGAGCACATGGTATTGGGGGTAGAGTGTTGACATGGATAGAGAATTGGTTGGCAGACAAGAAGCAAAGAGTAGGAATAAACGGATCTTTTTCCAAATGGCAAGCAGTGGTGAGTGGAGTGCCGCAAGGCTCGGTGTTGGGGCCGCAACTATGTATAATATATATTAATGATTTGGATGATGGAATTAGATGTGGCACTGGCAAGTTTGCAGATGACACAAAACTGGGTGGCAGTATGAACTGCAAAGAGGATATTAGGAGCTTGCAGGGTGACTTGGACAGGTTGAGTGAGTGGGCAGATGCGTGGCAGATGCAGTATAATGTAGATAAATGTGAGGTTATCCACTTTGGTTGCAAAAACAAGGAGGCAGATTATTATCTCAATGGTGTCAGATTAGGAAAAGGGGAAGTGCAACGGGACCTGGGTGTCCTTGTACACCAGTCGCTGAAAGTAAGTGTGCAGGTACACCAGGCAGTGAAGAAAGCTAATGGCATGTTGGCCTTCATAACGAGAGGATTTAAGTATAGGAGCAAAGAGTTTCTTCTGCAGTTGTATAGGGTCCTGGTGAGACCATATCTGGAGTATTGTGTGCAGTTTTGGTCTCCTAATTTGAGGAAGGACGTCTTTGCTATTGAGGCAGTGCAGCGTAAGTTCACGAGGTTAATCCCTGGGATGGCGGGACTGTCTTATAAGGAAAGATTGGAAAGACTGGGCTTGTATTCAAGAGAGTTTAGAAGGGTGAAGGGCGATCTTATAGAGACGTATAAAATTATAAAAGGACTGGACAAGCAAGATGCAGGAAAAATGTTCCCAATGTTGGGGGAGCCCAGAATCAGGGGCCACAGTCTTGGAATAAAGGGGAGGCCATTTAAACCTGAGGTGCGAAGAAACTTTTTCACCCAGAGAGTTGTGAATTTGTGGAATTCTCTGCCACAGAAGGCAGTGGAGGCCAATTCACTGGATGAATTTAAAAGAGAGTTCGATAGAGCTCTAGGGGCTAGTGGAATCAAGGGATATGGGGAGAAGGCAAGCACAGGTTACTGATTGTGGATGATCAGCCATGAGATGGCTCAAAGGGCCAAATGGCCTCCTCCTTCACCTATTTTCTATGTTTCTATGTTCTATGATTCTATCTTCTCATTTTTCACTACCTTTTCTGGCAGCCTGTTCCATACACCCACCACCCTTTGTGTGAAAGGTTATCCCTCGGATCCCCTTCGCCTTGAACCTATGTCCTCAGGTCCTCGATTCCCTTACTATGGGCAAGAGACTGTGTATCTACCCGATCTATTCCTCTCATGATTTTGAATTGAATTGAATCAAATTGAATAAATTTTATTAGCCAAACATGCATACATACAAGGAATTTGCCTTGGTGCACCTCTATAAGATTCCCCTCATCATTCTGTGCTCAATAGAATAATGACCCAGGCTAGTCAACCTCTCGGGTAGACACAAGATGCTGGAGCAACTCAGCGGGTCAGGCAGCATCTCCGGAGAGAAGGAATGGGTGACATTTTGGTTCGAGACCCTTCTTCAGTCTGACCCTTCTTTCCTACTACTCAACCCCTCCCAATAGCCCACACCCTCTAGTGCTGGCAACATCCTCATCCCTCCCGATAGCCCACACCCTCTAGTCCTGGCAACATCCTCATCAATCTTTTCTAACCCCTTTCAAGCTTGACAAAATCTTTCCTATAACATGGTGCCCAGAACTGAACACAATATTCTAAATGCGGTCTCACTAACGTCTTATACCACTGCAACTTGACCTCCCAACTTCTGTACTCAGTACTCTGACTGATGAAGGCCAAAGGAGCCAAAAGCCTTTTTGACCACCTTATCTACCTGCGACTCGACCTTCAAGGAATCATGCACCTGTACTCCTAGATCCCTCTGCTCTACAACACTACCCAGAGGCCTACCATTTACTGTGTAGGTCCTGCCCTTGTTCGACGTCCCAAAATGCAACACCTCACACTTCTCTGTATTAAATTCCATCAACCATTCCTCCACCCACCTGGCCAATCGATCCAGATCCTGCTGCAATCGTTCACAACCATCTTCCCTATCTGCAAAATCACTTTTGTATCATCAGCAAACTTGCTAATCTTGCCCTGTATGTTCTCATCCAAATCATTGATGTGGATGACAAACAGTAACGGGCCCAGCACCGAACCCTCAGGCACACCACTAGTCACAGGCCTCCAGTCTGAGAAGCAACCTTCCACCGTCACCCTCTGCTTCCTTCCATGGTCCAATTTGCTATCCATTCAGCTATCTCTCCTTGGAATCCATGCGCTCTAACCTTCCAGAGCAGCCTACCATACAGAACCTTGTTGAACGCCTTACTGAAGTCCATGTATACAACATCTACAGCTCTGCCCTCATCGACCTTCTTGCTCACGTCTTCAAAAAACTCACTCAGATTTGTGAGACACGACCTCCCACGTACAAAACCATGCTGACTGTCCCTAATCAGCCCTTACCCATCCAAATGCCTGTATAACCTATCCCTCAGAATACTCTCCAGTAACTGACCAACTACAGATGTTGAGCTCACCGGCCTATAGTTCCCAGCATTTTCCCTGCATCCCTTCTTGAAAAGAGGCACAACATTTGCCACCCTCCAGTCTTCTGGCACCTCTCCTGTATTTAAGGATGACTCATAAATTTCAACCAGGGCTCCAGCAATTTCCTTTCTAGTTTCCTGCAAAGTCCTCGGATATATCTGATCAGGCCCTGGAGATTTGTCTACCTTCAAACATGACAGTACCTTCAGCACCTCTTCGACGGTAACACTGACAGTACCTTCAAACATGACAGTACCTTCAGCACCTCTACGACGGTAACACTGACAGTACCTTCAAACATGACAGTACCTTCAGCACCTCTTCGACGGTAACACTGACAGTACCTTCAAACATGACAGTACCTTCAGCACCTCTACGACGGTAACACTGACAGTACCTTCAGCACCTCTTCGACGGTAACACTGACTGCTCCCAAGACACTTCCATTGACTGCCCCAAGTTCCTCCATCCATCTGTCTTTCTCCTCGGTAAATACAGAGGACCTGTAAATTGAGGACCTTGATCATAGAAACATAGAAACATAGAAAATAGGTGCAGGAGAAGGCCATTCGGCCCTTCGAGCCAGCACCACCATTCATTGTGATCATGGCTGATCGTCCACAATCAATAATCCGTGCCTGCCTTCTCCCCATATCCTTTGATTCCACTAGCCCCTAGATGCACTTGTTTCATCTCATTTTATCTCATTTCATTTACTTTTCTTATACACTGTGCCTTATAACATCGCAGCAGACTGACTGACTATTCTGCGTAGATTTATAACCAGTGTTTACAGATAATCCAAGCGCCTGGCATCAGTTCAAATATGGGTAAGATTCCTGCCTTCTGATTCCCAACTAACCTTCTTTATTAGCTGATTAATCTGTACTCCTCCACATTGAAAGTAGCAAGAGCATAGAACGTACTCTGAGTTTGAGTTTGAGTTTGAGTTGAGTTTATTGTCATGGGCACCAAGGTACAGTGAAAAGCTTTTGTTGCGTGTTAACCAGTCAGCAGAAAGGTAATATATGACAATACAATCGAGCCATTCACAGTGTACAGATACATGATAAAAGAAATAACGTGAATAACGTTTAGTGCAAGATGAAGCCAGTAAAATACGATCAAAGATAGTCCAAGGGTCTCCAATGAGGTAGGTAGTAGTTTAGAACTGCCTCGAGTTGGTAGATGGTTCAGTTGCCTCATAACAGGCGGGAAGAAACTGTCCCTGAATCTGGAGGTGTGCATTTTCACACGTCTACACCTTTTGCCCGATGGGAGAAAGGAGAAGAGGGAGTGGCCAGGCTGCGACTCATCCTTGATTTTGCTGGTGGCCTTGTCGAGGCAACTTGAGGTATAAAAGGAGTCAGTGGAAGGGAGGTTGGTTTGTGTGATGGTCTGCGCTACATCCACAATTCACTACAATTTCTTGTGGTCTTGAATGGAGCTGTTCCCAAAGATGCATCCTGATAAACTTTAATGTTTAATCTTTAAGAGAGATTTGGTTGGACCAACACTGAGTCCTGAAGGACAACGCTGTCACACTGAATTTGCAGCAGTGACTGAATGAACCAAGGTTAGGGCTGAATCTTCTTGACGTCATCCTCACCAAATCTGTGTCGCTGCATCTGCCCATGATCGCATTTGTAGAAGAGACTGTTAAAAAGTCCTTGTGGTGATAAAGTCTTGTCTTCACATTGAGAATACTCATTGCCAGGCCATGTGACACCACAATCTTGCTAAATAAAGATTCAGGATAATCTGGCAACTCAAATCTTGACCTGGGTGGTGCACTGAGGACCATCAGTAATAGGAGAGATACCTGACCATAATCAGCTATCTCAAACCTGACACCATCCCAACTCTACCATTGAGTGTGGAACGAGTTGCAACGTATGCACGGTGCAGGAGCTGAAGTAATCCGATGAGAGCCAAGTGAAGATGTGTCAGTGCCCTGCATGTGTGCTAAGTAGCAGACAACAGCATGCATGCATTGGATCTAAGTGATCTCTCAACAAATGGATCAGATCAAAGGTTTGCAGTTCGGGGTAGGACAAGCCTCTGATTATGATGGCTGCTCTTCTGAGGCAGTGTGCAGTGCAGATGGAGTCTATTGTGGGGAGTCTGGTCTGTGTGATGGACCGGGCTACATCTACAACTGTTCCTTTTCTTGCGCTTGGTGCATTCTCTGCAT
This sequence comes from Rhinoraja longicauda, assembly GCF_053455715.1. Classification (NCBI taxonomy): domain Eukaryota; kingdom Metazoa; phylum Chordata; class Chondrichthyes; order Rajiformes; family Arhynchobatidae; genus Rhinoraja; species Rhinoraja longicauda. Next base: position 31,785,093 of record NC_135979.1, read on the forward strand.
TTGGTGTTCCATTTCAAGCATTGTGTCTGAACTTCTTGCACCACATCTCAACATACTGAGAAATGTGATTTTTAGAGGAGTCATTTTGATTCAGCCCATTTTAAACATGGGTATAATCACTGAGGAAACAAATAAACTGATCATGAAACACCTTGGGTGGCACAGTGGTGCAGCGGTAGAGTTGCTGCCTTCCAGTGCCAGAAACTGTGTTCTATCCTGACCACGGGTGCTGTCTGTATGGAGTTTGTACGTTCTATGTGTGACCAGTGTGGGTTTTCTCTGAGAGCTTCGGTTTCCTCCCACACTCCAAAGACATACAGGTTTGTGGGTTGATTGGCTTGGTAAAATTGTAAATTGTCCCCAGTGTGTGTAGGATAGTGATAATGTGCGGGGATTGCTGGTCGGTGCGGACTCGGTGAGCCAAGGGCCTGTTTCTGCGCTCTATCTCTAAACTAAACTAAACTAAAACTAAAGCATAGAATTGTCTTAGCTTCTTGCTTTTGTAATTTCAGGTACATTTTTCCAACGGACCATTTTCAATAAACTCTTATCTTCTTCTTTATTTGCCATCTGTCCTTTAAAAATATCTGCATGAAATGTGATTAATATTCATCATCTGGATCCATTTTTGTCCGATAATTGTAGGGAATGCCTTACTCTGCAAAACTAAGACGTGGACTGTGAGCCTTCTGTTACAACTTGTGGGCTGCCTGTTCCTCGACTTTGAACCTGCCCTCAATTTCACTGTCATTGAGTCACAATTATTATAGGAAAATCAGATGGTTCATGCCAGACAGAGATCTATGCAGTAAAGCGATCTCAACATTGCTGAGTAAATAGATTTTGTCAGAAGATTGCAGTTTGATTTCACGTTCCAATTTTAGTTTAGTTTAGCTTAGTTTAGACATACAGCGCGGAAACAGATACTTCAGCCCACCGAGTCCAATGCTGATCTCGGAGAAAAGCCATGCAGGTCACCGGGAGAACGTACAAACTGCATACAGACGGCACCCGTAGTCAGGGTCGAACCCTGGTCTCTGGGCTGTAAGGCAACAGCCCTGCTGCTGTCCCACCATGCCCTATTGCTGTGTAAATAGATTTTGCCAGAAGATTGCAGTTTGATTTGATGTTCCAATTAATTTATATCTTGAAAATAATTTATTTTCTGTGCTATTTTGAGGTAGATATAGAAATTGTGTATATTTTGATGCAAGTGAAGGATTATATAATGAAATATGAGAAAAAACTTATAGGATTTACATTGGATTAAACTGCCTGCCAGTTTATGATTTATCCCTGTCTCCAGTTTCCCTCTATGAACCCATGCCAAGGGACACATGATTTTCCTAATGTTCTTCAATGCACCTGACATCAATTATTCAGACTGTCTGTTATTTTTCACTGCAGTCAAGAAGTCATTGATACATCGCATACAAAAAAAACCCGGGCTGACCTAACAGTAAATATCGCTATCAAGTAAATCCCTTTCCCCCCTTCCTCCCCCCCGCCAACATTTGCAATTAATTTCTGAACAAAGCCAAACCAGATTTCTATCGAAGATAAGCACAAATACTGGAGTAACTCAGCGGGACAGGCAGCATTTCTGGATAGAAAGAATGGGTGACGTTTCGGGTTGAGACCTGGAACGTCACCCATTCCTTCTCTCCAGAAACACTGCCTGTCCCGCTGAGTTACTCCAGCATTTTGTGTCTCTCTTCGGTGTAAACCAGCACCTTCCCACCAGATTTATATTTCTTTTCTGCAAGCCTTTGTGCAAATCCATCCAATCATGCCAGGTACATGATCATCCCACCCCCGACATCAGTCTGAAGAAGGGTCTCGACCCGAAACGTCATCCATTCCTTCTCTTCCGAGATGCTGCCTGACCTGCTGAGTTACTCCAGCATTTTGTGAATAAATGCCAGGTACAATGCTCCTCATGGATATTTCCACATTGATTTATTTTGTTCGACTACTGCAAATGGTCATCTTTTGGGTATTATAAGAAAATAACTGCAGATGCTGGTACAAATCGAAGGTATTTATTCACAAAATGCTGGAGTAACTCAGCAGGTCAGGCAGCATCTCAGGAGAGAAGGAATGGGTGAGGTTTCGGGTCGAGACCCTTCTTCAGACTGATCTTTTGGGTATACTCGTTATTTTACCCCTGATATTTTTCATTTATTTTCAGCTTCAGATAAAACTTGTCTGGGAACCTGACATTTATATATATACATTATGCCATAGCAGCTGCGGCTTACCTGCGGTCCATTTGTCTTTGTGTTTTGTTGGTTTTTTGTGTCTTAATTGTCGATGTGATGTGGTGTTTTTGTGTTTGTGTACTATGTGTGGGTGTGTGGGTGTGGGGGGGAACTGTAAAATTGTAAATATGTGTCCCTTCCGAACGGAGACCCGACCTTTGCTCTGGGTGTTGTCTCCCTTCCTGCTGCGGCCTACCATCGGCCCAACTCCTGGAGCTGGCGGCCTCCAGGGCTCCGGTTCGCAGAGCCCGCAGATCGGACTTACCACCAGCGGAGCCGGCTGTCTTCGGAGGCTGCGGGAGCGGCTGCGACTCGCCTTAGGCTCGGGCCGCATGGATGCCGACATCGGGAGCTCCGGCAGCGGCAGCTTGTTCGCCCGCCCCGGATCGCGGGGCTTGGGTCGCGGACATTTCACCGTCCGGCGCGGCCTAAAATAGGCCGCGGGATTTTTCTCTGCTGGGCGGGGGCTTCAATGTCGGGAGCCACGACCGCCCCGACGTGCAGCAACAGCGGCAGCGTGTTCGCCCGCCCCGGATCGCGGGGCTTGGGTCGGCCCGCTGCGGACCGTCCGGCGCGGCCTGGAACCACAACAGCCTGACCGCGGGAGAAGACGGCAGGGGAAGGGAAAAGACATTTGTGGCCTTCCATCACAGTGAGGAGAGGATTGGAGGAGACTCACTGTGATGGATGTTTCTTTTTTTGTGTGTTTTTGGGGTTGTGTAATTTGCCTATTTTAATGCTTTATTGTGTAATCTGCCTATTTTAGTGCTTTTATTGTTGGACTGTGGGTGACTGAATTTCGTCCAAAAAACTTTTTTGGATGACAAATAATGCTATCTTGAATCTTGAATCTTGAATCTTGAAAAAAAATTGACATTTGTCAACAGCCCAGCAGTCCAAAGATAATGATCAAAGGCAGAATTATTAAGTCATTTCAGGAATTGATTCCATTTCCCATATAATCTTCATGCTGTTTTGAGGAGCTGCACTGTACACTAACTTTGAATTTTAATTTAGATGATCTGAACAGAATTTAAAAAATAAAAATAAAAACTAAATAAAGAAGTAAACAAATTTACAATTTAAAAATACATTATAAAGCAGGCAAAAAAAATAATTATTTGCAACCTATGCTAAAAGCATGCAGTTTTATGATGACAGATGCTAGAATCTGGATTAAAACACAAAGCACTGGAGTAACTCAGTGTCAGGCAGCCTCTGTGGAGGGAGGGGAGAGATTATGTTTGGTTTTATTGGTCTTAGATCATAGGACACAGAACAATGCAGCAGTAGATTGGACTTTTCACCCGCAATGTCCGTACCAAATGTGAAGCCAAGACCATCTCTTGTCAACCTTGACATAGTCCATCTCCCTCCATTCTCTGCATATCCATGTGTCCATCCAAAAGTCTCTTAAATACCAAGATCATAATGCATTCCAGGCACTCACCCCCCTCAGTGTGAACAAGACACCCCACTCATCTCCTTTAAACGTTGCCACTCTCATCGTAAAGCTATGCCCTCTAGTATTTGATTTTTCAATCTTTGGAAAAAGGTCCTGATTGTCTACCCTGTCAATGCCTCTCACAATTTGTCTCGATCTCACCAGTAATAGATAACTGAATTTCTTTTCTTTTGGACGTTTGAAAGCTGAAGATCAAAATCAGTGGCTTGAAGTGTGTGTGGGGCGTGTGTATGGGACGTGTGTTTGGAGCGTGTGTGTGGGGTGTGTGTATGGGACGTGTGTTGGGGACGTGTGTGTGGAGCGTGTGTTGGGGGCGTGTGTTGGTGGCGTGTGTATGGGGCGTGTGTATGGGGCGTGTGTTGGGGGCATGTGTTGGGGCGTGTGTTGGGGGGCGTGTGTTGGGGGCGTGTGTGTGGGGCGTGTGTTGGGGGCGTGTGTTGGGGCGTGTGTGTGGGGCGTGTGTATCGGGTGTGTGTGTGGGGCGTGTGTATCGGGCGTGTGTTGGGGGCGTGTGTTGGGGGCGTGTGTTGGGGGCGTGTGTTGGGGGGAGTGTGTTGGGGGCGTGTGTTGGGGGCGTGTGTGTGGGACGTGTGTATCGGGTGTGTGTGTGGGGCATGTGTATGGGACATATGTTGGGGGCGTGTGTGTGGGGCGTGTGTTGGGGGCGTGTGTGTGGGGCGTGTGTATCGGGTGTGTGTGTGGCACATATGTTGGGGGCGTGTGTGTTGGGGGCGTGTGTATCGGGTGTGTGTGTGTGGGGCGTGTGTGTGGGACATTGGTGCCGTTGTAGAAATCTGGTCAAGAGAGGGACATGACTGGCAGCTCAATGTTCCAGAATACAGGTGCTACAGGAGGGATAGAGGTGGGGGTAAAAGAGGAGGCGGTGTTGCATTATTGAAGAAGGATAATCCTTCATCCATAGGCCAAGATGACATCACTGATGGTTCATCCTGTAACGCCATATAGGTTGAGATGAGAAATTTGAGTATTGGAGCAAGGAGGTCCTACTGCAGTTGTACCGCACCTGGTGAGACCGCACCTGGAGTACTGTGTGCAGTTTTGGTCTCCGAATTTGAAGAAAACATTCTTGCTATTGAGAGAGTGCAGTGTCGGTTCACCAGGTTAATTCCTGGGATGGCGTGACTGATATATGATGAAAGAATGGATCGACTGGACTTGTATTCACTGGAATTTAGGATGAGAGGGGATCTTATAGAAACATATAAAATTGTTAAGGGTACAGGCTAGATGTAGGAAAAAATGTTCCTGATGTTGGAGGAGTCCAGAACCAGGAGTCACAGTTTAAGAATAAGGGGTAGGCCATTTAGGACTGAGATGAGGAATTTTTTTTTCACCCAGAGAGTTGTAAATCTGTGGAATTCAAAATGTATTCAAGAGAGAGTTAGATATAGCTCTTCGGGCTAATGGAATCAAGGGATATGGGGAAAAAGCAGGAACGAGGTACTGATTTTGGATGATCAGCTGGTGGTGATCAATGGTGGTGCTGGCTCAAAGGGCTGAATGGCCTACTCAAGCACCTATTTTCTATGTTTCTATAAAAATGGAATGATCACTTTGTGTACTATAGTGCAATGTACTGCAGGTGTGTGGTGTTGTGTACTCCAGTGTCGTGTACTGCAGGTGTGTGGTGTTGTGCACTACAGTGCAATGTATTGCAGGTGTGTGGTGTTGTGTACTCCAGTGTCGTGTACTGCAGGTGTGTGGTGTTGTGCACTAGTGTAATGTACTGCAGGTGTGTGATGTTGTGTACTACAGTGTAATGCACTGCAGGTGGTGTGGTGTTGTGTATTACAATGTCGTGGACTACAGGTGTGTGGTGTTGTGTACTACAGTATAATGTACTGCAGGTGTGCAGTGTTGTGCACTAGTGTAATGTACTGCAAGTGTGTGATGTTGTGTACGACAGTGTAATGTATGGTATTGTGTACTACAGTGTTGTGTACTACAGGTGGTGTGGTGTTGTGTACTACAGTGCAATGTACTACAGGTGGTGTAGTGTTGTGTACTACAGTGTCGTGTACTACAGGTCACCAAATAGTCCACCGGAATTACAAGAGTGAACATGCCAGGAGATTGCAGGCCGCTGCAAGACTATAGTTGTCATAGTTGCTGAACACTTTCATTCTCCTTCCCATTCCCACACTGACCTTTCTGTCCTAGGTTTCCTCCATTGTCAGAGTGAGGCTAAATGCAAATTGGAGGAACAGCATCTCATATTCCGTTTGGGCAGCATCTCTGGAGAGAAGGAATGGGTGATGTTTCAGGTTGAGACAGTCTGAAGAAGGGTCTCAACCGGAAATGTCAGCCATTCCTTCGCTCCAGAGATGCTGCCTGTCCCGCTGAGTTACTCCAGCATTTAGGTTCCTGGGTACGCACATCGCAGAGGATCTTACCTGGTCTACCAACACCATCACCACAGTGAAGAAGGCACAGCAGAGACTCCACTTCCTGAGGATCCTCAGGAAAACCAACCTGCAGGAGAAGCTCATGATGTCCTTCTATCGCTGCTCCATCGATAGTGTGCTGGCATACTGTATAACCACATGGTATGCCAGCTGCTCAGAAAAGGACAGGAAGGCCCTTCAGAGGGTCATCACGATGGCCCAGAAGATCATCGGCTGCTCACTGCCCTCCCTGGAGCACCTGTTCAGCCTACGCTGCCTCAGTAGAGCAGGCAAAATAATAAAAGATCCATCCCACCCCGGCCACCGTCTGTTTGTTCATCTGCCCTTTGGTCGACGTTTCAGGTCGATCAAATCCCGAACAAACAGACTTAAGAACAGTTTTTACCCCAGGGCCATACGAGAACTGAACACTACCTTCTGCACTAGGCAACACTGTTAAAACTTTTGTACTTAATATAATTGTATTTATTTGTTTTTGCATTTATTGCATATATGTTTTTACGCACCGTCAGGATTGGCTATTTTTTAATTTTGTTGTACTCGTTGCAATGACAATAAATGAATATTATTATTATTATGTCTATCTGAAGGGAAGGGGAAGTTGCTTTATTTATTAAGCAGTTGTCTGTGTTGAGATTATTGAAGGATCGTGAAGATGGTGTATAGGGGTGGAGCTGTGAAATTAAAAGGGGATGATCACCTTGATGGGTGTGTGCTATACGCCCCCAAATAGTCAACAGGAATTAGAGGAACAAATATGCCAGGAGATTGCAGGCAGCTGCAAGACTAATCAGGTTGTCATAGAAGGGGATTTGAACTTTCCCAATATAGACTAATGGGATGGAATTTGTCACGTGCGCTTAAGAATGTTACCTCGGGCCAATATTGAGCTTGAGTTTAGTTTATTGCCACGTGTACCGAGATACAGCGAAAACCTTTTGTTGCGTGCTGTCCAGTCAGTGGAAAGATAATACATGATTACAATCAAGCCATCTACAGTGTACAGATACATGATAAGGGAATAATGTGAATAATGTTTAGTGCAAGATAAAATCCAGTAAAGTCTTGATCAAAGATAGTCCAAGGGTCTCCAATGAGGTAGATAGTAGTTCAGGACAGCTCTCTAGTTGTTGGTAGGATGCTTCACAGTAGAGGGTTCTCAAGGGAGAGGGGAAACTTGACGTCCACTTTGGGAAATGGGCAGATGAAGTGACTGATGAAAGCACTTTGGGACCCCCGACCACGAACTTTAAAATAGTTATTGAAAGGGCAGAGCAGGCCCACAAGTAAAAGTTCTAAATTGAGGAAAGGCCAACTTTAAAGGTATTAGACAGAAACTTGCAAAAGTTGATTGAAGTAGGTTGCCCACAGTAAAGGGGTGTCTGGAAAGTTGAATGATTTAAAATGTGAGTGAGAGTTTAAAGCATGCATGTTCCTGTTAGAGTAGCCAGTGAGAGTTTAAAGCATGCATGTTCCTGTTAGAGTAGCCAGTGAAAGTTTAAAGCATGCATGTTCCTGTTAGAGTAGCCAGTGAGAGTTTAAAGCATGCATGTTCCTGTTAGAGTAGTCGGTGAGGCCGGCAGCAGTAAGGAACTGAATGATGAGAGATATTGAGGCCTGTATTGACAGTGGGGATCAAGTGTATCTCTGGAGCCATATGGGCATTGAAAAGAACCTTCAGAAGGAAATCAGTGGCAAGAGAGGGCATGAGGCAGCTTCGGCAGATGTGTTTGGGTATATGGATCCTGTGAAGGTGGGGCTAGTGTAGATGGCGCATGTTGTTGAGCATGGGCAAGTTGGGCCGAAGGGCCTGTGGAGTCTGTAGGCCTGTTTCCATGCTGTATCTCAACTAGACTAGAATAGAAAACCTCACACGGAAAAATGTCTATGAAGACTGGATTTTAGTTTAGTTTTTCGTTTAGATATAGAGCATGGAAACAGGCCCTTCGGCCCACTGAGTCCATGCTGACCAACAATCACCATACACTAACACTGTCCTACATACTAGGGACGATTTACAATTTTACCAAAGCCAACTAACCTACAAATCTGTATTTCTGTGTGTGTGAGGAAACCAGAGCACCCGGAGAAAACGCACGTGGTCACGGGGAGAACGTACAAACTCCGTACAGACAGCACCCGTCGTCAGGATGGAACCAGGGTCTCTGAGGCTGTGAGGCAACAAATCCACCACAACGTCACTGTGCCGTCAATAAAAGGCTTCATCTATTAAATCATCATTTTCGTGTTCTGTATGTTTTGGCTTTTTAAAAAAAAAGATAATTTTATTTGCTCTCCAGCTATAGGTAATTTTTAGATGCAAAACAAAAAGACACCCAAAGAAATTGCTTCCAGTTGCTAAGACGTGTCTAAGAATGTTTAAAGTTATTCATCCCCTGTGTCTAGGGTTGCCAACTGTCTCATATTCGCCGGGACATCCCACGTTTTGGGCTAAATTAGTTTGTCCCGTATGCGACCGCCCTTGTCCCGTATTAGTAGGGTTGCCAACTTCCTCACTCCCAAATAAGGGACAAAGGGTGACGTTACCAATGGTGGCCGCCCGGGCGGGAGCGGGAGCACGTGGCCGCTGGCTGGGTAGGGTCACATGGGGCGCGGGGCGGTGACGTCATCTTGTCCCGTATTTGGGAGTGAGGAAGTTGGCACCCTACCTGTGTCACAGTCGGCAAGCTCACAGCTGGAGTTGTTTGCCTCCCCCTGATGGACACCCAGAGACTGGAGATTTGTTTTACGGGGAGGTTATTTTATGAAGTGGAGCGTGATATTTATTCAGTGTTATATTACTTCAGCCATATTGGCTGGCTGCATAATTAGCAAAGTATTTATGTTATGTTTTCAGAAGGATAATTCTATTAACAAACTAGGGTTGTTCCCAAAGCAAAAGCATTTTTCTGAAGCTTCAGTGTTTAATTACAACATATATTTCATTTAGATTTGTTTGTTTTAGATTTTTTGAGTTTATTTTTGCTTGTTTTAACTGTGCACTGTCAAGTAGCACATTGGCTCATTGAAGTATGTTGTGCTGTTCAGATTTTCTATAAATGTTTAGGAAGGAACTGCAGATGCAGGTTTAAACCGAAGATAGACACAAAAAGACGTACAGGTATGTAGGTTAATTGGCTGGGTAAATGTAAATATTGTCCCTAGTGGGTGTAGGATAGTGTTAATGTACGGGGATCGCTGGGCGGCACGGACTTGGTGGGCCGAAAAGGCCTGTTTCCGGCTGTATATATATGATATGATATGATATGATATGAAAAGCTGGAGTAACTCAGCGAGACAGGCAGCATCACTGGAGGGAAGTAATGGGTGACGTTTCGGAACGAACCCTTCTTCAGACCTGAAGAAAGGTCTTGACCCAAAACGTCACCCATTCCTTCTCTCTAGAGGCATATATCACCACCCTCTGTGTGAAAAAGCTGCCCCTTTGATCCTTATTAAATCTTTCCCCACCACAAGCCTATGTCCCCTTGTTCTTTATTACCCTCCTCTGGGTAAGAGACTGTGCATTTACCCTATCTATTTCCTTCATGGTCTAACATTGTATAAGATCACCCCCCTATCATTGGTTTAAACCAGCATCTGCAGTTCCTTCCTACACATTTCCACTTCTCTTCTACCCCCCCAACTCTCCCCCCGCCCAACTCTCCCCCCCCCCCGTCTGAAGAAGGGTCTCGACCCGAAACGTCACCCATTCCTTCTCTCCCGAGATGCTGCCTGTCCTGCTGAGTTACTCCAGCATTTTGTGAATAAATCGATTTGTACCGGCATCTGCAGTTATTTTCTTATATCACTGTTTCTGAATAAGGATTGGAAATACAGTGTAGCGATGGGAGGAAATGTCTATACCTGGAGGACAGTGAAGGGCTCTACCCAGGAGGACTGTGGAGGTTGGTTTGCTCAGTACATCCAAGACAAAGATAATAGGTGCCTCGAGGTTTATAAAGTTAGTGCAGGAAAGAGATGCTGAGGTAAAGCCCTGGAATTATTGAAGGATGGAACAGGCATCAGGGGCCAAATGGCCTACCCTTAATTCCATTTCTTAGGTTCTTATATACAGTCAAGAAACTAGATAATTATTCTCCTACCTTGCAGTCCTGTGAGGGCCCAGTGACAAATGTTACCAAGAATATATGGTCCAAATGAACATTGCACAGAGAAAGATACCAGTTCACCTAAATCACAATAGGAAGTTTGACACAGAGTGCTGGGGTAACTTAACAGGTCAGGCAGTTTCTCTGGAGAAAAATCATTACTGATGTTTTGGGTTTGAATCCTCCTTCAGACTGAAATTAGAGGTGGGCGGGGGGGGGGGGGGGGGGGAGGGAGGAAATAAACTGGAGACGAGAAAAGCAACCCCTCCCCCCCACCCCACCCTCCATCTCTAATTTCAGTCTGAAGGAGGGATGGATCCGATCCGAAACGTCAGCTATTCCTTCTCTCCAGAGATGCTGTCTGACCCACTGAGTTACTCCAGCATTTTGCGTCTATCTTCGGTGTAAACCAGCATCTGCAGTTCCTTCCCTCACAATAGGAAGTGCCTGGCTCTATTTTTCAGGTGACACAAATGCTTGCTTCCCTAATTTGCTCATGGAAAATTTGAATTTCAATTAAAATTCCAGTGTTGTAAAGAAACGCAAGATCTGTAGCACAGTTGTTTAATGAGAAGATGAAAAAGAATAGATAAATACAAACCAGGATGCCTCAGGTGATCCACAGAACTGCTGTAAGGAGGGGACACTGATTCCTACAATCAAGAAGCAACGAAGTGTGAGGAAAAAGGAATAGAAAAGTTGAGAGATAAATCAGAGGACAGCAGGTGGCATGCACAAATGGTCACAGCTATGTGATTAGTTAAAACGACAGGTAGTTTCATTGCAGATGATCAAGGTGTAGCAAATAGAGTCATAGTCATACAGTGTGGAAATAGGCCCTTTGGCCCAACTGGCCCAAGCTGACCAACATATCCCATCTACACTAGTCCCACCTGCCTGAATTTGGTCCGTATCCCTCTAAACCTATCCTATACCTGTCCAATTGTTTCTTAAACATTGCGATAGTACCTGCCTCAACCTACCTCCTCCGGCAGCTCATTCCATACACCAACCATCCTTTGTGTAAAAGTTTTACCCCTCCGGTTACTATTAAACCTTTCCTCCCTCACCTTAAACCTATGGTGTTTGGTTCTTAATATGTCAAATTGATTTTTTACATCTATTTCCAGAAAGGGAGATGTATAAAAACCCCATTGGTAATAAATGAGGCTGTGTGGTCCACAATACACATGCATGCACAAACTGGAAGTATTAAATAACATTTGGCAATGTTCCATTTGGCTGGTGAGAAGCTCATGGAGCAGTTGACAAGTTGTCTACATGGATTGAGAACTGGCTTTCTACAAAGGTGTTGGGTGGCGTTTAGTGTGAAATTTATGAATGGAAAATGAAATGAACCAGCACAATTATAGGTGGGTCTGACCAGGGTTATGTGCCACTGATAACATGTGCAAAATACATGCAGCATCGTCATAAATCCTGAGTAGAATGAGTGGTCAGACATTACAGCCTGAACAAAACAAAACAAAATGGTGCTTTAATAGTCACATGTGCGACCGCACTGACATTCTGCACATTTGCACACGTACGCACACGGACACGCGTGGGCACATTGACACACGTGGGCACATTGACACACGTGGGCACATTGACACATGTGGGCACATTGACACATGTGGGCACATTGACACATGTGGGCACACGGACACACGTGGGCACATGGACACACGTGGGCACACGGACACATGTGGGCACATTGACACACGTGAGCACACGGACACACGTGGGCACACGGACACACGTGGGCACACGGACACACATGGGCACATTGACACACGTGGGCACATTGACACACGTGGGCACATTGACACACGTGGGCACATTGACACACGTGGGCACACGGACACACGTGGGCACATTGACACGTTTTCAACATGTGTCAAAATAGACAATAGACAATAGGTGCAGGAGTAGGCCATTCAGCCCTTCGAGCCAGCACCGCCATTCAATGCGATCATGGCTGATCACTCTCAATCAGTACCCCGTTCCTGCCTTCTCCCCATACCCCCTCACTCCGCTATCCTTAAGAGCTCTATCCAGCTCTCTCTTGAAAGCATCCAACGAACTGGCCTCCACTGCCTTCTGAGGCAGAGAATTCCACACCTTCACCACTCTCAAAAGGAATTTCAGTGTGCAGTCGCACATGTTTTCGTACCATTTCCAAAGTCTAAAGTCTGTCTAGGAGATGCCGCTCAGTCTACTGGAGCAGCTCCCGATGTAGGTAAGCCCCAGGCTCCTGCAAGATCTTGAAGAAAACCCATGCAGGTCATGGAGAGAACGTACAAACTCCGTACGGACAGCACCATAGTCGGGATCGAACCCGGATCTCCGGCGCTGCAAGCGTTGTAAGGCAGCAACTCTACCGCTGCACCACCATGCCACCCATAAAGTCATAGTCATACAACACTGAAGTACCCAGAGAAAACCCACTCAGGTCATAAGGAGAACGTACAGACTCCGTACAAACAGCACCCGTAGTCAGGATCGAACCTGGGGCTGTGAGGCAGCAACTCTACCGCTGTGCCTTTTAATTTAGGGGCAATAAATCCTGCATTGCCGGTGATATTCACATCCATGTGTGAATCTGGCGCTGTGAGGCAGCAACTCCAGCACTGCGCTACCGTATTGTAGAGTGGAACGTGTATGAGTGGCGGGCAGTCACAGCAGGGAGAACGGGTAACTGAAGCAGCAGCTCTTTGGAGGAACACCTGAGTTCTGCCGTTCCTTTGTGACAATATCCTAGTTGTGACTATATCCTTGAACGCTCTCCGCCACAGAATGGTGGGAGGACCTTTGCAAAATGGGCTGTGCAAACCATTTCACGATGGGCGATAAATGCTGTGGTTGCTGCATTTTCCAGACCCTGAGGAGAAAAAAAATCATATACACAGGAAATATAGTATCCCCCCTCCTTTGATGCAACTCCCTTTTCTAGCCTTTGCAGATGGTAACAATGTGCCACTGGCACCATGAGGTCACCATGAACGAGTCCAGATTGGTGTCCTCCTGCCTTGACATTAGTCAACATGATGGTTTTTTTAACCACAATCTGATAGAAACATAGAAAATAGGTGCAGGAGGAGGCCATTCGGCCCTTCGAGCCAGCACGGCCATTCATTGTGATCATGGCTGATCATCCACAATCAGTAACCCGTGCCTGCCTTCTCCCCATATCCCTTGATTCCACTAGCCCCACAGAGCTCTATCTAATATCATTATTAGTTTAGTTTAGAGATACAGCGAGGAAACAGGCCCTTCGGCCAACCGAGTCCGCACCAACCAGCGATCCCTGCAGACTAACACTAACCTACACCAGGGACAATTTACAATTTTACCGAAGCCAATTAACCTGTCTTTGGAGTACGGGAGGAAACCGGAGATCCTGGAGAAAACCCACGCTGGTCACGGGGAGAACGTACAATCTCCGTACAAACAAGCACCCATAATCAGGATCAAACCTGGGTCTCTGGTGCTGTGAGGCAGCAGCTCTACCCGCTGCACCACCGTGCTGCTCGCTAATCAGAGGTGACCCTGGGTTAGTCCAGATTGGAGCTTCCTTCCCTGGTTCATTAGTGAATATGATAGGTTTTTTAGCCACAATCTGATAGTTTAATGGGCATCATTTATTAGTTCAAGTATTTGAAGTTAAATCAATTCGGATCTATATTCAGGCCTATGGTATGTATCCAGTAACTTAGCCACAGTATTATTTTTGTGAACAACTGTGGGCCATTTTGTCGTTTGGTTTGAACTATGACAGATATATGTTAATATGGTTTAATTTAAGCTAATACATTCAGGAACAAGCCATGGTTGACATATGGATAATTTCAAAAGGTATCCATTACTGCAAGTCAAAAATAAAAAGGAGAGTTCACATGTGATCATCAATCACAATCTGGAAACATCTAGGCAAATTTGTGCAGCTATTAAAGAGGCAAATTACAACTAGGGTGCATCTGTATAACATTAGACCAAAATTCAAAACGAGTTAATCTGACATTATACAAATCTACAGCCAACTTTGGAGCGATGTTTTACCCATCCAGTTTCAGAAAGATTAAGCATGCATTGAAAGGAGTAGAGAGAGGTAAATTGGTACTATATTATCTATCTAAGTTCATAGGAAGGAAATGCAGATGCTGTTTAAATCGAAGATAGACACAAAATGCTGGAGTAAAGGGCCTGTCCCAGTTAGGCGCTTTTTAAGGTGACTGTCATAGTCGTAGCAGGTCGCCGAAAAACCGGCGACTGGACCCCCCCACGACAATGTCTACGACAAGCTACAACAACCTACGTCAAGCTACGGCAAGCTACCGACAACTGGCGACCCAATCGTCACAAGTAGAACGTCCACCTACGACCGCACCTACGACAACTTACGACGATAGCTACGACAACCTACCATCACAGAGGCGACAACCGAAGTCAACGGGGCGGCACGGTGGCGCAGCGGTAGAGTTGCTGCCTTACAGCGAATGCAGCGCCGGAGACTCAGGTTCGATCCTGACTACGGGCGCCGTCTGTACGGAGTTTGTACGTTCTCCCCGTGACCTGCGTGGGTTTTTTCCGAGATTTTCGGTTTCTTCCCACACTCCAAAGACGTACAGGTATGTAGGTTATTTGGCTGGGCAAATGTAAAAAAAGTGTTCCTAGTGTGTGTAGGATAGTGTTAATGTGTAGGGATCGCTGGGCGGCGCGGACTCGGTGGGCCGAAGGGCCTGTTTCCGCGCTGTATCTCTAAATCTAAATCTAAATCTAACCTAAATCCACCCGCGATAAGCTTCACCACTTTCCCTATAAAAGGGGGTGTACGGTTGGGTTTCCAATCATTCTGCATCATGACTATTTGAAAGTGATGCCACGAGAAACTACTCTGAAATACAATAACTTCACACATCAATTTTCCATCAAAATGGCAAGAATTTCCTTTATTGATATACAAACAAAAAGAATTTTAAGGTTGATAAGTGCATACAAAAATATTGTAATAAACTTCAATAAATTTCAATAAACTTCAAACTTCAAACTTTAAAATTCAAACTTTAAACAGATTACAAGTGCAAAAACGTACAAAACATAACATCATTTATGGACACATTACACTGATCTTTATAGTTCCTTTATTGTCATTGTAACATGAGCCATGTACAACAAAATTGTAAAATGTCAGCCAGTCAGTGCACCATTCAAACATTTCTAAAAGCTAACGATACATACAAGGTAAAATATTTTAAAAAAGATAAACAACTAAAATAAATATCATGAAAATAGCACGCATAAACACCCAACCCTACATCCTTCTGTCGATTTCACAGTCTCTTATTATGTATCGCCCCTGCGTTCCTTGGCGGCTACATTTAGTGCCTTTATAGCAGTGGGGTAAAAACTATTTTTAAGTCTGTTTGTCCTTGTCCTTGTAGATCTGTACCGTCTGCCTGACGGTAACAGTTCAAACAGGGAGTGTCCGGGGTGGGAAATGTCCTTTATAATACTCTGGGATTTTTTGATGCAGCGGGAACTGTGTAAGTCCTCCAAGGTAAGTAGAGGGCAGCCGACAATCCTCTGGGCGTTGTCAATGGCCCTCTGGAGCGCTTTCCTCTGAGCCGCTGTGCAGCTGGTGTACCATACGCATACACAGTATGTTAGGATGCTCTCAATGTAGCACCGATAAAAGGACAACAGCAGTCTCTGAGTGATGTTATTCTTCCTGAGCACCCTCAGGAAGTGCAGTCTCTGCTGGACCTTTTTCAGCAGCGCAGAGGTGTTCACGCTCCACGTCAGGTCCTCCTCAATATGGATTCCCAGGAAGCGGAAATCCGCCACCCTCTCCACACAGTCCCCTCTGATAGTTAATGGTACCATGTCCGTTTTATTCTTTCTGAAGTCTATTATTATTTCCTTTGTCTTTAAGGTGTTGATGATCAGATCAAGTCCCCCTGACTCCACTATCCTTAAGAGCTCTATCTAGCTCTCTCTTGAATGCATTCAGAGAATTGGCCTCCACTGCCTTCTGAAAAAGTTTTTCCTCATCTCCGTTCTAAATGGCCTACCCATTATTCTTAAACTGTGGCACCTTGTTCTGGATTCCCCCAACATTGGGAACATGCTTCCTGCCTCTAAAGTGTCCAACCCCTTAATAATCTTATACGTTTCGATAAGATCCGCTCTCATCCTTCTAAATTCCAGTGTATATAAGCCTAGTCGCTCCAGTCTTTCAACATATGACAGTCCCGCCATTCCGGGAATTAACATAGTAAACCTACGCTGCATGCCCTCAATAGCAAGAATATCCTTCCTCACATTTGGAGACCAAAACTGCACACAGTACTCCAGGTGCAGCCTGACTGGGTCCCTGTACAACTGCAGAAGGACCTCTTTGCTCCTATACTCAACTCCTCTTGTTATGAAGGCCAACATGCCATTGGCTTTCTTCACTGCCTGCTGTACCTGCATGCTTCCTTTCAGTGACTGATGCACTAGGACACCCAGATCTCGTTGTACGTCCCCTTTTCCTAACTTGACACCATTCAGATAATACTCTGCCTTCCTATTCTTACCACCAAAGTGGATAACCTCACACATCCACATTAAACTGCATCTGCCATGCATCCGCCCACTCACACAACCTGTCCAAGTCACCCTGCAACCTCATAGCATCTTCCTCACAGTTCACACTACCACCCAGCTTTGTATCATCTGCAAATTTGCTAATGGTACTTTTAATCCCTTCATCCAAGTCGTTAATGTATATTGTAAATAGCTGCGGTCCCAGCACTGAGCCTTGCGGTACCCCACTGGATACTGCCTGCCATTCTGAAAGGGACCCATTTATCTCCACTCTTTGCTTTCTGCCTGTCAACCAATTTTCTATCCATGTCAGTACCCTTCCTCCAATACCATGTGTTCTAATTTTGCCCACTAATCTCCTATGTGGAACCTTGTCGAAGTCTTTCTGACAGTCGAGGTACACCACATCCACCGGCTCTCCCCTGTCAATTTTCCTAGTTACATCCTCAAAGAATTCCAGAAGATTAGTCAAACATGATTTCCCCTTCGTAAAATCCATGCTGACTCGGAACGATCCTGTTACTACTATCCAAATGTTCCGCAATTTTGTCTTTTATAATTGACTCCAGCATCTTCCCCACCACTGATGTAACACTAACTGGTCTATAATTTCCAGTTTTCTCTCTCCCTCCTTTCGTCACGCAGGAACGGGGTACTGATTGAGAATGATCAGCCATGATCACATTGAATCGAAGGGCCGAATGGCCTACTCCTGCACCTATTGAAAAAAAAAAGTAAGCCTAACATCTGTGGTCGGATTATCTCCGACATCTCCCTCCTGTTTCTGGACCTCACCATCTCCATCACAGGAGACAGACTAGTGACGGACATCTACTATAAACCCACTGACTCGCACAGCTATCTGGACTACACTTCTTCCCACCCTGTCTCCTGCAAAAAGTCTATCCCCTCCCTCTACGCCGCATCTGCGCCCGGGATGAGGTGTTTCACACTAGGGCATCAGAGATGTCCTCATTCTCCAGGAAACGGGGTTTCACCTCTTCCATTATAGATGAGGCTCTCACTAGGGCCTCTTCTACATCCCGCAGCTCCGCTCTTGCTCCTCCTCCGCCCAGGGCCATCTTTACAGCATTATGGGCCCCGGGCAAAGCAGGGTATTGGGGCCCCTACGACAACTACTCTCCCCCAGACTAACTGTTACTCTCCGCCACCCCCCTTTCCCCAGCACCCCCATTTCCCCCACTCTCTCTTCCCCCCCACCACCAACCCCCACCCTTGCTGTCCCCCTCCCCAGTCCCACTCTGCCTCCTCCCACCCCCACTCTCTCCTCCTCCCACCCTCCCCGTCGCCCCCACCGTTACTCTCCCCACCCCCCTTTCCCTACCAGCCCCCCCCTGTCGTGCCGGCGAAAAGCACTTACCGAAAAGCACTTGGCGATGGACTTAGGGTGCTACATTGTTGCGAAAAGCACTTACAGATCGCTGTGAGAAGCACTTAGGGATGGAAAAGCAAAGCACTTAGGGAGCTAATTGTTGCGAAACAGATCGCTGTGAGAAGCACTTAGGGATGGAAAATGTTGCGAAAAAAACACTTAGGGACCGAAAATGTTGCGAAAAAAGCCCTTATTGAACCTACATTTTTAAAGTAGTATTTATTTATTGCAAGTCACTTAACATACACAGATCAGCATGGGGCCCCTATGCTCGTGGGGCCCCGGGCAAGTGCCCATCAGGCCCATGCGTTAAGACAGCCCTGCCTCCGCCCATTCGTAACAAGGACAGAATCCCCCTCATTCTCACCTTCCACCCCACCAGCCAGCGTATCCAACAATTCATCCTCCAACATTTCCGTCACCTCCAACAGGACCCTACTACTGGCCACATCTTCCCATCTCCTCCCCTTTCTGCATTCCGCAGAGACCGTTCCCTCC
This sequence comes from Rhinoraja longicauda, assembly GCF_053455715.1. NCBI lineage: Eukaryota > Metazoa > Chordata > Chondrichthyes > Rajiformes > Arhynchobatidae > Rhinoraja > Rhinoraja longicauda. The sequence continues at coordinate 31,803,839 of NC_135979.1, forward strand.
ACAACTCCCTTGTCCACTTATCCCTTCCTACCCAAACCACCCCATCCCTGGGCACTTTCCCCTGCAACCGCAGGAGATGCAACACCTGTCCCTTTGCCTCCCCCCTCAACTCCATCCAAGGACCCAAACAGTCTTTGCAGGTGAGACAGATGTTCACCTGCACCTCCTCAAACCTCATCTATTGCATCCGCTGCTCTAGATGTCAACTTCTTTACATCGGCGAAACCAAACGCAGGCTCTGTGATCACTTCGCTCAACACCTTCGCTCAGTCCGCCTTAACTAACCTGATCTCCCGGTGGCTGAGCACTTCAACTCCCCCTCCCACTCCCAGTCTGACCTTTCTGTCATGGGCCTCCTCCAATGCCACACAGCAAATTGGAGGAACAGCACCTCATATTTTGCCTGGGCAGCTTGCAGCCCAGCGGTATGAACATCGACTTCTCCAACTTTAGATAGTTCCTCTGTCCCGCTATTCCCCTCCCCCTTCCCAGTTCTCCCACTGTCTTCCTGTCTCCACCTATATCCTTCCTTTATCCCGCCCCCCCTGACATCAGTCTGAAGAAGGGTCTCGACCCGAAACATCTCCCATTCCTTCTCTCCTGAGATGCTGCCTGACCTGCTGAGTTACTCCAGCATTTTATGAATAAATACCTTGGGTACGTACAAGTAACATGTGCTCATGTCTTCTCAATACTTTATGCCTGTTCATTAAAATAGTCATTCATTAAGTTGTGCAAGGTTTCAGATCTGAAACCATTCATGCATTGAATGTTTGTGGGCAGGAGCTGCCAGATGATTTTGCCAGAAAATGAAAATGCAAAAAAACCCATCTGCTGAACAGAAACAGAAAATGCTAGAAACAACTAGCGGGTCAGGTGACATCTGTAGAGAGGGGAAAAGCCAATGCTTCACATCGGTGAACCTTGTTTTTAGTTTTAGAGATACAGTGTGGAAACAGGATCTTCGGCCCACCAAGTCCACGCTGACTATCGATCATTAGTGTAGGAAGGAACTGCAGATGCTGGTTTAAACTGAAGATAGACACAAAATGCTAAAGTAACTCAGCGGGACAGGCAGCATCTCTGGAGAGAAGGAATGGGTGATGCTTCGGGTCGAGACGTACACAATTTGTAAATGATCCCTCGTGTATAGGATAGTGCTAGTGTATGGGGTGCACTCTGCACTTCGGTTACCTAGTGCTGCTATGATTAATTTAATTGTGTGCTATTGTGTTAACACGTGGCAGCTAGTTAGAATTTCATTGTACATTGATGGTACATATGACAATTAAACACTCTTGACTTTTGGGAATAGTGCCCTTAAACCTCCCCAGCATAGTGCAGATAATGAGCCCCTCAGAACGTACAGGATGAATTTGTCAATGGCCCCACGGGGACAAATTAAGTGTTTTTGAACTTTGAACTTGAACTTGAACTTACAGACACTAGGGATTACAGATGCTGGTTTGCACAACGTGTAGGCAGCAACTGCAGATGCTGGCTTGCACTGAAGATAGACACTAGTCTATCTTCGCTCTAGTTTCACGCTCCCCTGACTCTCAGTCTGAAGAATGGTCTCGTTGTCACCTGTTCCTTTTCTCCAGAGATGCTGCCTGACCCGCCGATTTACTCCAGCATTTTGTGTCTATTTTCGATGCTGGTTTTTCCGTCCGATGAAGGAAGGGTCCTGACCTGAAACGTCACCAATCCACGTTCTCCAGAGATGCTGCCTGACCCGCTGAGTTACTCCAGCACTCTGTGAAACGTCACCTATCCACGTTCTCCACAGATGCTGCCTGACCCGCTGAGTTACTCCAGCACTCTGTGAAACGTCACCTATCCATGTTCTCCACAGATGCTGCCTGACACGCTGAGTTACTCCAGCACTTTCTCAGGATACATTTCCTTCCATTGTCCTTTCTGAATAAAACATTGTTTTTCCTACCAAGTGTAATCCTTATTTCACGTTTCAAAGCTATACTTTTGATTCAAAGTCCAAGAGAGACGAGAGGCCCCAAATCCTTTTCGCACCAGTTATTTATTACCCATTAAACCAACCACCGATGTCAACAATCTTCTGATGTGTGTAGGCACGGAATCTCCTGCTGTGATGAAATTCTTTGTCTCAAACGCTTTCCCTATCGGCTGTATTGAGTAAGGGCCTAAGGACTGGGACAACTATGCTTTTATTGAGAACATAGCAAATCCTTTCCATATTATCATTTTGTGTCTATTAAAACTAAAACAATACTATTTTTAAAACACATCAACGTGTTCTCTGCTGACCAGCACTGACCCCTTTGTAATTCATCTTCCCAACTCTGAAATATTTCCCTGAAACATTGGAACCATAAATAAGGATGACGCATACTACTGATGAGTTGCACATTTAGTGGCTCACGCGGTCACTGTGCTCAGAGAACACAGGACAAACATATACATCCCATGACCACTATTGGCTTTGGCCCCGACACCCTCAAATCTTTCACCACTGTGAGAATAATGGCTCATTTATGGCCTCCAAGATTTAATGGCTGTATAAGTTGGTGTGCATACAAACGTTGCATACAACACATAATCCTATATTTTACCACCTCCAGTGGGATCCCATCACTAGTCACATCTTCGCATCTCCACCCCTTTCCGCTTTCCGCAGAGCCCATTCCCTCCGCAACTCCCTGGTTAACTCAAGCCTTCCCACCCAAACCACCCCCTCCCCAGGTATCTTCCCCTGCAACAGCTGTCCCTACATCCCCTTCCTCGGCTCTGCCCAGAGACCCCGACAATCCTATCAGGTGAGGCAGAGGTCCACTAGCACCTCATCTTCTGTATCCACAGTTCCAGGTGTGGGACTCCTATATATCGGAAAGGCCAAGCGCAGACTAGGCGATCGTTTTGCTGAACATCTTCGCTCAGTCTGCCTTGGCTGACGTAATCACCAGGTTGCCAAACACTAACTCTCCTTCCCATTCGCACACTGACCTTTCTGTCACTCACTCTCCGTTGTTAGAGTGAGGCCAAACACAAATTGGAGGAACTGCAACTCATATTTCGCGTGGGCAGCTTACACCCCAGCAGTATAAACATTGATTTATGTGACTTCAAGTAATCTCCTCTCTCTCTGTCCCTCCCCCACCCTAGACAACTCACTGTTTGTATAACTTATTATCACCTAGTCCACAGCAGACATTGGACCATTGTGGGCTCCTCCTTTCCTTGATCATCGTTATTTTTTGCATATCTTTCATTCATTTGTTCTATATTTCTCTATATCACTGTCTATATCTATTGTTTTCCGTTCCCCTGACATTCAGTCTGAAGAAGGGTCTCGACCCAAAACGTCACCTGTTCCTTTTCTCCAGAGATGCTGCCTGACCGCTGAGTTACTCCAGATGTTTGTGCCTATATTTGGTTTAAACCAGCATCTGCAGTGCCTTCCTACACACTCAAGGTTTTGAGTGTTGTGCTGCCTTAACAGGTTCCAGGTAATGCGCTCTGAGGGCAGCACGGTTGCACAGCGGTAGATTTGCCACGTTACAGTGCCAGTAGACCCGGATTCAAACCTGACCACAGGCTGCTGTCTATATGGAGTTTGTACGTTCTCCCCATGACCTGCACGGGTTTTTCGAGATCTTCGGTTTCCTCCCACACTCCAAAGGCCTACGGGTTAGTAGGTTAATTGGCCTAGTGTGTGTAGGATAGCTGATCAGTACAGTCTCGATGGGCCGAAGGGCCTGTTTCTGTGCTGTATCGCTAAACTAAACTAAACTAAAGTGTTTATACCTAGTTCAGTTGATGACTACCCAACAACACTCCAAAATGAGATCATCCCAAACTCAGCAATAAAGTTGCAGTACACTAATAATGTTTGCATTTGCAGAAACAAGGAACCGCCAATGCTGATTTACAAAAAAAAGTCACAAAGTGCTGGAGTAATTCAGCGGGTCAGGCAGCATTTGTAGAGAACACGGATAGGTGATGTATCGGGTGGCAACCCTTCTTCAGATGGATTGTGGGGGGGGGGGGGGGGGGGGAAGCTGGAGGACAAGAGGTACTGGACAAAGACTGACAAGTAATCTGCAGATACAGGTGTGGGTATTTTATAGGCAGATGGTTGGACAAAGGCCAGAGATGAAAAGACAGAAGGTGTGAGACAAAGGATTAGAGAGTTACAATATGTGGAGCTAAAGAACGAAATGTAGGTGGGAGGAAGAGGGTAGAAATAGGTGCGAGTCCAGGTGGGCACAATGGAGAGAGGGATGGAATATGAAGGGGGGGAGGAGGGGGAGGGGGAGGTGGGGGTTTTGGTAATTACCTAAAATTGGAATTAAAATTAAAATTCAAGGTTCATACCATTGGGTTGTTTGCTAACAAGAGGAATATGAGGTGCTGTTCCTCCACTTTGTGTGTAATGTTTACATACGTTCAGAGGCTCCTGGTCATTGTGATGTTTTTTCCCCCACTTTTTAAAATACAAACACTCTGATTTCTTTGCCAGACTATCGTCTTTCGACTTTTTACACTTTAAAAAAATCTACATAAAACAAGAGGCGGCAGAAGCTGGAAACTTGAGCAAAAACCAACTACTGGAGGAACTCAGGGCTCCGGTTTCCTCCCACATTGCAAAGATGTGCAGGTTCGTGGGTTAATCGGCTTCTGTAAATTATCCCTGGTGTGTAGAATAGAACTAGTGTACTAGCCGGCGCAGACTAGATGGGCTGAAAGGCCTGTTTCCACACTGTATCTCTAAATTAATCTAAACTAAACTAAAATTCAGCGGCTCAGGCAGCATCTGTGGTGGGAAAGGGACAGATGGTGTTTTGGGTTGGGACTTTCTTCAGACTGACCTACTTAGTTACTCCAGCAGCTTGTTTTTGTTTCTTGCTCAACTTAAAACATCTGCTTGTGTTGTTCCACTTATAACTCATCTCATAGTTCCCACATCATTTCACCTTCCACCTGTTGGTCCCAGTTTGAAATACTCTGTGATTTGCTGTTTTAATTTACTGTATTCACACCCGAAGATCTAATTTTGTGGACAGTTCATTTTGGAGTGCAGTATTCCCATCGAAGGCATTTCAAAAAGGTAGCCCTCATCATCAGAGACCCACACCACCCTGGCCACACTCATTTCACCCCTGCCATCAGGAAGAAGGTACAGGAGCCTGAAAACTGAAACAGCCAGGTTCAGGAACAGATTCTTCCCGACAGCTATTAGGCTATTAAACACGACAACCTCAAATAAGCTCAGAACTACAGACTATTATTGTTATTATTGCACTATTATTGGTGTCATATTTTTATGTGTACGTATGTGTGCGTGGGTGAGTATATATGTATATATATATATATATAGCAGTAGCAGTTTGTCGGTTTTTTTGAAAAATGGCGGGCGGATGGGCGCCATCTTGGCCGCACGGTCGGTTGCTCACCGGTGTGGAAACCCGATTTACCGAGCCGGGGCGCTTCGTCTTTGCCGCGACCAGCGCGTCCGCCTTTTCTGCAAAATCCATCAGGTCCCCGAACGGGACGTCTGCTAGAACTACGCGGACGTCCTCTGGCAGCTTCTCGCGGAATGCCTCCTCAAACATGAGGCATTTGGTGTGCTCTCCCGCCAGAGTCATCATCTCCATCATGAGGACCGACGGCGGTCGGTCCCCGAACTCAGGTAAGTGCAGGAGTGTGCTGGCCCGCTGTTGTTGGCTGCGGCCGAAGGTTTTCAGCAGCAGCGACTTGAGGCCCGCATACTTGCCGTTTTCTGGCGGGTCGGTGACGTACTGCGCTACCCGTGCGGACGTCTCCGACGGCAGGACGCTCAATAAGTGGTAGAACCTGGTTTTGTCCTCCTGTACGCCCGGAGGTGAAACTGGGCCTCCGCTTGTGCGAACCACAGGCGTGGTTGGTGGGCCCAGAACGGGGGCAGATGAACGCCGACTGCGTTCGGTGTCGATGCCTCCCGATGGGACATCTTGGTGATCTGTGATCACGTCGGGGTCACCACTATGGCGAGTCGTAAGACGATGTGCGTTGAGGTAGACGTTTATTAGAAGACTAACAACCGTGACAAAACCAACGCTGTAAACGACAAACAACCATAAATCTTACTGTCTCTCTTGGAGTTCTAAACCAGACTAATCTGTCTCCTCACCTGCGCACCACCTGACCTCTTCGACCAATCAGAGGGTTTGATGGTCTGGACCAATCCCTGTGCCCCTACAAATCTATCTATCTCTGCCTTAAAAATAAGCATTGGCCACCACAGCCTTCTGTGGCAATGAATTCACAGATTCACCACCCTCTGACTATAGAAACTTCTCCTAATCTCCTTTCTAAAGGAACGTTCTTTTATTCTGAGGCAATGGCCTCTGGTCCTAGACTCTCCCACTATAACAGTATAAAGAGCTTTATTTGTCGTTCGGTACCGAAGTACCGAACGAAACTACATAGTAGTCCTAGAAAAAAAGAACACAAGACACATAGCCCCAACACAAACGTCCATCACAGTGACTCCAAACACCCCCTCACTGTGATGGAGGCAACAAAACTTCCACTCTCTTCCCCACGCCCACGGACAGACAGCTCGTCCCCGACCGACCCGCACAGTCCCCGCAAGGGGATGGAAGTCCCCCCGGCCGAGTCGCACTGAGCGCTGAAACGTCTCGCGGCCGAGCCGGGCGATGAAAGGCCCCGCGACCAAGCCTTGCGCAGCTAAGTCCCGTGGTCGAGCCGCACCGGGCGATGTAAAGTCCCGCAGCCGAGCCGCACCGGGCGATGTAAAGTTCCGCAGCCGAGCCGCACCGGGCATCCTCTCCACATCCACTCGACCCAGGCCTTTCACTATCGGTAAGTTTCAATGAGGTCCCCCCTCATCCTTGTGACTTTCTCTAAACAACATAGTGCATTTCAATTCATTCATGGATTCAGTGCAGCAATAATGAAAGAAATGACAATTAGAATTCACAAGTGCCTGAAGGTATTTCAGAATCTGAAGATATCTCCATTGAATTAAAGTGTTTTTAAATGAGTTACTGGGATTAATAAAGAAGAAGAAATGTGCTTGAGAAAAGCAGAGGTTTGACTGCAGATCATTTTGTAGTGATGATTGGAGAATGGTCAAAAAAGAAAACAGCTTATTTAGGATGTGTCTTTCCCAGTCAATGGCATAGTATCGAGCCTTGACTGATAGTGAATACACTTCTGTGTCTGCTCACAAGCAGGTATTTGTGAAGATATTGATCACTTGAGACAGCATACTTTGGTTTATCTGATAAATGTATCTGGTAAACAGAGGGAACCTTCCAATATTTGCCCACCTACCACAGGCCACGTACCACAGGCCGCGTACCACAGGCCACGTACCACAGGCCACGTACCACAGGCCACGTACCACAGGCCATGTACCACAGGCCACGTACCACAGGCCGAGTACATCAGGCCATGTACCATAGGCCACGTACCACAGGCCACAGGCCACGTACCACAGGCCACGTACCACAGGCCGCGTACCACAGGCCACGTACCACAGGCCATGTACCACAGGCCACGTACCACAGGCCGAGTACATCAGGCCATGTACCATAGGCCACGTACCACAGGCCACGTACCACAGGCCACGTACCACAGGCCACAGGCCACGTACCACAGGCCGCGTACTACAGGCCACGTACCACAGGCCACGTACCACAGGCCACGTACCACAGGCCACGTACCACAGGCCACAGGCCACGTACCACAGGCCACGTACCACAGGCCACGTACCACAGGCCACGTACCACAGGCCGCGTACCACAGGCCGCGTACCACAGGCCGCGTACCACAGGCCACGTACCACAGGCCACGTACCACAGGCCACGTACCACAGGCCACGGGCCACGTAACGCAGGCCATGTACCACAGGCCGTATAGCACAGGCCGCGTACCACAGGCCGCGTATCACAGGCCACGTACCACAGGCCACGTACCACAGGCCGCGTACCACAGGCCGCGTACCACAGGACGTGTATCACAGGCCACGGGCCATGTAACGCAGGCCACGTACCACAGGCCGCATAGCACAGGCCGCGTACCACAGGCCGCGTACCACAGGCCGCGTACCACAGGCCGCGTACCACAGGCCGCGTACCACAGGCCGCGTACCACAGGCCACGTATCACAGACAATTGTATCACAACAACTAAGAGTTGGATGTTCAGTCACTCTACACCTCCATCCACCTTCCAGAACCAGGACCACAGTTTAAGAATAAGGGGTAGGCCATTTAGAACGGAGATGAGGAAAAACCTTTTCAGTCAGAGAGTTGTAAATCTGTGGAATTCTCTGCCTCAGAAGGCAGTGGAGGCCAGTGGAATGCTTTCAAGAGAGAACTAGCAGAGCTCTTAAAGATAGCGGAATCAAGGGGTATGGGGAGAAGGCAGGAACGGGGTACTGATTGTGAATGATCAGCCATGATCAGATTGAATGGCGGTGCTGCCTCGAAGGGCCGAATGGCCTACTCCTGCACCTATTGTCTATTGTCCATCCCCCATTAGGAAGGTCTTAAAGCCGCCCATTTCTTCCTCGACCGTAGAACCAGCCAATCCCCATCTACCAACACTCTCCTCCGCCTAGCAGCGCTGGTTCTTACCCTCAACAACTTCTCCTTTGACTCCTCCCACTTCCTCCAAACCAGAGGCGTAGCTATGGGCACTCGCATGGGCCCTAGCTACGCCTGCCTCTTTGTCGGGTACATCGAACAATCCCTGTTCCAGATGTACACCGGCCCCATCCCCTCTACCACCGCTACATTGACAACTGCATTGGTGCTACCTCTTGCACCCATGCAGAACTCACTGACTTCATCAACTTCACCACTAATTTCCATCCTGCTCTTAAATATACCTGGACCATCTCCGACATCTCCCTACCGTTTCTAGATCTCACCGTCTCCATCACAGGAGACAGACTAGTGACCAACATCTATCAGAAACCTATTGACTCCCATAGCTATCTAGACTACACTTCTTCCCACCCTGCTTCTTGTAAAGACTCTATCCACTACTCCCAATTCCTCCGTCTACGCCGCATCTGGGCTCAAGATGAGGTGTCCCGTACCAGGTCATCGGAGATGTCCTCATTCTTTAGGAAATGGGGGTTCCCCTCTTCCATTATAGATGAGGCTCTCACTAGGGTCTCCTTGATATCCCGCAGCTCTGCTCTTGCTCCACTTCTCCACATTCGTAACAAGATCAGAGTCCCCCTTGTCTTCACCTTCCACCCCATCAGCCGTCGCATACAGCATATAATCCTCCGACATTTCCGTCACCTCCAACGGGATCCCACTACTAGCCACATCTTCCCATCCCTTTCGCAGAGACCGTTCCCTCCGCAACTCTCTGGTCAACTCATCCCTTCCCGCCCAAACCACCCCCTCCCCAGGTACTTTCCCCTGCAACCGCAGCATATGCAACACATGTCCCTATACACCCCCCCCCCCCCCACCACACCCGATTCTGTCCAAGGACCCCAACAGTCTTTTCAGGTGAGGCAGAGGTTCATTTGCACCTGCTCCAACCTCATCTACTGTATCCACTGTTCCAGGTGTGGACTCCTGTATATCAGCAAGACTAAGTGGCGATCGCTTCGCTGAACACCTACGCTCAGTCCGCCTGAACCTCGCTGATCTCCTGGTTGCTCAGCATTTCAACTCCCCCTCCCATTCCCACACTGACCTTTCTGTCCTGGGCCTCCTCCATTGTCAGAGTGAGGCCCAGCGCAAATTGGAGGAACAGCAGCTCATATTTCACTTGCGTACCTTCCACCCCAGTGGTATGAATATTGACTTCTCCAACTTTAAGAAGCACTTGCTTTCGCTCTCTCTCCATCCCCTCCCCAGTTCCCCCACCAGTCTTACTGTCTCCTACATTTTATCTTTATACCACCCACCCCCCTGACATCAGTCTGAAGAAGGGTCTCGAACCAAAACGTCCCCCATTCCTTCTCTCCAGAGATGCTATGTACCTGCTGAGTTACCCCAGCATTTTGTATCTATCTTCGATTTAAACCAGCATTTGCAATTCATTCTTACACTGAGAGTAGTTTAGCTTAGTTCAGTTTAGAGATACAGTGCAGAAACAGGCCCTTCGGTCTACCGAATCCACATCCACCAGCAATCCCCATACATTAATACTATCCTGCACACATTAGGAACAATTTTACATTTGCACCAAACCAATTCACCTATAAACCTGTACAGCTTTAGAGTGTGGGAGGAAACCGAAGATCTCGGAGAAAACCCACGCAGGTCATGGGGAGAACGTACAAACTCCGTACAGACAGCACCCATAGTCTGGATCAAACCCGGGTCTATGGTGCTATAAGACAATAGACAATAGGTAATAGGTGCAGGAGTAGGCCATTCGGCCCTTCGAGCCAGCACCACCATTCAAAGTGATCATGACTGTAGACAGTAGCTCTACCGGTGCGCCACTGAGCTGCCAGAAGTACAGAACTAAGGTCACTTTACCAGATTGATAAAGAGCCCTGGAGAGACATCACTCAGCATGAATTATGCAGGATAGATATAAAAGTGCTGGAGTAACTCAATGTGTCAGGCAGCATCTCTGGAGAAAATGGATGTGACGTTTCGGGTCTTCAGATGGAGCCCTAGGATGGGGGATTTATCCAAGGAGGAGAGATAACAAAATAAAGTAGACACAAAATGCTGGAGTAACTGAACGGCTCAGGCAGCATCTCAGGAGAGAAGGAATGGGTGATGTTTCAGGTCACAAAATAAAGTGATTTCTGAACTTCAGTGTTTGATCTGATGAAAACATACAAAGTCCTCACAAGTGAGAGGGCACATGAGGGATGGGATTTCCCTTGTGGGGTGTTTTGGAACTAGGGCTCGTGGACTCAAACTAAAAGCTCAACCATTCAGGATTAAGATACAAGGAGCTCGATGCAGGATAAATGTTCCCAATGTTGGGCGAGTCCAGAACCGGGGGCCACAGTCTTAGAATAAAGGGGAGGCCATTTAAAACCGAGGTGAGAAAAAACCTTTTCACCCAGAGAGTTGTGAATTTGTGGAATTCTCTGCCACAGAGGACAGTGGAAGCCAAATCACTGGATGGATTTAAGAGAGAGTTAGATAGAGCTCTAGGGGCTAGTGGAATCAAGGGATATGGGGAGAAGGCAGGCACGGGTTATTGATTGTGGATGATCAGCCATGATCACAATGAATGATGGTGCTGGCTCGAAGGGCCGAATGGCCTCCTCCTGCACCTATTTTCTATGTTTCTATGTTTCTATGTAACTGCAGATGTTGAGCAAAACTAAGCCCAACCTAAAACAGTCAGGAATGTTATGGATCTCCACTCCACATCATGGTGATCAGTATTTATTAGGCACGAAAGAGAGATTTTGCTGGACATTTATCCTCAGGGGAGCAGTGATTGTCCTGTATAGTCATGTCAACACATTGGATTGTGCCTCTTAAATTCATTCCGCTGCATTTATAGGAATGAGGGCCAAGTGCAATGCGCAAGAACGGGGTACTGTTTTTGGATGATCAGCCATGATCATATTGAATGGCAGTGCTGGCTCAAAGGGCCGAATGGCCTCCTCCTGCACCTATTTTCTATGTTTCTATGTTTCTATGTAACTGCAGATGTTGAGCAAAACTAGGGTTGCCAACTTCCTCACTCCCAAATTCGGGACAAGGTGACGTCACTGCCCCGAGCCCCACGCGACCTCACCCAGCAGCGGCCTGGGCGGCCGCCATTGGTGGAGCGGGAGCACGTGGCCGCTGGCTGGGTGAGGTCACGTGGGGCGCGGGGCGGTGACGTCACCCTTTAATCCTTATTTGGGAGTGAGGAAGTTGGCAACCTTACTAATACGGGACAAGGGTGGTCCCTTGCGGGACAAACTAATTTAGTCCAAAATACGGGATGTCCCGGCTAATACGGGACAGTTGGCAACGCTAAGCAAAACACAAAGTGCCGGAGGACTCAGTGGGTCATGCAGCATCTGTGGAGGAAATCGACAGATGGCATTTCAGGTCGAGACTCTTCTTCAGACTGAAATACCATCTGTCCATTTCCTCCACAGATGTTGCCTAACCTGGTGAGTCTGTACAGCACTTTGTGCTTTGCTCAGGATTAAGATGAGATCTGTTCACCCAGTGAGTAGTGAACCTTTGGAATTCTTTACCCAAGAGGGCGGTGGAAGCAAAGATCAATGGATATTTGGATATTAAGGGCATACGGGCAGTAGTGCCAAGGTTGAGGATCAGCCATTAATCTTAGTCAATGGAGGAACATCAGGGAAGAACAAAATGACCCATGTTTCTTGAGGTCTTCTGCATCATACAGCTGGGAAATATGGAGGAGTATGGCCAAATAAAAAGGAGTAAGGTTGTTATTTCCAGCAGCCATCTTATTTCAGTGATATATCTTCAGTTTGCAACTCATGTATGAAGCAGGCATTTCCCACAGGTCCTCCTCCACAGAGCCTTAGCGTTGGCTGCACCAAGCTTCAGTGCGTCCCTCAGCACGTACTCCTGCAGTCTGCAGCGGGCCAGTCGGCAACATTCCCCACGGACAGCTCGCTCCGCTGGGAGGCTGCATGTTTTGGGCAGATCAATGAGCGTCTTTCCCCGAGTTGATGGTCTTCCCAGCATGATGTCCGTGTCCGAATGTGTTCCTGGGAAGAGCCAATAAATCTGAGAGTCGTCTGTTCTGGAGCCGTACAGGATGAAGCGTGACTAGGACCCGTGCATCATTCACCAGACTCTCTTCACAAATCCACACTCTGCAAAGAGGTGGGAAACTGGCACTTCTCTGAAGCAGCCATCCCAAGACAACGTGTATTGGTAGCGAGTCTGTGATACAGGAAGTTTCTGTCTAGGAGGGCCCCTTATACTAAACACAATCATTCAAATAGATGGCTTAAAAGTTTCTGAGGACAGAACCCAGATGCCCAACATTACTATTGCATGGGTCTGAAGCAGGATCCCGACCTGAAATGTCACCTATCCTTTTTCCATGAGCCGGTGAGTTACTCCAGCACTTTGTGTCTGTCTTTACTGTTGTGAGGGGTGCTTCTCATGAGTACACAAATACCCCACAAATATGCGTGACCAAATAAGTCTGGTCTGGAAGCCTCTCCCATCCCCAACACAATGGTGTGGAGTGACGTTTTTAGTTTATTTAGTTTAGAGATACAACACAGAAACAGGCCCTTTGACCCACCGTGTCTGTGATGACCAGTGATCCCCGCACACTTACACTATCCTACACACACTAGGGACACTTTATAATTTTACTGAAGCCGATTAACTTACAAACCTGTACGTCTTTGGAGTGTGGGAGGAAACTGGAGATCCTGGGGGAATACCCACGCAGGTCACGAGGAGAACATGCAGACAGCACCAGTTGTCAGGATCCAACCTGGGTCACTGGCAGCAACTTTACCGCTGTGCCAACGTGCCGACCCAGATAGGCGGAGATAGTTTTTATAGTATCTCTACAATGCTTTGAGATGCCTGTTCAATCTATCTTGGTGACCATCACTGCTTTGCACATGTGGTGATAAGACTTTTCTTTTCATTTGGATGGCCAATACAAGATCTCTGAATCGTATAACATGTAATTATTCCTGCAGCCGTATATTGGTTGATATTTCATGATGGCTCTGATATTTAATACTTATGATTAGTGGACGAGTTCCATGTTAAATTACTGTGCATTATTTGCTTCAATGCGTAACCTTCTCGAGGTTGGTGGAAAGTGCCCATTAGGGAGTTGGAGGTCAAGTATCATTCACTCATTCATTCAACTGTTTGAAGGAACGGTGAGACAAACAAGGACGTGGCACTCAGAAGATCAGTGGTCAGGTTGGCAGAGCTGAGTAAAGATTTGGGTGCTCATTAGGTCATGAAATATTTACGTTTTCACCTGAATTGACGTTGTCATCAGTATCTTTGCACCTCACCTGACTCTGTGAACACCACCTCTAACAGACAATCTGACAAAGATGTAAGCAATGAAGTATTTCCTTAAATATTACACGAGTGAAGCCACGTACTAGGGGCACAGCGGTAGAGTTGGCACAGCGGTAGAGTTGGCACAGCGGTAGAGTTGGCACAGCGGTAGAGTTGGCACAGCGGTAGAGTTGGCACAGCGGTAGAGTTGGCACAATGGTAGAGTTGGCACAGCGGTAGAGTTGGCACAATGGTAGAGTTGGCACAATGGTAGAGTTGGCACAGCGGTAGAGTTGGCACAGCGGTAGAGTTGGCACAGCGGTAGAGTTGGCACAGCGGTAGAGTTGGCACAATGGTAGAGTTGGCACAGCGGTAGAGTTGGCACAATGGTAGAGTTGGCACAGCGGTAGAGTTGGCACAGCGGTAGAGTTGGCACAGTGGTAGAGTTGGCACAGCGGTAGAGTTGGCACAGCGGTAGAGTTGGCACAGCAGTAGAGTTGGCACAGTGGTAGAGTTGGCACAACGGTAGAGTTGGCACAACGGTAGAGTTGGCACAGCGGTAGAGTTGGCACAGCGGTAGAGTTGCTGCCTTACAGCGCCAGACACCCGGGTTCGATCCTGACCACGGGTGCTGTCTGTATGGAGTTTGTACATTCTCCCTGTGACTTACGTGGGTTTTCTCTAGGTGCTCTGGTTTCCTCCCACTCTCCAAAAACATACAGGTTTGTAGGCTAATTGGTTTTGGTAAAAATTATAAATTGTCCGTAGTGTGTGTAGGATAGTGTTGGTGTTTGGGGATCGCTGGTCAATACGGATTCGGTGGACCGAAGGTCCTGTTTCTGCAATGAATCATTAAACTAAACTAAACTAAACTCTGCTGCAAAGTGCTGGTTTCCTGTGTGTGATGTACTTTGTTGTACATGCCATAAGCATTGTGCCAGCAATGGAATCGTGAACGTTGTACAATTACCGTAGAACCAGCTTACTACAGACAGAAATACATTATACACACAGAACCAATTAGGAGCTTCATTACACGCCATGTACACAATCTTATGCCATAATTCAATCCTTCTGCACAGAAAATAACTTTCACTATGTGCGAGCAAATAAAAGACACAAAGTGCTGGAGTAACTCAACGAGTCAGAGAGTATCTCAAGAGAACATGAATAAGTGACGTTTCGGGTCGGGACCCTTCTTCAGACTTGTGTCTGGTCAACTTGTGCGGTTGGATTTCATACTAATAGTCTTGACTAATCCGTTCAAAATTTATTTCAGAAGACATTTTTCAATTGTGGTCTTATCTGCTGGTAAACCTATCCAAGCTACTCTGTCACACTGTACTCTTATTACATTCTCAACACAGTCATTCTACTGTTTTAACACACCATTTCATATTAAACATTACTCAACATGATTATATAACTGTGGCTAAATGTTCTTGTATTTTCAACAAATATAAGTTACAGTTTGTCAATAAATAGAACTTTTCCCCACAACCTTTGGCTGTTACAGGTAGGATTCTGCAGCATAATTCATGTTCCGTCTATGAAAATGTACTTACAACAATACAATACAATACAATGTATTTTATTGTCATTGTACAATTACAACGAGATTTTTGAATGTCGCTTCCATATCGATGCTATCAAATATATAAATAAATCACGGCGAAAATGAAAATAACAAAGGGGGGGGGGAAAGAAAAAAAGGGGGAACAAGGTAAAGTGCAAAAAAAAAAGGCTCATGCAGGGTCAGTTGTGCCTG
This sequence comes from Rhinoraja longicauda, assembly GCF_053455715.1. Classification (NCBI taxonomy): domain Eukaryota; kingdom Metazoa; phylum Chordata; class Chondrichthyes; order Rajiformes; family Arhynchobatidae; genus Rhinoraja; species Rhinoraja longicauda. Next base: position 31,819,564 of record NC_135979.1, read on the forward strand.
GTGATCTTGGGGGCAGAGTCAGGTCATGGGGGGCTCGCAGCAGGTCCGATTCAGAGCACCTATAGCTCTAGGGATAAAGCTGTTCCTTAGTCTGGAGGTGCGGGCGTAGAAGATGGCAGTAGTTCAAACAGACGGTGGCATGGGTGTGTGGAGTCCTTGTAGATGCTGGTGGCTTTCCTGAGGCAGCATGAGTTGCAGATGTCCTCCAGGGCTGGTAGCTCTGTCCCAATGATCCTCTGCACTTTGCAGACAACCCGCTGAAGAGCTCTCCTATCCGCTGCCATGCAGCTGAGATACCAACAGAGATGCTGTATGTCAGTATAATATATTCCTTTATTCGTCCAACACCGGGGAAATTTATGCTCTCTACGGTGTAGAGGTCATCAGTAGCTGTTGTGGCAGACCGGCCTTTTTAGCGATCTCAGGAAAAACAGCCGTTGTTGTGCTTTCTTGACCAGTGCAGCGGTGTTAGTGGACCATGTGAGGCCCTCTGAAATGTGTGTGCCCAGAAACCTGAAGCTGGACACTCTCAACACTCTGGCCTCATTGATGAGGACTGGAGCGTATTCCTCATTCTGTGGCCTTCTGAAGTTGATAATTAGCTCCTTGGTTTTTGATGTGTTTAGGGACAGGTTGTTCTCTGAGCACCAGCTCGCCAGGTTCTGCACCTCCACTCTGTAGGCTGATTCATCGCCGTTGGAGATCAGCCCGATCACCGTTGTGTCATCCGCAAATTTGCCGATGGTGTTGGTGGCGAATGCAGGAACACAGTCATGTGTGAAGAGGGAGTAGAGGATGGGGTTCAATACACAACCCTGGGGCGTGCCAGTACTCAGAGTGGTAGTGGAGGACAGGTGGAGGCCCAATCTCACTGCCTGAGGGCGCTCCGACAGGTAATTCAGGATCCAGTTGATTATGTGTGAGCTGAGGCCTAGCTGGTGGAGTTTGGTGATGAGCTTGGTGGGGATGACCGTGTTGAAGGCAGAGCTATAGTCTATGAATAGCATCCTCACGTATGAGCCCTGTCTCTCCAGGTGAGTCAGGACGGTATGAAGAGCCAGAGAGGTTGTGTCCTCTGTAGATCTATTTGCTCTGTAAGCGAACTGATGTGGGTCCAGTGAGGCAGGGATGGTGGCTTTGATGTGGGAGAGGACCAACCTTTCAAAGCACTTCATAATGATCAGTGTGAGGGCAACCGGGCGGTGGTCGTTCAGGTTGCTGATGTTTGCCTTTTTTGGCACCGGCACTATGGTGGCCGACTTCAGGCACTTTGGGACCGTTGCCAGAGATAGAGGCAGGTTGAAGATCTTTATGAATACCTCAGCGAGCTGGTCAGTACAGTCCTTACGTACCCGTCCTGGGGCTCTGTCCGGGCCTGCAGCCTTGTGTGGGTTGACCCTCTGCACCGCGCGCTGTACCTCATGTGTGCTCAGTGCGCAGCGGTAGAGTTGCTGCTTTACAGCGAATGCAGCGCCGGAGACTCAGGTTCGATCCTGACTTCGGGTGCTGCACTGTAAGGAGTTTGTACGTTCTCCCCGTGACCTGCGTGGGTTTTCTCCGAGATCTTCGGTTTCCTCCCACACTCCAAAGACGTACAGGTATGTAGGTTAATTGGCTGGGTAAATGTAAAAATTGTCCCTAGTGGGTGTAGGATAGTGTTAATGTACGGGGATCACTGGGCGGCACGGACTTGGTGGGCCGAAAAGGCCTGTTTCCGGCTGTATATATATGATATGATATGATATGATAACCTGTTCATCCTCCGAGGCCGGAGTTTTACCACACATGGTGTCGTTGCCGGTTTCAAAGCGCGCAGAGAAAGTGTTGAGCTCGTTGGCCAGTGTGCCATCACTGTGGGGGCAGGCAGGGTTGCCCTTGTAATTAGTGATATCCTTGATGCCTTGCCACATGCTTCTGCTGTCAGTGCTGTTGAAGTGGTCTTCCACGCATAGTCTGTGGAGGTCTTTGGCCCTTTTTCTGCTTTTTCCAGGTTTGACCTGGCAACACTGTATGTATTGTGTATGCATGTATGTATGTATGTATTGTGTATGTATGTATGTATGCATGTATTGTGTATGTATGTATGTATGTATGTACACTGTATGCTACAGTGTCCCCGGATTTAAAGGCATCGCTGCGTGCCCGTAGCAGATTTTGTGCCTCTTTATTCACCCACGGTTTACGGTTAGGAAACATCTTTATCTTTTGTCCTCTGTGACATTCTCCACACAGCTGTTGATGTAGGAAAGCACAGTGGATGTGTACTCCTCCAAGTCTAACAGTGGATGTGTACTCCTCCAAGTGCCACAGATCGCCTGTTGTGCAAACAGGTCCCAGTGGGTGCGTTCAAAGCAGTCCTGGAGTTGTAAAGGGGATTCCTCAGGCCATATTTTGACTGTCTTTATTACAGGTTTGGTCTTGCGGATGAGAGGTGTGTATGCTGGCATCAGGAACAGTGATAGGTGGTCAGATTGTCCCAGGGTTGGGCAGGGGAGAGTTTTGTATGAGTCCTTGATGTTAGCGTATACTTTGTCCAGCGTGTTTGAGCCCCTGGTAGGGCACTGCACTGCACATGCTGGTGGAATTTGTGGAGCACAGCTCGTAGGTCGACCTTGTTAAAGTCTCCTGCAACAATGAAGGCACCCTAGGGGTAAGCATCCTGCTGCTTACTGATGGCCACATGCAGCTGTGCTAACGCAAGATTAACATTAGCTTGTGGAGGAACGTATACGGCCATTATGATAATGACGGAGAATTCAATGCTGTATAATACAGCGTGTCCTCTGACTGGGGCCATTCAACTCGGACACTAACACAATTCATATTACTTATAGAGTTATAGAGTCATAGAGTGATACAGCATACAAACAGGCCCTTCGGCCCAACTTCCCACACTGGCCAACAATGTCCCAGCTACACTAGTCCCACTTGCCTGTGCTTGGTCCATATCCCTCCAAACCTGTCCTATCCATGCACCTGTCTAACTGTTTCTTAAATGTTGGGATAGTCCCAGCCTCAACTACCTCCTCTGGCAGCTCGTTCCAAACACCCACCACCCTTTGTGTGAAAAAGTTACTCCTCAGATCCCTATTAAATCATTTCCCCTTCACCTTTAACTTATGTCCTCTGGTCCTCGATTCCCCTACTCTGGGCAAAAGACTGTGCATCTCCCTGATCTATTCCTCTCAAGATTTTGTATACCTCAATAAGATCACCCCTCATCCTCCTGCCCTCCATGGAATAGCCTACTCACCCTCTTCCTATAGCTCACACCCTCTAGAGAATGTCCTGGCAACATCCTCCTAAATCTTCTCTGTACCCTTGGTAGACACAAAATGCTTTAGTAACTCAACGGGACAGGCAGCATCTTGGGAGAGAAGGAACGAGTGACGTTTCGGTTCAAGACCCTTCTTCAGACTGATGTCATGGGAGGGGGCGGGACAAAGATAAGATGTAGTTGGAGACAGGAAGAATGGTGGGAGAACTGGGAAGGGGGAGGGGATAGAGAGGAGAAGCAGGGACTACCTGAAGTGGGAGAAGTCAATGTTCATACTGCTGGGGTGTAAACTGCCCAAGCGAAATATGAGATGCTGTTCCTCCAATTTGCGCTGGGCCTCATTCTGACAATGGAGGAGGCCCAGGACAGAAAGGTCAGATTGGGAATGGGAGGGGGAGTTGAAGTGCTGAGCCACCGGGAGATCAGGTTAGTTGAGTCAGACTGAGCAGAGGTGTTCAGCGAAATGATTGCCGAGCCTACGTTTAGTCTCGCTGATGTAGAGAAGTTGACATCTGGAGCAGTGGATACAGTAGATGAGGTTGGAGGAGGTGCAGGTGAACCTCTGCCTCACCTGGAAAGACTGTTTGGGTCCTTGGTTGGAGTCGAGGGGGGGGGGGGGTAAAGGGACAGGTGTTGCATCTCCTGCGGTTGCAGGGGAAAGTGCCTGGGGAGGGGGTGGTTTGGGTGGGAAGGGACGAGTGGACCAGGGAGTTACGGAGGGAACAGTCTCTGTGGAAAGCAGAAAGGGGAGGAGATGGGAAGATGTGGCCAGTAGTGGGGTCCCGTTGGAGGTGGCGGAAATGTTGGAGGATGATTTGTTGTATTCGACAGCTGATGGGGTGGAAGGTGAGAACAAGGAGGACTCTATCCTTGTTACGAATGGGGGGAGGGGGAGCAAGAGTGGAGCTGCGGGATATTGAGGAGACCCTAGTGAGAGCTTCATCTATAATGGAAGAGGGGAACCCCCTTTTCCTGAAGAATGAGGACATCGATGCCCTAGTATGAAACACCTCATCCCGGGCGCAGATGCAGCGTAGATGGAGGAATTGGGAGTAGGGGATAGACTTTTTGCAGGAGTCAGGGTGGGGCGAGGTGTAGTCCAGATAACTGTGGGAGTCAGTGGGCTTGTAGTAGATGTCGTGTAAGAAAATAACTGCAGATGCTGGTACAAAAGGTATTTATTTCACAAAATGCTGGAGTAACTCAGCAGGTCAGGCAGCATCTCAAGAGAGAAGGAATGGGTGATGTTTTGGGTCGAGACCCTTCTTCAGACTGATATCAGGGGGGTGGGACAAAGGAAGGATATAGGTGGAGACAGGAAGATAGAAGGAGAACTGGGAAGGGGGAGGGGAAGAGAGGGACAGAGGAGCTATCTCAAGTTGTAGATGTCAGTCACTAGTCTGTCTCCTGAGATGGAGATGGTGAGATCCAGAAACGGCAGGGAGATGTCGGAGATGGTCCAAGTATATTTAAGAGCAGGATGGAAATTAGTGGTGAAATGGATGAAGTCAGTGAGTTCTGCATGGGTACAAGAGGTAGCACCAATGCAGTCGTCAATGTAGCAAAGGTAGAGTTTGGGGATGGGGCCAGTGTACGTCTGGAACTGGGATTGTTCGATGTACCCGACAAAGAGGCAGGCATAGCTAGGGCCCATGCGAGTGCCCATAGCTACGCCTTGGATTTGGAGCATCTTTGTACCCTTTCCAGCTTGGCGATATCTTTCCTGTAACATGGTGCCCAGAACTAAACACAATACTCTAAATGCGGCCTCACTAACGTCTTGTGCAACTGCAACATGGCCTTTTAAGAGAGTTAAAAGAATCATGTTGCAGTTCCCTAAAAGAGAGTTAGATAGAGCTCTGAGGGCTAGCGAAGTCAAGGGATATGGGAAGAAACATAGAAACATAGAAAATAGGTGCAGGAGGAGGCCATTTGGCCCTTTGAGCCAGCACCGCCATTCATTGTGATCATGGCTGATCATCCACAATCAATAACCTGTGCCTGCCTTCTCCCCATATCCCTTGATTCCACTAGCCCCCAGAGCTCTATCTAACTCTCTTTTAAATTCATCCAGTGAATTGGCCTCCACTGCCCTCTGTGGCGGAGAATTGCACAAATTCACAGATCTCTGGGTGAAAAAGTTTCTTCTCACCTCAATTTTAAATGGCCTCCCCTTTATTCTTAGACTGTGGCCCCTGGTTCTGGACTCCCCCAACATTGGGAACATTTTACCTGCATCTAGCTTGTCCAGTCCTTTTATAATTTTATACGTCTCTATAAGGTCCCCTCTCAGTGAATACAAGCCTAGTCTTTCCAATCTTTCCTCATATGACAGTCCCGTCATCCCGGGGATCAATCTCGTGAACCTACGCTGCACTGCCTCAATAGCAAGGATGGTCTCAAATTAGGAGACCAAAACTGTGCACAATACTCCAGATGTGGTCTCTCCAGGGCCCTATACAACTGCAGAAGGCAGGAACGGGGTACTGATTGTGGATAATCAGCCATGATCACATTGAATGACAGTGCGAGCTCAAAGGGCCAAATGGTCTACACCTATTGTCTATGTATCTATGCATCTATATAACTCCTCCCATTCATCAACTGCAGCTCTGCATGCAATACCATTATCCCAACCAAGCTCATGTGCAAACCCATGGAACCTGGTGACAGCATTCATCTCTGCAACTGGATCATCGACTTCCTGACCAATCGACCACAATCCGTGAGGATCATCCTCTATAATGATCCACAACACTGGTGCCCCACTAGGATACGTTCTCAGCTCTCTACTATACTTCTTACACAGCCATGACTGTGCAGCCAAATCACAATCTAACTCAATCTATAAATTGCAGACGACACCACCTTAGTGGGCCGGATATCGAATAATGATGAGACAGAAATCACAGAAAGGATCTTGAAAACCTTGTAAACTGGTGCCAAGACAATGACCACTCCCTCAACGTCAGCAAGCCAAAGGAGATGGTGATAGACTTTAGCAAGTGAAGCAGCACACGCACACTTATATATGTTGATGGTAGAGATGGTCAAAAGCTTCAGGTTCCGAGGTGGTTTTTCGTACTGGAGGCCTGAGAAGAATGATATGCGTCAAGGTTCAATGCTGGGCCATTTGAGCCAGCACCATCATTCAATGTGATCATGGCTGATCATTCCCTATCAGTACCCCATTCCTGCCTTCTGCCCATACCCCCTGACTCCGCTATCCTTAAGAGCTCTATCTAGCTCTCTCTTGAAAGCACTCAGAGAATTGGCTTCCACTGCCTTCTGAGGCAGAGAATTCCACAGATTTACACCTCTCTGACTGAAAATGTTTTCCCGCATCTCCGTTCTAAATGGCCTACCCCTTATTCTTAAACTGTGGCCCCTGGTTCTGGACTTCCCCAACATTGGGAACATGTTTCCTGCCTCTAAAGTGTCCAACCCCTTAATAATCATATATGTTTCAATAAGATCCCCTCTCATCCTTCTAAATTCCAGTGTGTGCAAGCCTAGTCGCTCCAGTCTTTCAACATACGACAGTCCCGCCATTCCGGGAATTAACCTAGTAAACCTATGCTGCATGCCCTCAATAGCAAGAATATCCTTCCTCAAATTTGGAGACCAAAACTGCACACAATACTCCAGGTGCGGTCTCACCAGGGCCCTGTACAACTGCAGAAGGACCTCTTTGCTCCTATACTCAACTCCTCCTGTTATGAAGGCCAACATTCCATTGGCTTTCTTCACTGCCTGCTGTACCTGCATACTTCCTTTCAGTGACTGATGCACTAGGACACCCAGATCTCTTTGTAAGTCCCCTTTTCCTACCTTGACACAATTTAGCTAATAATCTGCCTTCCTATTCTTACCACCAAAGTGGATAACCTCACATTTATTCACATTAAACTGCATCTGCCACGCATCCGCCCACTCACACAACCTGTCCAAGTCACCTTGCAACCTCATAGCATCTTCCTCACAGTTCACACTACCACCCAGCTTTGTGTCATCTGCAAATTTGCTAATGTTACTTTTAATCCCTTCATCCAAGTCATTAATGTATAATGTAAATATCTGCGGTCCCAGCACCGAGCCTTGCGGTACCCCACTAGTCACAGCCTGCCATTCTGAAAGAGACCCATTTATCCCCACTCTTTGCTTTCTGTCTGCCAACCAATTTTCTATCCATGTCAGTACCCTACCCCCAATACCATGTGCTCTAATTTTGCCCACTATTCTCCTATGTGGGACCTTGTCGAAGGCTTTCCAAAAGTCAAGGTACACTACATCCACCGGCTCTCTCCTGTCCATTTTCCTAGTTACATCCTCAGAAAATTCCAGAAGATTAATCAAGCATGATTTCCCCTTCGTAAATCCATGCTGACTCGAAACAATCCTGTTACTACTATCCAAATGCTCCGCAATTTTGTCTTTTATAATTGACTCCAGCATCTTCCCCACCACCGATGTCAGACTAACTGGTCTATAATTTCCTGTTTTCTCTCTCCCTCCTTTCTTAAAGTGGGATAACATTAGCTACACCTCCAATCCACAGGAACTGATCCTGAATCTATAGAACATTGGAAAATGATCACCAATGCGTCCACAATTTCTAGAGCTACCTCCTTAAGTACTCTGGGATGCAGACCATTAGGCCCTGGGGATTTATCAGCCTTCAGTCCCATCAGTGTACCCAACACCACTTCCTGCCTAATGTGAACTTCCTTCAGTTCTTCCGCCACACTAGGATCTCTAGCCACTAGAACATCTGGGAGATTGTTTGTATCTTCCTTAGTGAAGACAGATCCAAAGTACCGGTTCAACTCGTCTGCCATTTCCTTGTTCCCCATAAAAAATTCCCCTGCTTCTGTCTTCAAGGGACCCACATTTGCATTAACTATTTTTTCCTCTTCACACACCTAAAGAAGCCTTTATATTATTGGCTAGCTTACCTTCGTACCTCATCTTTTCTCCCCATATTGCCTTTTTAGTTATCTTCTCTTGTTCTTTTAAAGAGTCCCAATCCTCTGGCTTCCCACTCTTATCATATCATATCATATATATACAGCCGGAAACAGGCCTTTTCGGCCCTCCAAGTCCGTGCCGCCCAGTGATCCCCGTACATTAACACTATCCTACACCCACTAGGAACAATTTTTACATTTACCCCGCCAATTAACCTACATACCTGTACGTCTTTGGAGTGTGGGAGGAAACCGAAGATCTCGGAGAAAACCCACGCAGGTCACGGGGAGAACGTACAAACTCCTTACAGTGCAGCACCCGTAGTCAGGATCGAACCTGAGTCTCCGGCGCTGCATTCGCTGTAAAGCAGCAACTCTACCGCTGCGCTACCGTGCCGCGGTACGGTACGTTACGGTACGGTACGCTATGTTATACTTCTCTTTTATTTTTATGCTGTCCTTGACTTCCCTTGTCAGCCACGAGTGCCTCTTACTCCCCTTTGAATCTTTCCTCTTCTTAGGGATGAATTGATCCTGCAACTTCTGCATTATTCCCAGGAATACCTGCCATTGCTGTTCCACCGTCTTCCCTGCTAGGGCCTCCTTCCAGTCAAATCTGGCCAGCTCCTGCCTCATGCCTCTGTAATCCCCTTTGCTATACTGTAATACCGACACTTCCGATTTTCCTTTCTCCTTCTCAATTTGTAGATTAAATCATCATATTATGATCACTGTCTCCTAATGGCTCTTTTACCTTGAGTCCCCTTATCAAATCAGGTTCATTACACAACAATAAATCGAGAATTGCCTTCTCCCTGGTAGGCTCCATTACAAGCTGTTCTAAGAATCCATCTCAGAGGCACTCCACAAACTTCCTTTCTGGTTCATTACCAACCTGATTTTCCCAGTCTACCTGCATGTTGAAATCTCCCATAACCACCGTAGCATTACATTTGCGACATGCCAATTTTAGCTCTTGATTCAACTTGCACCCTATGACGAGGCTACTGTTTGGGGGCCTGTTGATAACTCCCATTAGGGTCTTTTTACCCTTACAATTCCTCATTTCTATCCATATTGATTCTACATCTCCTGATTCTATGTCACCCCTTGCAAGGGAGTGAATATCATTCCTTAACAAAAGAGTGACTCCACCCCCTCTGCCCACCTGTCTGTCTTTTCTATATGTAGTGTACCCCTGAATATTCAGTTCCCAGCCCTGGTCCTCTTGTAGCCATGTCTCTGTGATTCCCACAACATCATACTTGCCAATGTCTAACTGAGCCTCAAGCTCATCCACTTAATTTTTACACTTCGCGCATTTAAATACAACACTTTAACTTTGGTATTCACCTCCCCTCTCACACAATTGGCCCTGACCTTACTCTCTTATCCCTTCTAGAACTTCCCTTCCCATTTATTCGAGAGTCCTTTGCAATTTCTCCTGTATTCGCTTCCACTTTAACTCCATCTTCATATTCCCAATTTGTCAACCCTTCCCCCCCACTACTTAGTTTAAAGCCACACATGTAGCACTAGCAAACCTACCTGCCAGAATGTTGGTCCCCCTGCTGTTAAGGTGTAACCCGGCCCTTTTGTACAGGTCACCCCTACCCCAGAAGAGATCCCAGTTGTCTAGAAATCTAAATCCCTGCTCCCTGCACCAGCCCCTCAGCCATACATTCATATCCCCGATCTCTCTATTCCTGACCCCACTAGCACGAGGTACAGGTAGCAGTCCAGAGACAACCACCTTCAACGTTTTCTGCTGTGTACAAGAAACTAACAGGCAAAGATGTTGTATATGAATTTCCAGTTCCAGCTGTAACTTCTGCAGAATTATTTAAATAAAATAAGAATTTGTAAAAAATAAAAAATAAAAGGAAATAAATGGTCCTGGAGACTTATCTACCTTCATTAACCCTCGTTCGCCCTGTACCCCTTCATCCACCCTCGTTTGCCCCGTATCCCTTCATCCACCCTCGTTTGCCCCGTATCCCTTCATCCACCCTCGTTTGCCCTGTACCCCTTCATCCACCCTCGTTTGCCCTGTACCCCTTCATCCACCCTCGTTTGCCCTGTACCCCTTCATCCACCCTCGTTCGCCCCGTATCCCTTCATCCACCCTCGTTTGCCCTGTACCCCTTCATTAACCCTCGTTCGCCCCGTATCCCCGTATGCACTGTCCTCAAGATATCCTCATTAACTGCTCCAAATTCCCTGGCCTTCATGTTTTTCTCCATGATAAATGCAGAGGAAACTATTCATTTAGGACTCTGCAGCTCCACACAGAGATGATCCCTTTGTTTTCTGAGGGGCCCTATCCTCTCTCTAGTTACCTTCTTTTCCTTAATGTACGTAAAATCTCTTTGGATTCTCTGTAATATTATCTGACAAAGCTATCTCCTGTCCCCATTTTTGCACTCCAGATTTCTTGCTAAAGTATGTTCCTCAGTCCCCTAAATTCCTCCAGAAATACCTCAGCTGCCTATACATGGCTCATGTCCTCCCCTATACATGGCTCATGTCTCCCCTATACATGGCTCATGTCTCCCCTATACATGGCTCATGTCCTCCCCTATACATGGCTCATGTCCCCTATACATGGCTCATGTCCTCCCCTATACATGGCTCATGTCCCCCCTATACATGGCTCATGTCCTCCCTATACATGGCTCATGTCCCCTATACATGGCTCATGTCCTCCCCTATACATGGCTCATGTCCCCCCTATACATGGCTCATGTCCCCCCTATACATGGCTCATGTCCTCCCTATACATGGCTCATGTCCCCTATACATGGCTCATGTCCTCCCTATACATGGCTCATGTCCCCCCTATACATGGCTCATGTCCTCCCCTATACATGGCTCATGTCTCCCCTATACATGGCTCATGTCCTCCCCTATACATGGCTCATGTCCCCCCTATACATGGCTCATGTCTCCCCTATACATGGCTCATGTCCTCCCCTATACATGGCTCATGTCCCCCCTATACATGGCTCATGTCTCCCCTATACATGGCTCATGTCCTCCCCTATACATGGCTCATGTCCTCCCCTATACATGGCTCATGTCTCCCCTATACATGGCTCATGTCCTCCCTATACATGGCTCATGTCCCCTATACATGGCTCATGTCCTCCCTATACATGGCTCATGTCCTCCCTATACATGGCTCATGTCTCCCCTATACATGGCTCATGTCCTCCTTTTTCTTCCTGATCAGAGACTCAATTTCTCTGGTCGTCCATGAATCCTTCCTCCCAGCTGCCTTGCCCATCATACTGACAGGAAGACGCTGGCCTAGAACTTTAAAACGCATCCCACCTTCCAGATGACCCTTTGCCTGCAAACATTCTAGCAAGTTCCTGTCTAATGCCACCAAAGTTGGCCTTGCCCCAATTCAGAACTTTAACTAGTGGGCCCACCATGACCTTATTCATAACAATTTTAAAGCTAATAGAACAGTGGTCGCTGGTCCCAGAGGGCTCTCCCACTGACACTTCAGTCACTTGCCCTTCCCAACTTCCGAAGAGTAGATCAAGCTCTGCCCTCTCCCTTCCAGGGCCCTCTACATATTGCCTGAGGAAACGTTCCTCAACACACCTGACAAATTCCACCCCGTGCAAACCCTCAGTGCTATGACAGTCCCAGCCTACATTGGGAGAGTTAAAATCCCCTCCTGTGTCAACCTTGACTAATGACACATATACAGGATTCAAGGATTTGGGGCAATGTATGGAGAAAGCACATCCTGAAAAGTACAAATAACTCTTGATTAATGCAAAATACAAGTAAAATACAGGAAAATTATCAATAAATAACAATATAAACAATAGCTCTCATGCCCCTCTGCAAATTCAAGTCTCCTGTCAGCACTGGCTGACACACCCGCACACACCACGGTCCAAACTCTCTCTCTTTCTCCCTCTCTAGTTGAGGTCTCCTCTCTCTCCCCAAAGGTGAAGCTCCATGCTAATGGCACTTATATAATAACTTATCTCCAAGAACAACAGGTGATTATGTATCCAATGAGCTATCCTCCTTGGACCCATAATGGCGTGAGTTATGGGTCCTATCAGATACCGAGCTAGTCTCGGATGTTTCCAGGAAGGCAAAGCTTATCTTAGTGACCTCGCAGGTAGACACAAAATGCTGGAGTAACTCAGCGGGTCAGGCAGCATCTCAGGAGAGAAGGAATGGGTGACGTTTTGGGTTGAGACATTTCTTCAGACTGATGTCAGGGGAGGGGGTGGGACAAAGATAGGATGTAGTAGGAGACAGGAAGACAGTGGGAGAACTGGGAAGGGGGGAGGAGAAAGAGAGGGACAGAGGAAATATCTGAAGTTGGAGAAGTCAACGTTCATACTGCTGGGGTGTAAACTGCCCAAGCAAAATATGAGATGTTGTTCCTCCAATTTGCGCTGGGCCTCACTATGACAATGGAGGAGGCCTGTTGGAACCTGTAGTCTGGGTTGGGTCCGAACTGGGAGGTCTGGAACCGGAGCTAGAAATCACGAGGTAGAAGATGGAGGCGATCTCACAAGTGGGCTCATGATCTAATGGTCCCTTCACAGTACCCGAAGCACTCTTCCAATACATCTACTTGTTTTCGTAAGCAGGGTTTGAAATGCTGTGCTGCTAATTTAGTTGCTAACTCCATTTTAGCTGACATGGTCTGTTTATCCCTCACAATACACCATGTTACTCTGCTATCTCTCAGCATATTTGCTCTTCTAATTCCTGTTGTCTATTTGGGGGCCTGTACTACTCTCCCAACAAGGTGATCATCCCTTTTTATTTCTCAGCTCCATCAACATTGCCTCACTAAATGAACCATCAGTAATGTCATTGTGGACTACTGCCGTGAAATCGTCCTTAATTAATAAAGCAACTCCGCCTTCTCTTTTACCCCCTCCCCCCCTCTGTCTCACCTGTAGAGCTGCATCATGGGCATGAAGCTGCCTGTCCTGCCTGTCCTGCCCCTCCCTTAGCCAGGTTACTGTAAGGTTAGAACCCTCACATCTTACCCTCATGCACAAGTGCCTTTGGTTCTCTACCCCTGCTTTGTAACTGTTAGCGTAGCTCCCTATATTCACTCTGCTTCCACTTTCCTACTCATGCCATTTGGGCCCACACGCACAACTTCTACGGGTATTGCCACTTGCAGGGTTATGGAGGAAGAGTCTCGACCTGAAACGTCACCCATTCCGTCTCACAGAAAGCAAAGAGTGGGGATAAATGGGTCCCTTTCGGAATGGCAGGCAGTGACCAGTGGGGTACCGCAAGGTTCGGTGCTGGGACCCCAGCTATTTACAATATACATTAATGACTTAGATGAAGGGATTAAAAGTACCATTAGCAAATTTGCAGATGATACTAAGCTGGGGGGTAGTGTGAATTGTGAGGAAGATGCAATAAGGCTGCAGGGTGACTTGGACAGGTTGTGTGAGTGGGCAGATACATGGCAGATGCAGTTTAATGTAGATAAGTGTGAGGTTATTCACTTTGGAAGTAAGAATAGAAAGGCAGATTATTATCTGAATGGTGTCAAGTTAGGAAGAGGGGATGTTCAACGAGATCTGGGTGTCCTAGTGCATCAGTCACTGAAAGGAAGCATGCAGGTACAGCAGGCAGTGAAGAAAGCCAATGGAATGTTGGCCTTCATAACAAGAGGAGTTGAGTATAGGAGCAAAGAGGTCCTTCTACAGTTGTACCGGGCCCTGGTGAGACCGCACCTGGAGTACTGTGTGCAGTTTTGGTCTCCAAATTTGAGGAAGGATATTCTTGCTATTGAGGGCGTGCAGCGTAGGTTCACTAGGTTAATTCCCGGAATGGCGGGACTGTCGTATGTTGAAAGGCTGGAGCAATTAGGCTTGTATACACTGGAATTTAGAAGGATGAGGGGGGATCTTATTGAAACATATAAGATAATTAGGGGATTGGGCACATTAGAGGCAGGAAACATGTTCCCAATGTTGGGGGAGTCCAGAACAAGGGGCCACAGTTTAAGAATAAGGGGTAGGCCATTTAGAACGGAGATGAGGAAGAACTTTTTCAGTCAGAGAGTGGTGAAGGTGTGGAATTCTCTGCCTCAGAAGGCAGTGGAGGCCAGTTCGTTGGATGCTTTCAAGAGAGAGCTGGATAGAGCTCTTAAGGATAGCGGAGTGAGGGGGTATGGGGAGAAGGCAGGAACGGGGTACTGATTGAGAGTGATCAGCCATGATCGCATTGAATGGCGGTGCTGGCTCGAAGGGCTGAATGGCCTACTCCTGCGTCTATTGTCTATTGTCTCCAGAGATGCTGCCTGTCCCGCTGAGTTACTCCTGCCTTTTGTGTCTATCCCTCTGTACATCAATGCTGTTGTGGGTCCTGCCATGAATAGTTTATTCTCAGATCCCTGCAGAACTCTGCTGGAGGATTATTTCTTCCACTTCAGCAAAAACATTACTAACGCCAAATATAAACACTGCTTTTCACTGCATCAAAGCTGTTTCCGTTTCAGTTTAGTTTATCGTCACGTGTACAGAGGTACAATGATGTTGCGTGCTAACCAGTCAGCGGAAAGAAATAACCTGCTTGGTATTACTAGAAACTTAGGTCCTACTTCACCGATTTATACTACAGATTATGTCTGTAATAATCGCTTTAACTTGGTGAGTGATTCTTGGCAATGACTGGAAGCAGGCTTTTGACAGCTCATGGAATACATCTGGGCTGATTTATCTTCCCTCTGCGTGCAAATGTTACTGTAACTTTTCTGGCATCATATCATCTGCCATTCTATCATTCATTTACAATGCTCTTTACATCCAACAACCTGCAGATATGTACCTGATGTGTAACCCTCACACTCCTTCACTTTGATTAATACTGACTATGAAAACAAGTACCCTGCAATTTTATTAAAATGGTTCGTTCTTTTCCAATTACATTTATTAATAAATTGCATATAAATTGAGGTGTTAGACTTTAGACTTCAGAGATACCGTGCGAAAACAGGCCCTTCAGCCCATCGAGTCGGCACCGACCAGCCATCAGCCCATACACTAGCACTATCCCACACACACTTGGGACAATTTTCAAATCTACTGAAGCTAATTAACCTCAATCTATGGGAGGCACCTGGAATAAGTATGGGAGGCACCTGGAATAAACCCACACGGTCACAAGGAGAATGTGCAAACTCCGTACAGACAGCATCCGACGTCAGGATCGACACCGAGTCTCTGGCGCTGTGTGACACAATGCCACTGTGCAGTTAATTTACAAATTATTCACCACTACAACATCAAACCAATGAATAATGCACAGATTTCTTTTTTTCACTGTTATTGGTATCAATAGGTATTTGATGAAAATGACATTTGTTACATCTTATAGTGTAATAAGATGCAATTATAATATAATGTAATGACAGCTCCGTGTGTCTTCTTTCCCCTAAATTTATATGGGGTTACATCGCACATACTCTAGGTCACTGAAGCACATATTGCAGTCCCGCCACTGCATGCTGATGCAGTAAACCATCATTGCCTCCTCTGGTCTTGCCTTTTTTAAATGCTATGCAATTAATTGGGAGGAATATACTAATGAGTAATTTTGTTTCACCTTAGCCAATGCTGTTGAGTCTTTGTATTCCCTACGTTTTGCATTTTTATGTTATATTGCCATTATTTGTCCTCTAAACTTGACTAGATAGTTTTGGAGTCCTTGATCTAATGCTTCTTCTGGAGCATTATGGTAAGTCCAACTGGACCTTGTCAGTCTTTCTGCAAAAACAACTAATAAAATAAATAACTTAACTTGTTTTATGAACTGAGATGCCAAAGAGCTTTGCTGGCAAAGCAGTACTTCCAGTGTAAGCAATCATTGGTAAAGAATGCTGGAAAAATCGTAGTTTCACCCAAACTCCATTCCAAACCCCATGATTCATCTCTGACCGCCTCACTTCATTAAATGATGTCATGGAAATTCTTTCACCTATCCAAGACGAGCTCTTAGTAAGTGTCACTGAAAGGTCATAACAAGGTAACAAAGGTAACACTCTTCCATACAGAGTGAACATAAACCCAGATCCAATTCATCCCGAGGCAGGATGTTGCCACTGACCCCACAGTGGAAAGCAATTATTGCTCCTATCTCTATTGTTTATCAACTCCTGCTGAAAGATACATTTGTTCATACCCAGAAACAGAACCAAGCAGGTTAGAGGTACAGGATGGAGGAAGGCCCTTCAACCCACCAAGTCCACAATGACCATCGATCACCGTTCACACCAGTTCAATGTTATCCCACTTTCTCATCCTCGACCTGCACACTAGGGACAATTTACAGAGGCCAATTAACCTATAACTCTACACATCTGTGGGACATGGAAGGAAACCAGAGTTCCCAGAGGAAACCCACGCAGTCACAGGGAGAATGTGCAAACTCCATACAGACAGCACCCAAGGTTGAATCCGAATCGCTGGCACTGTGAGGCAGCAGCACTACCCACTGTGCCAATGTGCCGCCACAGGGAGTTCAACTGTCCCGTGCCCATCCCATACAGCAACCACCACCTCTCCAATAACTCCCCATATTGATAAATAACCGGCAATCTACAAATGATCTGGTCTTACAATTGATAAAGTGGCAGAGAACAAGTAGGGGTGAGCATTATCCTAGGAACTGCAAACCAGCAGGAGATGACCTCTTTAAGAGACTATGCCAAAATGCTGAATAAGGGAAAAAAACAAAAACAAACGAGCCTGGTCTGGTTATGGTAACCATCCTGCTTGGATGGGAAATTACAATGTGAGGAAATGCAGAGATTGCACTGTGATTTATGAAATGTACTGGCAAGCGTGCTTTGCCAAGTTATATTCCAGCTGCGTGTGTTGGATAAACAGTAGGGCAGGCTAGACGCTGGGAGCAGTCTCGCCGGTGAATGCAAATCATTATTTAGTTTTATGTTGATTTCGTGATAGAAGGGAAATTTTGTATATTGTGTCATCCCTAGTGGTATCAGTTGAAGGGTATTTAGTGTCCACAGAAAAGATGATTGCAGATTGGGATTAATAAAGGGACTGCCGACCGGTGGCACTAATGTCTGTGGTGATGAAGTGCTTAGAGAGCTTGGTTATGGTGCATATCAACTCCTACCTCAACAAGAATATTGGCCCACTACAGATTGCCTACCGCCACAACAGGTCAATGGATGATAGGAACATAGAAACATAAAAAGTAGGTGCAGGAGGAGGCCATTTGGCCCTTCGAGCCAGCACCACCATTCATTGTGATCATGGCTGATCATCTACAATCTGTAACCCGTGCCTGCCTTCTCCCCATATCCCTTGATTCCGCTAGTCCCTTGAGCGCTATCTAACTCTCTTTTAAATTCATCCAGTAAATTGGCCTCCACTGCCCTCTGTGGCCGAGAATTCCACAAATTCACAACTCTGGGTGAAAAAGTTCCTTCTCACATCAGTTTCAAATGGCCTCCCCTTTATTCTTAGACTGTGGCCCCTGGTTCTGGACTCCCCAACAATGGGAACATTTTTCCTGCATCTAGCTTGTCCAGTCCTTTTATAATTTTATACGTTTCTATAAGATCCCCTATCATCCTTCTAAACTCCAGTGGATACAA
This sequence comes from Rhinoraja longicauda, assembly GCF_053455715.1. Lineage (NCBI taxonomy): Eukaryota > Metazoa > Chordata > Chondrichthyes > Rajiformes > Arhynchobatidae > Rhinoraja > Rhinoraja longicauda. The sequence continues at coordinate 31,837,445 of NC_135979.1, forward strand.
GCCCAGTCTTTCCAATCTTTCCTCATACGACAGTCCCGCCATCTCGGGTATTAACCTCTTGAACCTACGCTGCACTGCCTCAATAGCAAGGATGTCCTTCCTCAAATTAGGAGACCAAAACTGCACACAATACTCTAGATGTGGTCTCACCAGGGCTCTGTACAACTGCAGAAGGACCTCTTTACTCCAAAACTCAAATCCTCTTGTTATGAAGGCCGACATGCCATTAGCTTTCTTCACTGCCTGCTGTACCTACATGTTTACTTTCAGTGACTGGTGTACAGACATCCAGATCTCGTTGCACTTACCTTTTTCCTAATCTGACACCATAGAGATAATAATCTGCCTCATTCTTCTTGCCGCCAAAGTGGATAACCTCACCTTTATCTACATTATACTGCATCTGCCATGCATCTGCCACTCACTCAACGTGTCCAAGTCACCCTGCAACCTCCTAACATCCCCTTCGCAGTTCACACTGCCACCCAGCTTTGTGCCATCTGCAAAATTACTAGTGTTACTTTTAATTCCAACATCTAAATCATTAATATATATTGTAAGTTGCAGTCCCAGCACCGAGCCTTGCGGCACTCCACTCGCCACTGCCTGCCATTCTGACAGGGACCCGTTTATACCTACTCTGTTTCCTGTCTGCCAACCAATTCTCTATCCATGTCAATACCCGATCCCCAATACCATGTGCTCTAATTTTGCCCACTACTCTCCTGTGTGGGACCTTATCAAAGACTTTTTGAAAGTCCAGATACACTACATCCACTGGCTCTCCTTCATCCATTTTATTTGTCACATTCTCAAAAAATGCCAGATTAGTCAAGCAGGATTTCCTCTTCATAAATCCATGCTGACTTGGACAAATCCTTTTTGGACAGACCCTTCTTCGGACTGACGTTTGACAATAGCTCTGTCCAAGACCGCACAAAACTGCAGAGAGGTGCAGATGTAGCCCGGTCAATCATGCAATCCAGCCCACCCCCATCAATTCCATCTACACTTCATGCTGCCTCAGGAAAGCAACCAAAGTAACCATGGACCGTTTACACCCTAGTCAACCCTCTTTTCTTCCCTCCCCCACCAGGCAGAAGATACAAAAGCTCAAAACCACCAGATTTAGGAGCAGCTTTATCAGACTACTGAACAGTCCCCTCGCAAGCCAAGGGTGCAGTCCAATGTCCCAACCTACCCCATCAAGCACACACCTCCAGCCACTTGATGGCAGTAGCGGGTTTCTTGCTCAGAATGCTGCAGGCCAGTTCCTGACTGAGCCCATGCATAACACAACAATAACATCATTAATCCAGCAATGCTGCATTGGTTCAACATAAATCCAATATAAACCCTCCGGACTTTGCCGATTTCCATTGTCGAGATTGTCACGTGAATGGAAGGCACGAGAAGTGGAATGAAGACATTTTAATTTTAATGCAATTCAGTTCAATACAGATTTGTCTTCTAAATGGGCCCAGACAATTATCATTTCTATCCCCTCACTTATACATCGAAGCTGTGTTGGTGTTAATATTGGGGCCATTATTGACAATTTGCTGGATCTCACAGTTCCTGTTTGATGAACATATTATGTGGAGGGAGGAACAGCAGATGCTGGTTTAAATCGAAGATGGACACAAAAAGCTGGAGTAACTCAGTGGGACAGGCAGTATCACTGGAGAGAAGGAATGGGTGACATTTCGGGTCGAGACCCTTCCTTAAACTGAGAGTCAGAGGAAAGGGAAATGAGAGATATAGACGGTGAGAGAGATAAAGGTCAAATGAATGGAAGATATGCAAAAAGCAACAGTGATCAAGGAAAGGTGGAGCCCACAATGGTCTATTGTTGGCTGTAGGCTAAGTGATAACAAGTGATACAGACACTGAAACCTACCAGGACAACAATGAGACTAGTCTGATAAGTAGGATGGGGCAGGGGTGGGGAGAGAGGGGATGCAATGTTGAAGTTGGAGAAATCAATATTCATACTGCTGGGTTGTAAGCTGCCCTTGTGAAGCATAGAATCCAACCAAACATTCCAACAATAATTTCTGAATATAGCTGCTGTATGGGATCAATCTGGCCAGTTCCTGCCTCATGCCTCTGTAATCCCCTTTGCTATACACTATCACAAACACTGCACAGACACTATCTTTGTTCTTACTCGCATCGGCACTTTTCTTTTCCAGTCCATTTCACATTCCCCTTGGTCATCCTAATGTATCCCTCTTTTTTCCCCAAACAGTATCCATATCATCTAGTGGTTTCCCATCTGTAATTTTTCCCCTCCATACTTTGATGATCTGGCATTGCGTGTCCTTACCTCAGCCAAGAATATTTGGTTGATGTCAAAGATGAGACCCACTGCACCAGAAGACCTGTAGCTAGATTGTTGACAGCTGCACTATGCCTGAATGTCCCAGTCTCCTGTTACCTGAACCTATATGACAGGTTTTTTATTAAAGTATATAATTTCACCCCGCAGATCGTTCGACTAAATTGATTAATAACCTTTGCCATCGTGTGGTAAAAGATGATGAAATAAATCCTTAGATGTTGAAAATGCTCTTTGTGATATAAATAGCTGAAGTTTCATTCTGTTACCATTGCAAGGAAATTCAGTACTCTGTTAAAATGTTTCTTGAATGAAGAGCCAAAGGGATGTCATTATAACATGTTGTGATGTCTTGAGAGGTCGGGAGCTTTTCTCTTGAAGGTTGGGAGGTGTGGGTGCCGGAAATGAAGACAGAAAAGTTCTTGTTTTCAAACTTAAATTCCATATATTTAGTCTTTTCCAAAAACAGGTAAACTTAATTGTTTGCAGACAGGTACACAAGACCAAAACAGGTAGTTAAATCAAAACTGTAGCTTGCTGCCTTCTTACAAAATATAACTCAAACGCTGCTTCTCTCCCTGTCTGTCTGCTCCAGTCGTTGTCTCTCCCTGTCTGTCTGCTCCAGTCGTTGTCTCTCCCTGTCTGTCTGCTCCAGTCGTTGTCTCTCCCTGTCTGCTCCAGTCGTTGTCTCTCCCTGTCTGCTCCAGTCGTTGTCTCTCCCTGTCTGTCTGCTCCAGTCGTTGTCTCTCCCTGTCTGTCTGCTCCAGTCGTTGTCTCTCCCTCTCTGCTCCAGTCGTTGTCTCTCCCTGTCTGCTCCAGTCGTTGTCTCTCCCTGTCTGTCTGCTCCAGTCGTTGTCTCTCCCTCTCTGCTCCAGTCGTTGTCTCTCCCTGTCTGCTCCAGTCATTGTCTCTCCCTGTCTGCTCCAGTCATTGTCTCTCCCTGTCTGCTCCAGTCGTTGTCTCTCCCTGTCTGCTCCAGTCGTTGTCTCTCCCTGTCTGCTCCAGTCGTTGTCTCTCCCTGTCTGTCTGCTCCAGTCGTTGTCTCTCCCTGTCTGCTCCAGTCGTTGTCTCTCCCTGTCTGCTCCAGTCGTTGTCTCTCCCTGTCTGTCTGCTCCAGTCGTTGTCTCTCCCTGTCTGTCTGCTCCAGTCGTTGTCTCTCCCTGTCTGCTCCAGTCGTTGTCTCTCCCTCTCTGCTCCAGTCGTTGTCTCTCCCTGTCTGCTCCAGTCGTTGTCTCTCCCCCTCTGCTCCAGTCGTTGTCTCTCCCTCTCTGCTCCAGTCGTTGTCTCTCCCTGTCTGTCTGCTCCAGTCGTTGTCTCTCCCTCTCTGCTCCAGTCGTTGTCTCTCCCTGTCTGCTCCAGTCGTTGTCTCTCCCTGTCTGCTCCAGTCGTTGTCTCTCCCTGTCTGCTCCAGTCGTTGTCTCTCCCTGTCTGTCTGCTCCAGTCGTTGTCTCTCCCTGTCTGTCTGCTCCAGTCGTTGTCTCTCCCTGTCTGCTCCAGTCGTTGTCTCTCCCTGTCTGCTCCAGTCGTTGTCTCTCCCTGTCTGCTCCAGTCGTTGTCTCTCCCTGTCTCTCTGCTCCAGTCGTTGTCTCTCTCTCTCCCTCTCTGCTCCAGTCGTTGTCTCTCCCTGTCTGCTCCAGTCGTTGTCTCTCCCTGTCTGTCTGCTCCAGTCGTTGTCTCTCTCCCTGTCTGCTCCAGTCGTTGTCTCTCCCTGTCTGTCTGCTCCAGTCGTTGTCTCTCCCTCTCTGCTCCAGTCGTTGTCTCTCCCTGTCTGTCTGCTCCAGTCGTTGTCTCTCCCTGTCTGCTCCAGTCGTTGTCTCTCCCTGTCTGCTCCAGTCGTTGTCTCTCTTTTTAAATACACTGATTCCCTTCCCTTTTAGCTCTCTCACTGAGGCAATCAGTTCATCTGGTTCAGCTGGGCAGCAATCAGTGTCAGCAGCAATCAGTGTCAGCAGCAATCAGTGTCAGCAGCAATCAGCATCAGCAGCAATCAGTGTCAGCAGCAATCAGAATCAGCAGCAATCAGTGTCAGCAGCAATCAGTGTCAGCAGCAATCAGTGTCAGTAGGGCAGGCAGCCCTGCTGACTATGGGTTTTGTAATCTTTTGCTGGCAGCCATGATGGTTTGTAGTCCTTGTTGCATCCACCGGGAGGAAATGTATCTCCCCTCTATGACTCTACCTCTCATGATATCACAATGTTATAACTACCTTTATCACTTTCGGTTTGGGCCACTGGTATAAGGAACTCTCACACTCTGCAGCATCTCTTGGATAATGTTCTCATGTCATCGTAATGTTGTTCCGTGAATTGAGTAATCAGATGTTAAGGGTTGGTATAATAACCAAAAGGCAACATGTGTATGTTGCTGGCAGCTTAATGTCCCAGGGGACAGGTTCCCGGCAGGCAGTGTTCCTGGCCAGTGGGGCCAAGGCCTCCAGTAGGTCTGGTCCACCCACGGACACTGACAGGACACATGCGAGAGCAAGGAGAGGCCCACAAGGAACCACCGAGAGCGAGGATGGCCATGGGAGGGCGAGGGGATGGTTGAAGAGCAAGGAGATCACTGGAGGGTGAGGGGATCACTGGAGGGTGAGGGGATCACTGGAGGGTGAGGGGATCACTGGAGGGTGAGGGGATCACTGGAGGGTGAGGGGATCACTGGAGGGTGAGGGGATCACTGGAGGGTGAGGGGATCACTGGAGAATGAGGGGATCACTGGAGGGTGAGGGGATCACTGGAGAGTGAGGGGATCACTGGAGAGTGAGGGGATCACTGGAGAGTGAAGGGATCACTGGAGAGTGAAGGGATCACTGGAGAGTGAGGGGATCACTGGAGAGTGAAGGGATCACTGGAGAGTGAAGGGATCACTGGAGAGTGAGGGGATCACTGGAGGGTGAGGGGATCACTGGAGAGTGAGGGATCACTGGAGAGTGAAGGGATCACTGGAGAGTGAGGGGATCACTGGATGGTGAGGGGGTGGCTGGAGAGTGAGGGGATCACTGGAGAGTGAAGGGATCACTGGAGAGTGAGGGGGTGGCTGGAGAGTGAGGGGATCACTGGAGTGAGGGGATCACTGGAGAGTGAGGGGATCACTGGAGAGTGAGGGGATCACTGGAGAGGGGATCACTGGAGAGTGAGGGGGTGGCTGGAGAGTGAGGGATCACTGGAGAGAGAGAGGGGATCACTGGAAAGAGAGGAGATCACTGGAGAGGGAGGGGATCACTGGAGAGTGAGGGGGTGGCTGGAGAGTGAGGGATCACTGGAGAGTGAAGGGATCACTGGAGAGTGAGGGGATCACTGGAAAGAGAGGAGATCACTGGAGAGTGAGGGGATCACTGGAGAGAGAGGGGATCACTGGAGAGTGAGGGGATCACTGGAGAGAGTGGGCGTGGCTGGAGAGTGAGGGATCACTGGAGAGAGAGGGGATCACTGGAAAGAGAGGAGATCACTGGAGAGTGAGTGGATCACTGGAGAGAGAGGAGATCACTGGAGAGTGAGGGGATCACTGGAGGGAGAGGGGATCACTGGAGAGAGAGGGGATCACTGGAGAGTGAGGGATCACTGGAGAGTGAGGGGGTGGTTGGAGAGTGAGGGGATCACTGGAGAGAGTGGATCACTGGAGAGAGAGGGGATCACTGGAGAGTGAGGGGGTGGTTGGAGAGTGAGGGGATCACTGGAGAGAGAGGGGATCACTGGAGAGAGAGGGGATCACTGGAGAGTGAGGGATCACTGGAGAGAGAGGGGATCACTGGAGTGAGGGGATCACTGGAGAGTGAGGGGATCACTGGAGAGAGAGGGGATCACTGGAGAGTGAGGGGATCACTGGAGAGTGAGGGGATCACTGGAGAGAGAGGGGATCACTGGAGAGTGAGGGATCACTGGAGAGAGAGGGGATCACTGGAGTGAGGGGATCACTGGAGAGAGAGGGGATCACTGGAGAGTGAGGGATCACTGGAGAGAGAGGATCACTGGAGAGAGAGGGGATCACTGGAGAGAGAGGGGATCACTGGAGAGTGAGGGATCACTGGAGTGAGGGGATCATTGGAGAGTGAGGGGATCACTGGAGAGAGAGGGGATCACAGGAGAGTGAGGGATCACTGGAGAGTGAGGGGATCACTGGAGAGAGAGAGGATCACTGGAGAGAGAGGGGATCACTGGAGAGAGAGGGGATCACTGGAGAGTGAGGGATCACTGGAGTGAGGGGATCATTGGAGAGTGAGGGGATCACTGGAGAGAGAGGGGATCACTGGAGAGTGAGGGATCACTGGAGAGTGAGGGATCACTGGAGAGTGAGGGATCACTGGAGAGTGAGGGATCACTGGAGTGAGGGGATCACTGGAGAGAGAGGGGATCACTGGAGAGAGAGGGGATCACTGGAGAGAGAGGGGATCACTGGAGAGAGAGGGGATCACTGGAGAGAGAGGGGATCACTGGAGAGTGAGGGGATCATTGGAGAGTGAGGGATCACTGGAGAGTGAGGGATCACTGGAGTGAGGGGATCATTGGAGAGTGAGGGGATCACTGGAGAGAGAGGGGATCACTGGAGAGAGAGGGGATCACTGGAGAGAGAGGGGATCACTGGAGAGAGAGGGGATCACTGGAGAGTGAGGGGGTGGCTGGAGAGTGAGGGGGTGGCTGGAGAGTGAGGGGGTGGCTGGAGAGCGAGGAGGGCTGTTGGAGCATGGAAGGCCATCAGAACGATGGAGGCCGTCGGAGAGCAAGGGTGGATGCCGAGAATGAAGGTAAACCTGGCAGCTGGTGGGGTGGGGGGGGGGGGCAATGATGGTGGAGCCTGACAGGGGGCTGGGGGGGAGGGGCTGCTGCCACATGTGATAGAACTGTTAGTAGTTAGGACAACTTTTGTAACTTTGTCAGGATCAAAACTTGTGAACTGCCCAGGTGTGGTGTGTGGTACATGTTTTTACCGGGCTGTGTACTGCCCAGGTGTGGTGTGTACTGCCCAGGTGTGGTACATGCTTTTACCGGGCTGTGTACTGCCCAGGTGTGGTACATGCTTTTACTGGGCTGTGTACTGCCCAGGTGTGGTGTGTACTGCCCAGGTGTGGTACATGCTTTTACTGGGCTGTGTACTGCCCAGGTGTGGTGTGTACTGCCCAGGTGTGGTACATGTTTTTACCGGGCTGTGTACTGCCCAGGTGTGGTACATGCTTTTACCGGGCTGTCTGCAAAACAAAGCAGTTCACTGTACCTGGGCACATGGTACTTGTGACAGTAAAGTATCATTGAATCATTGAATTGATGAATCATTGAACAGGTGCTCCAAGCAAGCTAGAAGTGGGGATAAAAGTGAAGGGGGAGTTACTTTATTGATTAAAGAGAACATCTCGTGCTTGACTGAGATAACTTTTCTGAAGGATCGCCCAGTGAGGCTATAGGGGTGGAGCTGAGAAACACAAAGGGATTGATCACCTTGTTGCGAATGTACTCCAGGCCCCCAAATAGCCAACGGGAATTAGAAGGACAAATATGCCAGGAAATTGCAGGCAGCTGCAAGACTAATAGGATTGTCATAGTCTGGGATTTCAAATTTCTTAATGTAGTCTGGATCTGTCACAGTGCCAAGGGCTTTGATGGGTGGAACTTGTCAAATGTGTTCAGGATAGTTTCCTGAGGCAATTAGAGGGAGAGGACCAAGCCGAATCTACTAGGGCCAAGCTCAATCTACCAGGGCCACGCTGGATCTACTAGGGCCCAGCTGGATCTACTAGGGCCAGGCTGGATCTACTAGGGCCCAGCTGGATCTACTAGGGCCCAGCTGGATCTACCAGGGCCAAGCTGGATCTACTATGGCCCAGCTGGATCTACTAGGGCCAAGCTGGATCTACTAGGGCCCAGCTGGATCTACTAGGGCCAGGCTGGATCTACTAGGGCCCAGCTGGATCTACTAGGGCCAAGCTGGATCTACTAGGGCCAAGCTGGATCTACCAGGGCCAAGCTGGATCTACTAGGGCCAAGCTGGATCTACTATGGCCCAGCTGGATCTACTAGGGCCAAGCTGGATCTACTAGGGCCCAGCTGGATCTACTAGGGCCAGGCTGGATCTACTAGGGCCCAGCTGGATCTACTAGGGCCAAGCTGGATCTACTAGGGCCAAGCTGGATCTACCAGGGCCAAGCTGGATCTACTAGGGCCAAGCTGGATCTACTAGGGCCCAGCTGGATCTACTAGGGCCCAGCTGGATCTACTAGGGCCCAGCTGGATCTACCAGGGCCAAGCTGGATCTACTATGGCACAGCTGGATCTACTAGGGCCAAGCTGGATCTACTAGGGCCAAGCTGGATCTACCAGGGCCAAGCTGGATCTACTAGGGCCAAGCTGGATCTACCAGGGCCAAGCTGGATCTACTAGGGCCAAGCTGGATCTATTAGGGCCAAGCTGGATCTACATGGGCCAAGCTGGATCTACTAGGGTCAAGCTGGATCTACTAGGGTCAAGCTGGGTCTACTAGGGTCAAGCTGGATCTACTAGGGCCAAGCTGGATCTACTAGGGCCCAAGCTGGATCTACAAGAGTCAAGCTGGATCTACTAGGGCCAAGCTGGATCTACTAGGGCCAAGCTGGATCTACTAGGGCCAAGCTGGATCTACTAGGGCCCAGCTGGATCTACTTGGGCCAAGCTGGATCTACCAGGGCCAAGCTGGATCTACCAGGGCCAAGCTGGATCTACCAGGGCCAAGCTGGATCTACTAGGGTCAAGCTGGATCTACTAGGGTCAAGCTGGATCTACTAGGGCCCAGCTGGATCTACCAGGGCCAAGCTGGATCTACTAGGGCCAAGCTGGAGCTACTAGGGCCAAGCTGGATCTACTAGGGCCAAACTGGATCTACTAGGGCCAAACTGGATCTAATAGGGCCCAGCTGGATCTACTAGGGCCAAGCTGGATCTACATGGGCCAAGCTGGATCTACTAGGGCCAAGCTGGATCTACTAGGGCCCAGCTGGATCTACCAGGGCCAAGCTGGATCTACTAGAGTCAAGCTGGATCTACTAGGGCCAAGCTGGATCTACTAGGGCCAAGCTGGATCTACTAGGGCCAAACTGGATCTACTAGAGTCAAGCTGGATCTACTAGGGCCAAGCTGGATCTACTAGGGCCAAGCTGGATCTACATGGGCCAATCTGGATCTACTAGAGTCAAGCTGGATCTACTGGGGCCAAGCTGGATCTACTAGGGCCCAGCTGGATCTACCAGGGCCAAGCTGGATCTACTAGAGTCAAGCTGGATCTACTAGGGCCAAGTTGGATCTACTAGGGCCAAGCTGGATCTACTAGAGTCAAGCTGGATCTACTAGGGCCAAGCTGGATCTACTGGGGCCCAGCTGGATCTACCAGGGCCAAGCTGGATCTACTAGGGCCAAGCTGGATCTACTAGGGTCAAGCTGGATCTACTAGGGCCAAGCTGGATCTACTAGAGCCAAGCTGGATCTACATGGGCCAAGCTGGATCTACTAGGCCCCAGCTGGATCTACTAGGGCCAAGCTGGATCTACTAGGCCCCAGCTGGATCTACTAGGGCCACGCTGGATCTACCTGGGCCAAGCTGGATCTACTAGGGCCAAGCTGGATCTACCAGGGCCAAGCTGGATCTACTAGGGCCAAGCTGGATCTACTAGGGCCAAGCTGGATCTACTAGGGCCAAGCTGGATCTACATGGGCCAAGCTGGATCTACTAGAGTCAAGCTGGATCTACTGGGGCCAAGCTGGATCTACTAGGGCCCAGCTGGATCTACCAGGGCCAAGCTGGATCTACTAGAGTCAAGCTGGATCTACTAGGGCCAAGTTGGATCTACTAGGGCCAAGCTGGATCTACTAGATTCAAGCTGGATCTACTAAGGCCAAGCTGGATCTACTAGGGCCCAGCTGGATCTACCAGGGCCAAGCTAGATCTACTAGGGCCAAGCTGGATCTACTAGGGTCAAGCTGGATCTACTACGGCCAAGCTGGATCTACTAGAGCCAAGCTGGATCTACATGGGCCAAGCTGGATCTACTAGGCCCCAGCTGGATCTACTAGGGCCAAGCTGGATCTACTAGGCCCCAGCTGGATCTACTAGGTCCACGCTGGATCTACCTGGGCCAAGCTGGATCTACTAGGGCCAAGCTGGATCTACCAGGGCCAAGCTGGATCTACTAGGGCCAAGCTGGATCTACTAGGGCCAAGCTGGATCTACTAGGCCCAAGCTGGATCTACTAGGGCCAAGCTGGATCTACCTGGGCCAAGCTGGATCTACTAGGGCCAAGCTGGATCTACTAGGCCCAAGCTGGATCTACTAGGGCCAAGCTGGATCTACTAGGGCCAAGCTGGATCTACTAGGGCCAAGCTGGATCTACTAGGGCCAAGCTGGATCTACTAGGGCCAAGCTGGATCTACTAGGGCCAAGCTGGATCTACTAGGGCCAAGCTGGATCTACTAGGGCCAAGCTGGATCTACTGGGCCCAAGCTGGATCTACTAGGGCCAAGCTGGATCTACTAGGGCCAAGCTGGATCTACTAGGGCCAAGCTGGATCTAGCTGGGCCAAGCTGGATCTACTAGGGCCAAGCTGGATCTACCTGGGCCAAGCTGGATCTACTAGGGCCAAGCTGGATCTACCTGGGCCAAGCTGGATCTACATGGGCCAAGCTGGATCTACTAGGGCCAAGCTGGATCTACTAGGGCCAAGCTGGATCTACTAGGCCCAAGCTGGATCTACTAGGGCCAAGCTGGATCTACTAGGCCCAAGCTGGATCTACTAGGGCCAAGCTGGATATACCAGGGCCAAGCTGGATCTACTAGGGCCAAGCTGGATCTACTGGGGCCAAGCTGGATCTACCTGGGCCAAGCTGGATCTACTAGGGCCAAGCTGGATCTACTAGGGCCAAGCTGGATCTACTAGGGCCAAGCTGGATCTACCTGGGCCAAGCTGGATCTACTAGGCCCAAGCTGGATCTACTAGGGCCAAGCTGGATCTACTACGGCCAAGCTGGATCTACTAGGCCCAAGCTGGATCAACTAGGGCCAAGCTGGATCTACTAGGGCCAAGCTGGATCTACTACGGCCAAGCTGGATCTACTAGGCCCAAGCTGGATCAACTAGGGCCAAGCTGGATCTACTAGGGCCAAGCTGGATCTACTAGGGCCAAGCTGGATCTACTAGGGCCCAAGCTGGATCTACTAGGGCCAAGCTGGATCTACTAGGGCCCAAGCTGGATCTACTAGGGCCCAAGCTGGATCTACTAGGGCCAAGCTGGATCTACTAGGGCCAAGCTGGATCTACTAGGGCCAAGCTGGATCTACTAGGGCCAAGCTGGATCTACTAGGGCCAAGCTGGATCTACTAGGGCCCAAGCTGGATCTACTAGGGCCCAGCTGGATCTACTAGGGCCAAGCTGGATCTACTAGGGCCAAACTGGATCTACTAGGGCCAAGCTGGATCTACTAGGGCCAAGCTGGATCTACTAGGGCCAAGCTGGATCTACTAGGGCCAAGCTGGATCTACTAGGGCCAAGCTGGATCTACTAGGGCCAAGCTGGATCTACTAGGGCCCAGCTGGATCTACTAGGGCCAAGCTGGATCTACCAGGGCCAAGCTGGATCTACTAGGGCCAAGCTGGATCTACCTGGGCCAAGCTGGATCTACTAGGGCCAAGCTGGATCTACCTGGGCCAAGCTGGATCTACTAGGGCCAAGCTGGATCTACTAGGGCCCAGCTGGATCTACTAGGCCCAAGCTGGATCTACTAGGGCCAAGCTGGATCTACTAGGGCCAAGCTGGATCTACTAGGCCCAAGCTGGATCTACTAGGGCCAAGCTGGATCTACTCTTGGGAAACTGGAACAGGCAGGTGAGCAAGACTTTTCTATTTGCTGTAAAATAGTTATGAATAAGGAGTTCGCTGGTCCACGGATGGAAGTCTAATTTAGGACGAGGTTAACTTTGATCATATCAGACAGGAGCTTGCATACGTTTATGGGCAAAAGTGAGTGAGAAGTGGGAGGTCTTTAAAAGTGTGTTAGTGAAAGTTCAATGTGTTCCTGTTGGAATGAAGTCAAGCCAGGTAGTAACAAGGAACCCTGATGATGAGAGAAATCGGCAAATGACCCTGAAAATGGCAACACAAGTAAGATTTATCCAACAAAACTAGACAAAGGATGAAAAGAAATTGCAATCATCAATGTTGGAGTGAAGTTCTGTCATCAATTTCTGTTTTGGCCATTCTGGGCCGGGCAGCATTTGGGATGTGGAGATAGACAGGTACATCATGCTAATATGCCCTTGTGGTTCATGTTTGTCCTCCAAATATTTATCTAGATGACCAGCTGAAGCTTCTGATGGAGATGAAAAGCATCTTTTTCATTTGAAGACTGACATTAATTTCATTCTCGGCTCCAGGAATTGATCGGGTGATATGAGACAAGCTCTTGCAACCAGATGACCACTGCCATGACCACTGCCTGATGACCACTGCCATCGGGTGATATGAGACAAGCTCTTGCAACCAGATGACCACTGCCTGTTTGAATAAGTCTGCAAGTGTAGGCTTTTAGTCATTCTATAATGGGCCATTTGCAGAGTTGTCCCGGGAAGTCTGACTTGTTGAGTTACTGCTGGACGTTTTGTATGTTGAGCAGATATGGACAAGGATATGAATGAATTTGCCATTTGTGCAGAGTGGCCTCACCAAAGGCACCATCTGACATAATAATACTGTCACCTGATCGTTTCAAAAAACCTCCATCAATATTTGTCAGGAAGGCAATGGCAGCATCTTAGTGCTAAATCATTCTCACACAATTGCAAAGGGTAGAAGAAACTACAATTGAAGATCTGAAGTATGTAATATTAAGCAGACTCAAGTACTCAGTGTTAGGCAAAGCATCACCACTCACATCTGAAGCAGGGTCCACCCGAAACATCACCTATCCATTTTTCCAAGATTCATTAAGTTACTCCATCATTTTGTATCCATTTTTGGTAGCAACCAGCATTTGCAGTGTTATTATTGCTGCTCACTTCATATTTGTTTCAACGCTTCATGCGATGGTATTAAATATTCCTTCATTGCTTCATGCGGTACCTGCATCTAGAGATGTCCCTGTACATGGATTGAAGGAAGTGCTGAAGGTCTGTAATATGTCATTTTCCAACGCTGAACAGTGTGTCATCAGTTGTCTAATATCTTGTTACTTCTAACAAACTTGCATTCTCCTCCCAGAAGCTGAGGTAAAAGTTCATGAGAGGAGACAAACTGAAGCAGCTCCCACAACATGGAAATGTGAATGTTTCAGACTAGTGGGAAGGTCTAATATTCACCAGTGGGCTATTGGCAAGACAGCAATAGCAGATGGAATGAAATAATATTTGGTGCAAATTGAAGAAAAGATCAGAGGTATCTGTGCTAAGCAAATACTTGCAGCAAGAGACATACCTAGCTAGATGTGCTGAAACAATATCTTACTGCGCGTGCGTGCGCAGTGGGGGGAGGGTCGCCATTTTGCGTTCAGCTCCCACTTCCCGCCAGACGCCCAAATGGTGGCCCACGTGGGGGGGGCGTCACCGCCATCGCCGCAGCTCCTTCTCCAAACCCCGGGCGTCTCCTTCACCACTCACCCCCGCAGCCGCTGCCGAGCAGTTAAAGGTCAGACTAATTAGACCAGGTGAACCAGCTGTGCCCAAACCCCTCCTACATTTGCGCAGCGCCCGATCCCCCACCTCTCCCCCCCACCTCTCCCACCCACCTCTCCCCCCCACCTCTCCCCCCCACCTCTCCCCCCCCACCTCTCCCCCCCCACCTCTCCCCCCCCACCTCTCCCCCCCCACCTCTCCCCCCCACCTCTCCCCCCCCACCTCTCCCCCCCACCTCTCCCCCCCCACCTCTCCCCCCTCACCTCTCCCCCCCCACCTCTCCCCCCCACCTCTCCCCCCCCACCTCTCCCCCCCCACCTCTCCCCCCCACCTCTCCCCCCCACCTCTCCCCCCCCACCTCTCCCCCCCACCTCTCCCCCCCACCTCTCCCCCCCACCTCTCCCCCCCAACTCTCCCCCCCACCTCTCCCCCCCACCTCTCCCCCCCAACTCTCCCCCCCACCTCTCCCCCCCCACCTCTCCCTCCCACCCCCCCCCACCTCCCTCTCTCCCCTCCCCCTCCCCTCCCCCCATCTCCCACCCCCTCAGCCCCTCTACCACCCCCCTCTCCCCTCCCCCTCTCTCCTCCCCCCTCCCCTCCCCCTCTCCCCACCCCCCTCTCCCCCTCTCCTCCCTCCCCCTCTCCTCCCTCCCTCTCCCCACCCCCCTCTCTCCTCCCCCTCCCCTCCCCCCTCTCCCCACCCCCCTCTCCCCCTCTCCTCCCTCCCCCCTCCCCTCCCCCCTCTCCCCACCCCCTCTCCCCACCCCCCTCTCCCCACCCCCCTCTCCCCTCCTCCTCTACCCTCCCCCTCTACCCCTCTCCTCCCTCCCCCTCTCCTCCCTCACCCCTCTCCTCCCTCCCTCTCCTCTCCTCTCTCCCCCCTCTCCTCTCTCCTCCCCCCCACTCATCTTCCCACCCCCCATCTCCTCTCCCACCCCCCATCTCCTCTCCCCCCCTCTCCTCCCTCCGTCCCCTCTCCACCCTCCTCCCTAGGAGATAGATTTAAACGTTAAAATGTGAATAACATTTAAAAATACAACACCTATTTCAATGAAACTTCTTCCAATAAGACCATGGGACGACAGTAAGGTGGATCTAAAATTGTCGCGCAATCGTGTAGCGTTTTGGCCGTAGTTCAGGAACAAACAAACAAACAAGAGTTTGTGTATAAAGATTTTATTTGCTGCTGAGCTGCTAAAGATAACCCCCCTTAAACACTCCCCCAAACCTCCCCTGCATTCACTGAAATTGAGTGAAGGTTGTTTTAAAGAACCCCACTCACCCACTCCATCCCCCCTCCACCCCCTTTATCCCCCCCCCTCCCCCCGCCCCACTCACCCACTCCATCCCCCCTCCACCCCCTTTATCCCCCCCCTCCCCCCGCCCCACTCACCCACTCCATCCCCCCTCCACCCACTTTATCCCCCCTCCCTTCACCTGATCAATACCTATCTCTTTTTAACATCATGCCAAGAGGGAGGAAGACCTCCAAGGTCACGCAGACCTCCGAACCCTTCCCAATTTGGCAGAAAGCCTCCGCCTTCTTATTTCATTTCCGCCATTCCGATTTTGCCTCACATTTTTCCAGAAAACACATGCCTTGACACTTGCCCCACTGCTCACCCCACCCCACCCCACCCCACCCCACCCCACCCCACCCCACCCCACCCCACCCCACCCCACCCCACCCCACCCCACCCCACCTCGCCCCACCCCACCCCACCCCACCCCACCCCACCCCACCTCGCCCCACCCCACCCCACCCCACCCCACCCCACCCCACCTCGCCCCACCCCACCCCACATCACCCCACCCCACCCCACCTCACCCCACCCCCCCTCGCCCCACCCCACCCCACCCCACCTCGCCCCACCCCACCCCACATCACCCCACCCCCCCCACCTCACCCCGCCCCACCCCACCCCACCCCCCCCCACCTCACCCCGCCACACCCCACCTCGCCACACCCCACCTCGCCCCACCCCCCTCGCCCCACCCCCCTCGCCCCACCCCCCCTCGCCCCACCCCCCCTCGCCCCACCCCCCCTTGCCCCACCCCCCTCGCCCCACCCCCCCTCGCCCCACCCCCCCTCGCCCCACCCCCCCTCGCCCCACCCCACCCCGCCCCACCCCACCCCACCCCCCCCTCACCCCACCCCACCCCCCCCTCACCCCACCCCACCCCCCCTCACCCCACCCCACCCCACCCCCCCTCACCCCACCCCACCTCGCCCCACCCCACCCCACCCCCCCTCACCCCACCCCACCCCACCCCACCCCACCCCACCCCACCCCACCCCACCCCACCCCACCCCCCCTCACCCCACCCCACCCCACCCCACCCCACCCCACCCCACCCCACCCCACCCCACCCCACCCCACCCCCTCTCACCCCACCCCCCCTCACCCCACCCCACCCCACCCCCCCTCACCCCACCCCACCCCCCCTCACCCCACCCCCCCTCACCCCACCCCACCCCACCCCACCCCCCTTCACCCCACCCCCCCTCACCCCACCCCACCCCACCTCACCCCACCCCACCCCACCCCACCCCACCCCACCCCACCCCACCCCACCCCACCCCACCCCACCCCACCCCACATCGCCCCACCCCACCCCACCCCACCCCACCCCACCCCACCCCACCTCGCCCCACCCTGCCTCGACCCACCCCCCCTCACCCCACCCCACCCCACCCCACCTCACCCACCCCCCACCTCACCCCACCCCACCTCACCCCACCCTACCTCGCCCCACCCCACCTCACCCCCCCCACCTCACCCCACCCCACCTCACCCCACCCCACCTCACCCCACCCCACCTCGCCCCACCCCACCTCGCCCCACCCCACCTCGCCCCACCCCACCTCGCCCCACCCCACCTCACCCCACCCCACCTCGCCCCATCCCGCCTCGCCGCTCGCCCGGCGTCGCCAGTCCAGTCCGGCCCTTGCCGTTCCCCGGGTCTCTCTCGCCGCTACACTTGCCTGGCCTTGCTGCACGCCGGGCCCCTCCCTGGCCGGGCCACACCTCGCCTAGCCTCCCGCCCAGGCCTCGCCGCCCGCAGTGCCTCGCCACAGGCCTAATCTTGCCAACAGGCCTCGCCGCTCGCCTCGCCTCCCATCGGCTCCCCGGTCCTCGCCTCGCCGCCCGCCGGGCCATTGTGATTCGCTGTTGAAGACCACTGGAGCAAGTATGTCTTCAATGAAATCAGGTATGTGCAGTTTTAAATGAAACTCTTTCTTCATAACTTAGTCATACATTTTATGACCATTGTTCTTTTATTCAATATCAAGAGAATTGGGATTGGGTACCGCAAGGCTCAGTGCTGGGACACCAGTTATTTACAATATATATTAATGATTTGGACGAGGGAATTAAATGCAACATCTCTAAGTTTGCGGATGACACGAAGCTGGGTGTCAGTATTAGTTGCGAGGAGGATGCTAGGAGGCTGCAGAGTGACTTGGATAGATTAGGAGAGTGGGCAAATGCATGGCAGATGCAATATAATGTGGATAAATGTGAGGTTATCCACTTTGGCAGCAACAACAGGAAAGCAGAGTATTACCTGAATGGTGGCCAATTAGGAAAAGGGGAGATGCAACGTGACCTGGGTGTCATGGTGCACCAGTCATTGAAAGCAAGCATGCAGGTGCAGCAGGCAGTGAAGAAAGCGAATGGTATGTTAGCATTCGTAGCACGTGGATTTGAGTATAGGAGCAGGGAGGTTCTGCTGCAGTTGTACAGGGCCTTGGTGAGACCGCACTTGGAGTATTGTGTACAGTTTTGGTCTCCTAATCTGAGAAAATACATTCTAGCCTTAGAGGGAGTACAGAGAAGGTTCACCAGATTGATCCCTGGGATGGCAGGACTTTCATATGAAGAAAGACTGAATAGACTGGGCTTATACTCGCTGGAATTTAGAAGACTGAGGGGGGATCTTATTGAAACATATAAAATTCTTAAGGGGTTGGAGAGGCTAGATGCGGGAAGATTGTTCCCAATGTTGGGGAAGTCCAGAACCAGGGGTCACAGCTTAAGGATAAGGGGGAAGTCTTTTAGGACCGAGATGAGAAAACATTTCTTCACACAGAGAGTGGTGAGTCTGTGGAATTCTCTGCCGCAGAAGGTAGTTGAGGCCAGTTCATTGGCTATATTTAAGAGGGAGTTAGATGTGGCCCTTATGGCTAAAGGGATCAGGGGGTATGGAGAGAAGGCAGGTACAGGTTACTGAGCTGGATGATCAGCCATGATCATATTGAATGGCGGTGCAGGCTCGAAGGGCCGAATGGCCTACTCCTGCACCTATTTTCTATGTTTCTATGTGTACGGAAAAACCAAAATAGAAAAACCAAAACAAAACAATTTTTTCTTTGCTGTAAAAAGTATTTCTGTTCAATAACCTTTCTATAAATACCAGAATATATTCATGATCGCCCTGACATTGTACATGTAGTCCAAGAACTACAGACTGTTGGAAATAATAGTCGTTTTTCACACATGAATGTAGCACAACGCGTATGCACATTTGGCGTACATACTTTTTTTGCTGAAAAGTTGCATTACGTGCCATATTATGAATTTGATGTAAAATTCTGAATTTTGGACATCAAAATGATGAATTTGTAAAACCATATGTTGGGAGGTTTGTTCATGAACCAGACTGTGACCTCACCTCTCAATGTTGGAAGGATGGAAGATGCAGAAAGAGATTCCCAAAGCCGTTTATCGAAAGCACAAGGTGTGGAGATGAGTCACATCCTCTGTACAGGAGACGATCTCCGGATATGGGAGGATTTCAGGGACATCAAGAAGGAGGCCGGGATCGACCTATTACTTCTGAATGGGTGGTGCCCTGTAATGCTCAACTCTTGAAGTTGTTCAAATGTCACATCAACGTTGAGATATGCTCCTCTGTAAAGTCGGTCAAATACGTGTTCAAGTACACCTTGAAGGGGAGTGAGCAAGCAGTTTGTGGAGTTAACAGGGATGACAAAATTGCAGAAAATTCAAGATTCAAGATTCAAGATTCAAGATAGCTTTATTTGTCATCCAATATTGGACGAAATTCAGTCACCCACAGTCCAACAATAAAAGCATTAAATAGGCATTAAAATTACCCAACCCCAAAAACACACAAAAAAAGAAACATCCATCAAAGAAACATCCATCACAGTGAGTCTCCTCCAGTCCTCTCCTCACTGTGATGGAAGACCACAATGTCTTTTCCCTTCTCCTGCTGTCCTCTCCCGCGGTCAGGTTGTTGTGGTTGCAGGCCGCGCCGGACGGTCCGCAGCGGGCCGAGCCTAAGGCAAGTCCCAGCCGCTCCCGCAGCCTCCGAAGACGGCCGGCTCCGCCGATGATAAGTCCGATCCGGGGTGGGCGAACACGCTGCTGCTGCCGCTGTTGCTGCACGTCAGGGCGGTCGTGGCTCCCGACATTGAAGCCCCCGCCCAGCAGAGAAATATCCCGCGGCATATCTTAGGCCGCGCCGGACGGTGAAATGTCCGCGACCCAAGCCCCGCGATCCGGGGCGGGCGAACCCGCTGCCGCTGCCGGAGCTCCCGATGTCGGCATCCACGCGGCCCGAGCCTAAGGCGAGTCGCAGCCGCTCCCGCAGCCTCCGAGGACGGCCGGCTCCGGTGATGGTAAGTCCGATCCACGGGCTCTGCGAACCAGAGCCCTGGAGGCAGCCAGCTCCAGGAGTTGGGCCGATGGTAGGCCACAGCAGGAACGGAGACACGGCCCAGAAAACAAAGGTCGGGTCTCCGTTCGGAAGGGACACCTATTTACAATTTTACAGTTCCCCCCCCTCCCCCCCACATACACACATAGTACACAAACACAAAAACACCACATCACAACTACAATTAAGACAAAAAAAACAACAAAAACACAAAGACAAATGGACCGCAGGTGAGCCGCAGCTGCTATGGCAGCGCCGCCATTTTGGATCTTTACTGACAGTTACATTGGTCCGTCGGAAGCAGTGGGATCAATCCTTGGATTTCCAACTCATGAGAGACGCCCCGCTGTCATTCGACTCCAGGTACATCTACCACAAGAACAACAAGTCATCATCAGAGTCGATGCTGGTCGGCCGGTGAGAAATGAGGATATCACGAGAACAACTTTAAATGAATTCATGGAATTGTGTTCTCAAGATCAGTTTGCAAGAACACTGTACTACGCTGATGTACCCCGATTTTACACATGGAACAATAAGAAATGGCAAAGAAGGAAGTTTGGGAAGATAGTGGAAGATCTTCCAGGTATTTTTGAAGCCAACGTTCTGGGACGAGTGTATACTGTTTCTCCAAGATGTGGCCTCTACTACTTGAGACTGCTTCTCCATCACGTAAAAGCGCCAGAATCCTTCGATTCATCGAGGACACATGACGGACATATTCTTCCTTCCTTCAAAGACGTCTGCATAGAAAGAGGTTTGTTGCAAACTGACGACCATTGGCAACAGACGATGGAAGATGCTGAGTGGACAAGACTCCCCGAAGCAATGAGAGATTTGTTTGTTTTGCTGACAATTGCTGAGATCAACTCTTCTCGACAAATATGGGATCACTTCAAGAATTCAATGTCTGAAGATTACCTTCAAAGAGAACGGAGAACAATCGATGATCCAAATATTATAATTGATGAGAAGCATCATGATCAAGCTCTGTTGTATATTCAAGACAAGATTGTGATTTACAACAAGACACTGGGATTCTTTCATGTGCCACTATCAAGACATGGAAGAATGAACCTTGATGGTGACAATCCAGAATTGCTGAGTGAACTGCAGTACAATAGACCTGAACAACAGTGATTTGTTGAAGAGAAGGAGCCTCTGCTGAATGCTGAGCAAAGAGCAGTGTATGACCATGTGTGCAGCTGCTTGGAAAGGAATGTTCCTTCAATGCTTTTCATTGATACACCAGCAGGAATGGGCAAAAAAATCTTACCAATTTGATCCTCTCCAAAGTTCGAGGTCAAGTTGATATTGCTTTTGCTGTAGCGTCCTCTGGTATAGCAGCTACATTGATGCCTGGTGGAAGAACTACACATTCTCGATTCAAGATACCCATCGAAGTGACCGATAATACAATGTGCAACATTGAGAAGAACTCCAACATGGTTCATTTGATCAGGAGTGTGAGACTGATTGTTTGGGATGAGTGCCTGATGATTAGGAGGGAGAGCTTTGAAGCGGTGGACAGAACTCTTCGAGATCTATGCAAAAAGAACGATGAGCCTTTTGGCGGCATTCTTACCTTTTGTTGTGGTGATTTTCACCAACTCCTTCCTGTTGTGAAAAGGGGAAATGATGCTGATGTTGAAAATTCCTGCATCAAGAAATTCTATTAACGTTCAAATTGTTATATTTTGTTATTCACATTTTAAACTTTAATAAATCCCTTTTCCACTTGCTGTGCCCGTCAGCCGCCCATGCGCAGTAATACCTCCATGTTCCACGTCACCATGGAAACCCGACGGGCGGGAATGGCGGCGCCGCCGGAGAGCCCCTAAGAATGAAGGGGGGGGAGATGTTGTGCTCATAGACAGAATCTTAGGTAAACCTGCTAACTTGCTATTGTTTAACCCGTCCCTGTGTTTTTGACAGGTCTAAAATATTCAGTCCAGAGACTCATGGTTCCATATTTAAAGTCTTTGGAAACGTGCTTTAGAGACTGTGCTGAGATGGAACAAAGTGAACGTGTACTTCGCTGAACTGACAAACAAAGTGGTCATTATATTGGCCCGTGGTTAAGTGTTGTTGTTTGTACTTTCCCAATAAAATGGTGTTGCCTGTATACAGGAGGCCACATTGGGTTTGGTGTTGCCGATGTACACGATATACAAGGGGCCACATTGGGTTTGGTGTTGCCAATGTACAAGAGGCCACATTGGGGTTGGTGTTGCCAATGTACAAGAGGCCACATTGGGATTGGTGTTGCCAATGTACAAGAGGCCACATTGGGTTTGGTGTTGCCGATGTACAAGGGGCCACATTGGGATTGGTGTTGCCGATGTACATGAGGCCACATTGGGGTTGGTGTTGCCAATGTACAAGAGGCCACATTGGGATTGGTGTTGCCAGTATACAGGATTTGGTGTTGCCGATGTACAAGAGCTACATTGGGGTTGGTGTTGCCAATGTACAAGAGGCCACATTGGGGTTGGTGTTGCCGATGTACAAGGGGCCACATTGGGTTTGGTGTTGCCGATGTACAAGAGGCCACATTGGGGTTGGTGTTGCCAATGTACAAGAGGCCACATTGGGATTGGTGTTGCCAGTATACAGGATTTGGTGTTGCCGATGTACAAGAGCTACATTGGGGTTGGTGTTGCCAATGTACAAGAGGCCACATTGGGTTTGGTGTTGCCAATGTACAAGAGGCCACACCAGGTGCAAACTCATGCTGCCTTGCACATTTGTATTCTCAGCACGGTTTCTGTGAACACCAAACAAAAGCTCCTTTTTTGTTGATTTACACAAGAGATAATGACTCACTTGCAGAGCCACTTTCTATTTTGCTGTGCTTACTAATGTATCTTTTGCAAAAATAGATCTGAATCACGCAAAATGTAACTGATATTGCCCAACATTGTTAAGAGCGCGTGTCTGTGTGCACGTCCAAATGACATCTGATTTGTGACTCATGTCCAGCTAATCAGACTGCGGTGAATCTTTGAAAAATCTCTAGCCTGGAGGGCTATGCGTCCAGACACAGCCTGAAGAAGGGTCTCGACCAAAACGTCACCCATTCCACTCCAGAGATGCTGCCTGACCCGCTGAGTTACTCGAGCTTTTTGAGTCCATCTTTGGTTTAAACCAGCATCTGCAGATCCTTCCTACACTGATTTTTTAATACTGCAGATTGATTGATATGAAGAGTCGAGGGATAAGAGATTACGAGTTGACTTAAGGCCTCAGATAGTCATCTCCTATTTAAATGTGTCATGTTCTTATCATGCTGGGTGTTGCTAAAGATAATTAGGCTTCAAATGACGGTTTGACTCAGTGTCTGGTAATTCTGAGGGAATATGTTTATGTCAGTTCCACACAGATGAACTGATTAGATCAAGTCCAGGATTTGTTGGTTAATAAGTATTTCACAGCATATAATAAGTTGTGTTTGACCTCAAAAGAGGCAAGTACAGTGTCAAAATTGTTACGGAATGAACATCAATATAAATTAATATTCACAGCAAACGTGCAGAACAATGTCACAATAATAACGATGTCAATGTCACAAACACACAACAGTGGCACAGCGGTAGAGTTGCTGCCTTAAAGCGCCAGAGACCCAGGTTTGATCCTGACTATGGGTGCTGTCTGTACAGAGTTTGCGTATTCTTCCTCTGACTGTGTGGGTTTTCTCCAGGTGCTCCAGTTTCCTCCCACATTCCAAGGACGTACAGGTTTGTAGGTTAATTGGTTT
Organism: Rhinoraja longicauda; assembly: GCF_053455715.1. Lineage (NCBI taxonomy): Eukaryota > Metazoa > Chordata > Chondrichthyes > Rajiformes > Arhynchobatidae > Rhinoraja > Rhinoraja longicauda. The sequence goes on from NC_135979.1 coordinate 31,860,845, forward strand.
CTGTAAGTTGACCCTAGTGTGAGGACTGATGGTGTGCATGGGTGATCAATGGTCAGCATGGTCTCAGTGGGTCGAATGGCCTGTTTTCATGATGTATTCTAACCTAAATGGGAAGATGCAAATACAGTTCCAGCCAAAGTACAAGGTTACATAGATTTTTGTATGGACTTTTATATGTACGATGATAAGAATAACAGTTTAAGACAAAGTGGTGAAGGGTAATTATTGAAAATGGATGCAGCCAACCACCTTCAACTTCTGCACCAGTGGTTATCACAGGGAGGCCATCATTCCCCCTACATTTTACATCGCAAAGTGCAACACATCACACTTGCTCAGATTAATCTCCATCTGCCTTTTCAATGTTCATTTCCGTAGCTGATCAATATCCCACTGCAGATTTTGACAACCTTCCTCACTGCCTGTAACTCCATCAATCTTGGTATCATCTGCAAATATACCAATCAACCAAACGACATTTACATCCAAGTCAAATAGACCGATCACAAGCAGCAACGGTCCCGGCAAAGAACTCTCTGGAGCTTCACTGGTCACAGACCTCCAGCCAGAATTACACCCTTCCACCACAACCCTGTGTCTTCTAAGAACAGGCCATTCTGAATCCACATCACCAAATTGTCATCTTAATCTCCTGGATCAGCCTACCATGTGGCACTTTATCAGATGCCTTACTAAAATCCCTGTAGACAACATCCACTGCCCTACCGTGCGTGAGAGCACCTGAGTGATTACAGCATACATGTGAGACCAGTCCTGAAGTCTGTCTGCAATACTCAGCAGGGCGAGCGATAAACAGAGGAAGGGAGCTTGAGAGAAGGCTTAATTAATTAGCAGGTACTGTGGGATCATCTCACAGTTCATTGGCCAAATAGGCCCCATTTAGGAGAGATTTAGTTTAGTTTAGTTTAGAGATACAGTGCAGAAACAGGCCCCATGACCCACCAAGTCCGCACCAACCAACGATCCCTGTACACCAACACTATCTTACACACTCTCGGGATAATTTACAGATTTGACCAAGCTAGAAAGGGTAGAGGGAAGATTTAGTCATAGAGTCATAGAGTGATACAGGTGAGTGATACAGTGTGGAAACAGGCCCTTCGGCCCAACTTGCCCACATCAGCCAACAATGTCCCAGCTACCCGAGTCCCACTTGCCTGCACTTGGTCCATACCCCTCCAAACCTGTCCCATCCATGTACCTGTGCAACTGTTTCTTAAATGATGGGATAGTCCCAGCCTCGACTACCTCCTCTGGCAGCTTGTTCCATACACCCACCACCCTCTTGTGTGAAAACGTTACCCCTCAGATTCCTATTAAAGAATGTTGCCAGGGCTAGACCGTCTGAACTATAGGGAGAGGTTGAGTAGCCTGGAACTCTATTCCTTGGAGCGCAGGAAAATGTGGGGTGATCCTATAGAAGTATATAAAGTCATGAGAGGAATAGATTGGGTAGATGAACAGAGTCTCTTGCCCAGAGTAGGTGAATCAAGGACCAAAGGACATAGGTTTAAGGTGAAGAGGAAAAGATTTAATAGGAATCTGAGGGGTAACTTTTTCACACAAAGGGTTTTGGGTGTATGGAACAAGCTGCCAGAGGAGGTAGACACAAAATGCTGGAGTTACTCAGCGGGACAGGCAGCATTTCTAGAGAGAAGGAATGGAAGACGTTTTGGGCAGACACCCTTCTTCAGACTCAACTTCCAGATGAGGTAGTTGAGGCTGGGACTATCCCAATGTTTAAGAATCAGTTAGACAAGTACATGGATAGGACAGTTTTGGAGGGATATGGACCAAATGTGGGCAGTTGGGACTAGTATAGCTGGGACATGTGGCCGGTGTGGGCAAGTTGGGCCGAAGTGCCTGTTTCCACACTGCATCACTCTATGACTCTATGGTTCCATAACTTACAAACCTGTACTTCTTTGGAGTGTGGGAGGAAACCGAAGATCTCGGAGAAAACCCACGCAGGTCACGGGAGAACATACAAACTCTGTACGGACAAGCACCCTAGGTCAGGATCGAACCTGGGTCCCTGGCGCTGTATGGCAGCAACTCTACCGCTGTGCCACCGTACTGCCCAAATGTGGCAAAAATAGGACGTGCCCCTCCTGGCAATGCCATTGCTATAGAACCTCAGTCATTCACAGGTGGTCTGACCAAAGTCATGCCCAGCAAGTAGCAATCTCACACAGGATGCAGCAACATTATCTTCAGGTCCATCTAAGCTGAAATTCGTCAGGTTTGTTTGTAACCCTTTTTGAGGAATAAAATGGAAAATACAGCTGGGTGTGATAAACTGCTGCAGCTGGAAGCTAACGTGCTCCTGATTCATCCAGGCATAACTTCAACCTGTCAGTGGTATGTATACTGTTAACTCTGAACGTTGCTTGGGCCTGCTGTGCCAACACACAGCTGTCATTAATGCCGTTTCCAAACATATATTCAGGGTGAAAGATGCAGTGTTTGGCCCCTAGTGCTCCTTCTTGCTGTTTGCCTTTTAGTCTAAGTATTCCTGCCATGGTAAATTGTGTCGGAAGAAGGGTCTCAACCCGAAACATCACCTATTCTTTCTCTCCAGAGATGCTGCCTGTCCCGCTGAGTTACCCCAGCTTTTTGTGTTTACCTATGGTGAATTGAAGTGATATCCTCACAAATCCGTGGTATGGCAGTGGGGGTTACGGGTGATCCGTAGGTTTGTGAATTGAAAAGTCTTGAGCTTCAGTAGGTAATGGAATTATGTTGGTTTTGTGGCAACAAAGATGTGCAATCTTCAGACCCAGTTGTAGGCAGTACAGTCTGAAGAAGGGTCTCGACCCGAAACGTCACCCATTCCTTCTCTCCCGAGATGCTGCCTGACCTGCTGAGTTACTCTAGCATTTTGTGAATAAATCGATTTGTACCAGCATCTGCAGTTATTTTCTTATACTGTAGGCAGTACAGTCTCACCATCCACTGGATCTCTGCACTTTCCATTGGCACATTCCACCAGCACTGGAGAGGGTTCACAAGAGGTTTACAGGAATGATCCCACCAATGATTGGGTTAACATATGATGAGCGTTTCATGGCACTGGGCCTGTACTCACTGGGGTTTAGGAGGATGAGGGGAGACCTCATTGAAAAATACAGAATAGTGAAAGGCCTGGATAGAGTGGATGTGGAGAGAATGTTTCCACTAGTGGGAGAGTCTAGGACTAGAGGTCCCAGCCTCAGAGTAAAAGGACGCACCTTTAGGAAGGAAATGAGGAGGAATTTCTTTAGTCAGAGGGTGGTGTATCTGTGGAATTCATTGCCACAAATCGCTGTAGAGGCCAAGTCAATGGATATTTTTATGGTGGAGATTGACAGATTTTTGATTGGTACGGGTGTCAGGGGTTATGTGGGGAAGGCAGGAGAATGGGGTTAGGAGGGAGAGATAGAGCAGCCATGATTGAATGGCCGTGTAGACTTGATGGGCCGAATGGCTTAATTCTGCTCCTAGAACTTATTAACATGAACATTCTCTCCTGTAACTTAATTCCATGTTATAATAGTTCCAGTTACTTCTACTCAGTGTGACGCCTCAGCCCTTCCTGTACTTGTTTAGCCACATTCTTAATAGTCACATTCTTAATTATTCCCTTCATAACCCAGTTCTCTCCATTCACCAATTCTGTAGATCTTTGTTTTGGTTAAGAGCTGTATTATTTTATTTAGGCATATTAATTTCCCTGTTTTTTTCTCTGAAACCTGGATAGTGATTTTGGTTTATATTTTGGGTGAGTATGTCACTGCCAAATGATGAATCCTTTTCTTCCCTTGTTCTCCTGGTCCAGGTCTAACCTGGTGAATATGTACACAGACATTCAGGTGCAGTTCTGCATACTTGCAACAATGCCAAGTACATTTGGTTAATGTCAAAGCTAAGAACATGCCATACCTGAAGAATCTACAACTTAATGTTTGGCAGCTTTAGTATTTACCGTTATCTACACTGGTTATTTTTTTTCTAAATCCACAAAATTTAATTTCACTCTGCAGGTGCTGCCATTAATATTGCATAGTCACAGAGACAAGTTCATAAAATTATGCTTCAGTTTGTGGTAATTAAAAGAAATACTGAGCAAGTTCATCTTTGGCATTGATATTGGTATGACTCTAGATGTTTCTCAAATTTGAAACTGGAAGGTAGCAGCGGTAGAGTTGCTGCCTTACAGCATCGGGGACCCTGATTCAACCCTGACTACGGGTGCTGTCTGTATGGACTTTGTACGTTCTCCCCCGATCTGCATGGGCCTTCTCCGAAATCTCCTGTTTCCTCCCACACTCCAAAGACGTTTAGGTTTAGGCTTTAATTGGCTTGGTACAATGTAAATTGTCCCGAGTGTGTATAGGATATTGTTAGTGTGTGGGGATCAGTGGTCGGCAGGGACTCGGTGGGCCGAAGGGCCTGTTTCCGTGCTGTATCTCTAAACCAAACTAAACTAAAACCTAAAACAGATAGTGCCAGAAACATAGCAACACGTGTGCACTGCCTCAGTGTAATCGACTATTCTTACACTTGTGTACTTCAGGGTATGGTGGTGCCTCTGGATAGTAAGATCTTTACTGAACTTAGTTGACTGGTGAAATGCTTCCTTTCCGGCATTTGCCCACTGTGTTGCCAATTACATTTTGTTCTTCATATATGGGTTTACTGAAATCTATTGCTTGTTGGTTCCATCGTGACCAACCAAAAGTGGTGAAACTCTCATCAGCCTGGTTCAATATGTGAGGAGCAACAATGCACAAACTCGTGGGGAATGGATGGGGATGGACCATGTGCAGGCGGCTGAGATTAATTTAGCTTGCATCGTTTCAGCACAGACATAGTGGGCCAAGGGGCTTTGTCCTATGCTGTACGGCGTACTGAAAGGAGATTGAGAACCATGTAACCTGGAGCCAAAACAACAACCTCTCCCTCAAAGTCATCAAGGCAAAGGAGATAGAAATTGACTTCAAGAAGTGAAGCAACACCCACGCAGTCAGTCCACACTGGTGGTGCTGGTAGAGATGGTTGAAAGCTTCACGTTCCTAGGAGTAAACAGCAATTTGTAGTGGACCTGCCACATTGAACCAAGAAAGCAAACCAACACTACATCCTTACGAGGCTTAGGAAGATCGGCATGTCTCTGACAACCCTCACCAACTTCTATAGATCGGCATGTCTCTGACAACCCTCACCAACTTCTATAGATCGGCATATCTCTGACAACCCTCACCAACTTCGTAGAAAGCGTTTTATCAGCCTGGTTTAGGAACAGTTTCATCCAAGACTGCAAGAAATTGCAGAGATGTGGATGTAGCCCAGACCATCACACAAACAAGACTCCTTTGCATCAAATCAATGTACACTTCTCACTGCCTCGGCAAAGCCACCAGCATAGTCAAGGACCAGTCTCACCCTGGTGAGAACTTCAATGGAGCAGAAATAGGCCATTTGGCCCATCGAGTCCACTTTGCCGTTCAATCTTGGCTGATCTAGCTTTCCTTCTCAACCTCATTCTCTTACATTCTCCTCGTAACCTTTCACACCCGTACTAATCAAGAACTTGTCAATCGCCACTTTTAAAATACCCAATGACTTGGCCTCCACGGCCGTCTCTGGCTATGAATTCCACAGATTCACCGCCCTCTGGCTAAAGAAATTTCTCATCATGTCTTTTTTTGGATCCTCTCCACATCCACTCTCCAAGCCTTTCACTATTCAGTAAGTTTCAATGAGGTCTCCCCTCGTCCTTCTAAACTCCAGCGTATACAGGCCCAGAGCCTTCAATCGCTTATCATAAGTTAACCCAATCAGCACAATCAATCATTGTTGTAAACCTCCTCTGAACCCTCTCCAGCACCAACATCCTTCCTCAGATGTGGAGCCTAAAACTGATCACAATGCTCCAAATGCAGTCTGACCAGCACCTTATAGAGCCTCAGAATTACATTCCTGCTTTTATATTCTAATCCTTTTAACATTGCATTTACCTTCCTTACTACCAATTTAATCTGAAAATGAACCTTTTGGGAATCTTGCACCACCACTCCCAAGTCCCTTTGCACCTCTGATTTCTGAATCCTCTCCCCATTTAGAAAATAGTCTACACCTTTATTCCTAGATGTCTGTGTTTTCAGATTTAAGTTTTCATGCTAGGTCATTTCCAACTATAGCGATTACTGGTATGGATTTCAGTCAATTGTATGTACCTGGCATAAGAATTACAAAGGTGAACTGAAACAACTTCATGCTAGATGGTATTAACATTCCAAAATCCCTACTTCCCTGCGTGTGGAATTCACAATTTAGTTGCTCAAAGTTTGAAATCAAGACCTTAGGCCTTTTCTTTTTACCCACCACGGGATTAGAGACTGCAGTGTTTGGCAGCAGGCTGTGATTATCCAAACTGCACCGGACCCACCTACTAACTGCCTTCTTCTGCTTCTCCTGGATGTAGCTTCAGATACGCGAAGGAAACAAAAATGTGTGGGACCGATTCCTTGTATCTAATGCCACACATGGCTGCAATGTGTGTAAGTTATTATATGGACAGCGGGCTCAGATTTACAACGTGCCGGTGATGATGTGCACTGGGGCCATTTCCCAAATCATTAAAAAAGTTGTTGGATATAAAACGGGCCAAATATTTGGCGTGCAGCAATCGTGGCAGCACTTTCCTACACTAACTGTTTCATCACATCAGAAGCTGCCTGCCCACAGAGTGACGGGTGAAACAGGCACCACCACCAGCAACCCATGCATCACCACAGCGATGAATTTCCATCACGTAGCTGTATCGTGATGGCAAGCTGGAACCAAGGAGGAGAATAAACGTGTACAGTGTACTTGATTGAACATTACTTCAAATATGTAATGCAATACCATATAAAATGAACTATTATCATGAAAAAAGTGCATGACTCAACACTTTGCTACACTGTATTCTATCTGCCATTTCTTTGCCCACTCTCCCAACCTGTCCAATTCCTTCTGCAGAGTCCCTGCTTTCTCTACACTACCTGCCCCTCCATCTATTTTCTTGTAATCTGCAAACTTGGCCACAAAGCATTCAATCCCCTCGTCCAAATGATTAATATACAACGTGAAGAGTAGCGGCCCCAGCACCAAGCCTTGCGGAACTCTGCTAGTCACTGGCAGACAACCAGAAAATGCCCCCTTTATTGCCACTCTTTGTCTTCTGCCATCCAGCCAACCTGCTGTCCATGCTAGTATCTGCCCTTTGATACCGTGGGCTCACATCTTCCTTAGCAGCCTCATGTGTGGCACCTTATCAAAGGCTTTCTGAAAATCTATGTAAGCAACATCTACTGACTCTCCTTTGTCTGTCCTGCTATTTACTTCTTCAAAGAATTACAACAGGTTCGTCAGGCAAGACCTCCCCTTCACAAAACCATAACATAACAACACTTTATTGTCACTCGGCTTTTTACACCGAACGAAATTTCAGCAGTCACACAAAACACAGCAAAAAAGAAAAGAACACAGGACACCCGACCCCAACACAAACATCCATCACAGTGACTCCAAACACCCCCTCACTGTGATGGAGGCAACAAAACTTCCCCTCTCTTCCCCCCGCACCCACGGACAGACAGCTCGACCCCTACCGAGGCAAACGACACACACAGCCCCCGCAAGGGGATGGAAGGCCCCCCGGCCGAGCCGCCCCGGGCACTGAAACGTCCCGCGGCTGAGCCGCACCGGGCACCGAAACGTCCCGCAGCCGAGCCGCGCAGGCGATGTTAAGTCCAGCGGCCAAGCCGCGCCGGGCACTGAAACGTCCCGCGGCCGAGCCGCACCGGGCACTGAAACGTCCCGCGGCCGCACCGGTCGATGTTAAGTCCAGCGGCCGAGCCGCACCGGGCACTGAAACGTCCCGCGGCTGAGCCGCGCCGGGCACTGAAACGTCCCGCGGCCGAGCCGCACCGGGCACTGAAACGTCCCGCGGCCGCACCGGGCGATGTTAAGTCCAGCGGCCGGGCCGAGCCGCACCGGGCACTGAAACGTCCCGCGGCCAAGCCACGCCGGGCACTGAAATGTCCCGCGGCCGAGCCGCGCTGGCGATGTTAAGTCCAGCGGCCAAGCCGCGCCGGGCGATGGAAGGCCCTGCGGGCGAGCTGCGCCCCGGGGAAGAGACCTAATAAAAGAAAGGTTTTCCCCCACCCACCCCCACCCCCACCCCACCCCACCCCCCCCCCCCCCACCACACATACACAGCCAAAAACAGAAACAAAAACCATCCCAACACCGACACACACAAAAAAACAAAAAAAACAACAGACTGCCAGAGAGCCGCAGCCGTTAGGCGCAGCCAACTAGAAGGCTTTGGTCTATTTTATCATGTGCTTATATGTACTAGGAATCCTCATCATTAATAATGGACTCTAAAAGCTTACCAACCACTGAAGTCAGGCTAACTGGCAAACCGATTCCCTATGTTTGCCTCACTCCCTTCTTAAACAGCGGAGTAACATTTGCAATTTTCCAGTTCTCTGAGACCACTCCTGACTATAGTGATCCTTGAAAGATTACCACTAATGCCTCTGGTCACTACCTCTTCTCCCTCTCCCATAAGGCAAGCAATAGAGAAGTTTGACAACACACACCTCCACATTCTGGGACAGTTTCTTCCCAGCTGTTTTCAGGCAACTTCACGGTTCTCTCGTCAGCTTGAGTGCGGTCCTGACCTCCCATCTACCTCATTGGAGACCTTTAAACTTTCTTTATTCGGACTTTATCGGACCTCAATGTTACATTTTGCACTAAAAGTTGTACCCTTCATCTGTGCACTGTGGCCAGCTTGATTGTATTGATCTACAGTCGTTTCTCTGACTGGATAGCATGCAAACAAAAGGTGTTTCACTGTTGCTCGGTACACATGACACTACTAAACTACACTAAACTAAACTAAACTAAACTAAACTAAACTAAACTAAACTACACTAAACTGCACTAAACTACACTTAACAGGTACACCCTCTTGGGAGCTGTCGGGGCAGACGATGCTTCCAGTCCGAGCGGCGGACAGGTCGGTGGCTCCAATACCAACGATGAGACTCGACCGGTGAGACCAACATTGGGCAGAGCTATAGTGGTGGGTGACTCCATTGTCCGAGGTGCGGACAGGAGATTCTGTGGTGGCAGGCCAGACTCGAGGATGGTGTATTGCCTCCCTGGTGCCAGGGTTAAAGATGTCACGGACCGACTTCAGAACATCCTCGAGAGGGAAGGTGAGCAGCCGGAAGTATTTGTGCACGTGGGCACGAACGACGTCGGGATGAAGAGGAAGGAGGTTCTGCAGCATGAGTTTAGAGAATTAGGAAGAAAGCTGAAAAGCAGGACTTCTAGGGTGGTTATTTCTGGACTGCTTCCTGTACCTCGTGCTGGTGAGGTCAGGAACAGGGAGAAAGAGGATATGAATGTATGGCTGAGAGGCTGGTGCAGGGAGGAGGGATTTAGATTTAGGGTGCAAGTTAAATCAAGAGTTAAAATTGGCATGTCGCAAAGGTAATGTTACGGTGGTTATGGGGGATTTCAAGATGCAGGTAGACTGGGAAAATCAGCTTGGTAATGGTCCCCAAGAAAGGAAATTTATGGAGTGCCTCCGAGATGGATTCTTAGAGCAGCTTCAACTGGAGCCTACCAATGAGAAGGCAATTTAGTGTTGTGTAATGAACCAGATTTGATAAGGGAACTCAAGTAAAAGAGCCATTAAGAGGTAGTGATCATAATATGATCAGTTTTAATCTACAATTTGAGAGGGAGAAGGGAAAATCGGAAGTGTCAGTATTGCAGTTGAGCAAGGGGGACAATGGAAGCATGAGGGAGGAGCTGGCCAGAGTTGACTGGAAAGATACCCTAGCAGGGAAGATGGTGGAACAACAATGGCAGGTATTTCTGGGAATAATACAGAAGGTGCAGCATCAGTACATTCCAAAGAGGAAGAAAGATTCTAAAGGGAGTAAGAGGCGACCGTGGTTGACGAGGGAAGTCAAGGACAATATAAAAATAAAGGAGAAGAAGTATAACATAGCAAAGATGAGCGGAAAGCCAGAGGATTGGGACTCTTTTAAAGAGCAACAGAAGATAACTAAAAAGGCAATACGGGGAGAAAAGATGAGGTACGAAGGTAAGCTAGCCAAGAATATAAAAGGAGGATAGTAAAAGCTTCTTTAGGTACGTGAAGAGGAAAATATAGTTAAGACAAATGTGGGTCCCTTGAAGACAGAAGCAGGTGAATTTATTATGGGGAACAAGGAAATGGCAGACGAGTTGAACAGGTACTTTGGATCTGTCTTCACTAAGGAAGACACCAACAATCTTCCAGATGTACTAGTGGACATCTACATCCTAGGGTGACGGAGGAACTAAAGGAAATCCATATTAGGCAGGAAATGGTGTTGGGTAGACTGAATCCCCTGGGACTAAATCCCCAGGGCCTGATGGTCTGCATCCCAGGGTATTTAAGGAAGTGGCTCTAGAAATCGTGGGTGCATTGGTGATCATTTTCCAATGTTCTATAGATTCAGGATCAGTTCCTGTGGATTGGAGGGTAGCTAATGTTATCCCACTTTTTAAGAAAGGGGGGAGAGAGAAAATGGGAAATTAAAGACCAGTTAGCCTGACATCAGTGGTGGGGAAGATGCTGGAGTCAATCATAAAAGAAGAAATTGTGGAACATTTGGATAGCAGTAACAGGATCGTTCCGAGTCAGCATGGATTTATGAAGGGGAAATCATGCATGACTAATTTTCTGGAATTTTTTGAGGATGTAACTAGGAAAATGGACAAGGGAGAGCCGGTGGATGTGGTGTACCTTGACTTTCAGAAAGCCTTTGATAAGGTCCCACATAGGAGATTAGTGGGCAAGATTAGAGCACATGGTATTGGGGGTAGGGTGCTGACATGGATAGAAAATTGGTTGGCAGACAGAAAGCAAAGAGTGGGGATAAATGGGTCCCTTTCAGAATGGCAGGCAGTGACTAGTGGGGTACCGCAAGGCTCGGTGCTGGGACCGCAGCTATTTACAATATACATTAATGACTTGGATAAAGGGATTAAAAGTAACATTAGCAAATTTGTGGATGACGCAAAGCTGGGTGGTAGTGTGAACTGTGAGGAAGATGCTATGAGGTTGCAGGGTGACTTGGACAGGTTGTGTGAGTGGGCGGATGCATGGCAGATGCAGTTTAATGCGGATAAATGTGAGGTTATCCACTTTGGTGGTAAGAATAGGAAGGAAGAGTATTATCTGAATGGTGTCAAGTTAGGAAATGGGGAAATACATAGAGATCTGGGTGCCCTTGTTCACCAGTCACTTAAAATTAGCATGCATGTACAGCAGGCAGTGAAGAAAGCCAATGGAATGTTGGCCTTCATGACAAGAGGAGTTGAGTATAGGAGCAAAGAGGTCCTTCTGCAGTTGTACAGGGCCCTAGTGAGACCGCACCTGGACTACTGTGTGGAGTTTTGGTCTCCAAATTTGAGGAAGGATACTCTTGCTATTGAGGGCGTGCAGCGTAGGTTTACGGAAATAATACTAAATGGCGGGACTGCCGTATGTTGAAAGGCTGGAGTGACTAGGTTTGTAAATGCTCGAATTTAGAAGGATGAGAGGGGATCTTATTGAAATATATAAGATTATTAAGGGACTGGATACATTAGAGGCAGGAAACATGTTCCCAATGTTGGGGGAGTCCAGAACCAGGGGCCACAGTTTAAGAATAGGGGGTAGGCCATTTAGAACGGAGATGAGGAAAAACTTTTTCAGTCAGAGTGTTGTAAATCTGTGGAATTCTCTGCCTCAGAAGGCAGTGGAGGCCAATTCTCTGGATGCTTTCAAGAGAGAGCTAGATAGAGCTCTTAAAGATTGCGGAGTCAGGGGGTATGGGCAGAAGGCAGGAACGGGGTACTGATTGAGAATGATCAGCCATGATCACGTTGAATGGTGGTGCTGGCTCGAAGGGCCAAATGGCCTACACCTGCACCTATTGTCTATTGTCTATTGTCTATAAACTAAACTAAACTATATTAAACTAAACTAAACTAAACTTAACTAAACTAAACTAAACTAAATTAAACTAAACTAAACTAAATTAAACTAAACTAACTTAAACAAAGAAAAAGGAGGAGCCAGCCAGGGTGCGATGGGGGGACGACCACCGACAACAAAGTGGGGGGGGGGGACCACCGACAACAAAGTGGAGGGGGGGGACCACCGACAACAAAGTGGGGGGGGGGGGACCACCGACAACAAAGTGGGGGGGGGGGACCACCGACAACAAAGTGGGGGGGACCACCGACAACAAAGTGGAGGGGGGGGACCACCGACAACAAAGTGGGGGGGGGGAACCACCGACAACAAAGTGGGGGGGGGGGGACCACCGACAACAAAGTGGGGGGGACCACCGACAACAAAGTGGAGGGGGGGGGAACCACCGACAACAAAGTGGGGGGGGGAACCACCGACAACAAAGTGGGGGGACGGGACCACCGACAACAAAGTGGAGGGGGGGAACCACCGACAACAAAGTGGGGGGGGGAACCACCGACAACAAAGTGGGGGGGGGGGGAACCACCGACAACAAAGTGGAGGGGGGGGGAACCACCGACAACAAAGTGGGGGGGGGGGAACCACCGACAACAAAGTGGAGGGGGGGGAACCACCGACAACAAAGTGGAGGGGGGGGAACCACCGACAACAAAGTGGAGGGGGGGGAACCACCGACAACAAAGTGGGGGGGGGAACCACCGACAACAAAGTGGGGGGGGGACCACCGACAACAAAGTGGAGGGGGGGGAACCACCGACAACAAAGTGGGGGGGGGACCACCGACAACAAAGTGGAGGGGGGGGAACCACCGACAACAAAGTGGAGGGGGGGGGAACCACCGACAACAAAGTGGGGGGGGGAACCACCGACAACAAAGTGGGTGGGGGGGAACCACCGACAACAAAGTGGGGGGGGGGGGGGAACCACCGACAACAAAGTGGAAGGGGGGGAACCACCGACAACAAAGTGGAAGGGGGGGAACCACCAACAACAAAGTGGAGGGGGGGAACCACCGACAACAAAGTGGGGGGGGGGAACCACCGACAACAAAGTGGGGGGGGGGGAACCACCGACAACAAAGTGGAGGGGGGGAACCACCGACAACTAAGTGGGGGGGGGGAACCACCGACAACAAAGTGGAGGGGGGGGAACCACCAACAACAAAGTGGGGGGGGGGAACCACCGACAACAAAGTGGGGGGGGGGGGGGGAGGGGTGCTGGCAACAAAAAGGGACCATCAGGACTCAAAAGAGCACCAGATAAGTGGTGACTCCTTGCGTACATTGTGTTTTGTGTGCAGAAACACAGAACTTCCCTGTTTCTCGGTGCATGTGGTGATAAACTGTCATTAAATCATTGAATCATTAGCTAAACTGAACTAAACTTTTCTATGTTCTATGCTCCATCATGGTTAAACTTAACATAATTGTTGTGATAATTCTAATCCTTGGGGACTGGATTTAATTAAAAATAATAACTGAATATATAATGATGCCAAAGTTCTTCCCACAAACAGATGATCAACTGTTCTGAAATGTGGTGGGCACGATAATGATTTTGCCATGGTACATTCGAAACAAATAAATATTCCCAGTGTACCGTAGTTTATTTGTTGTCAAGTAGTTTAAAATCTGTGCATGACATTTAGTGGCAGAAGCTTTAGTATTATTTCCTGTGGTTTAGTGCTGCTTCCTGTGGTTTAGTACCACTCCCTGTGGTTTAGTACTACTACCTGTGGTTTAGTACTACTTCCCATGGTTTAGTGCCACTCCCTGTGGTTTAGTACCACTTCCTGTGGTTTAGTACCACTCCCTGTGGTTTAGTACTACTTCCTGTGGTTTAGTACCACTCCCTGTGGTTTAGTACTACTTCCTGTGGATTAGTACCACTCCCTTTGGCTTAGTACTACGTCCTGTGGTTTAGTACCACTCCCTGTGGTTTAGTGCTACTTCCTGTGGTTTAGTACTACTTCCTGATGTTTAGTACTACCTGTGATTTAGTACTACTCCTTGTGGTTTAGTGCTACTTCCTGTGGTATAGTATTACTTCCTGTTGTTAGTGCTACTTCCTGTGGTTTAGTGCTACTTCCTGTGGTTTAGTACTACTTCATGTGGTTTAGTACTACTCCCTATGGTTTCCAACTTTGATGCATTTCTATTATTAAATTAAATTCAGTTTGGCACAAAGAACCAGTGTTGCCACTTGAAGAGACCCCTTAGATGGTGATGTGTATGCATCCGCAATGTTAATCAAACTCTTCAGCTCTGGCTGGGAACCAAGGGAAGAAATAGAACCGTGATACAATCCTCCAGGTGGCAAAATAGCTCATGGAGAATTCCAGATAATATATATATATATTTCCATTGGCATCATTTTCTTTTCCAAATCCTTATTTGTCTCATTTTTAATCCATTCATTTACTTCATCATTTGCTCTCTCTGGATGCTATTTCTTCTCAAAAGTTCTTCTGTTTCTTTCATGACCCTTGAATTTTAGACTTTAGACTTTAGAGATACGGCACAGAAACAGGTCTTTCAGCCCACTGAGTCTCCGCCAACTAGTGATCACATCATACACTCGCACTAACCTATACACTAGGGACAATTTACAATTTTACCAAAGCCAATTAACCTACAAACCTGTACATCTTTGGAGTGTGGGGAGGAAACTGGAGAAAACGGGGAGAACATACAATGTGTGTACAGGCAGGATCAAACCTGGGCCTCTGGTGCTGTAAGATAGCAACTCTACTGCTGCGCCACCGTGCCACCCGCGATATTGGTTGCATCTTTTCTTTTTCCTTTTTTTTTCTATTTACCAATACTTTTATTCAGAAAACAAAAACAAACATACATGAAAAGTAACACGATCAAAACTGCCTTTGTGGCAGTTTACAAAACAACAGTCATCCTCATCAGCATTACACTCGCCCCCCGCGGCGACCAGCGTTCACGGAAGGCCTCCCGCGTCCCCATGGACACAGCGTGTTCCCTCTCCAGGGACACACGGGCACGGACGTAGGTCCAGTACAGGGGCGGGCAGCTGACCCCTGTGCGACCGTCGACTACCCGCTGCCTGGACCCACGGATGGCCATCTTGGCCAGGCCCAGGAACAGACCGACACGGAGACCCCCCTCCCCCTCCCTCCCGACCCTCCCCAGGTGCCCAAATATCAGGAGCGTTGGTCTAAAATGGAGCCAAAACGTGAGGAGCAGCCCCTTCAGATACTTGAAAAGGGGCTGCAACCTCTGTATCATGGCGATGAAACGAGAGGACGGGACCAGAGTGGCCAGCCGGTACCACAGCAGAGAGGCCACCAGCTGGTTTATGACCAAAGCCCTACCCCGATATGATAACACACCAAGGAGGCCTGACCAGCGCCCCACACGGGCGACAACCTTCGCCTCCAGCTCCTGTCTATTCGCCGGTCAAGCCCCCTCAGTGGGACTCAGGTAGATCCCCAGATAGAGGAGGTGCGTGGTGCTCCACGCAAACACTGCCATCTCCTCCGGCAGGGAGTCCACCTGCCACCGACCCACCAAGAGCCCAGCACACTTCCCCCAGTTGATCCTGGCGGAGGATGCGGCTGAGAACACCCACTGGCACTCACGCATCCTCCGCAGGTCAACCGGGTCGGTGAACAACAGAAGCACGTCGTCGGCGTAGGCCGAGAGAACCACCTCCACCCCCGGCCCCGGCAAAGCCAAACCTGCCAGCCGCCTCCGTAGGAGGCACAGGAATGGCTCCACACAGAGGGAATAAAGCTGCCCGGACATGGGGCATCCCTGATGAACCCCCCTCCCAATGTGAATGGGAGCCAACAAAGAGCCATTGACCTTGACCAGGCACTCTGCAGCAGCGTATAGGAGTCGGACCCGGGCCACAAAATGGGGTCCGAATCCAAACGCCCGCAGAGTCCCGAGAAGGTAGTCGTGTCCCACCCGGTCAAACGCTTTCTCCTGGTCAAGGGAGAGAAAGGCAACGGACTGACCAGCCCTCTGGCACAGATGGATCAGGTCCCGGACCAGATGGATATTGTCCTGGATGGACCGGCCCGGGACTGTGTAGGACTGGTCAGGGTGGATCACATGGGACAGCACGGGCCCCAGGCGATTGGCCAATGCCTGTGCAAAGACTTTGTAATCTGTGCTGAGGAGAGGGTCCACGTTCTTCAAATGGTGGAGATCGCCCTTCTTGGGCAGCAGGACGACGACTGCCCTGCGCCACAAGAAGGGCATTTCCCCGGTCGCCAGGCTCTCCTTATACACCTTCATATAGTATAAGAAAATAACTGCAGATGCTGGTACAAATCGATTTATTCACAAAATGCTGGAGTAACTCAGCAGGTCAGGCAGCATCTCGGGAGAGAAGGAATGGGTGACGTTTCGGGTCGAGACCCTTCTTCATATAGTCGCCCCCCAGGACATCCCAGAAGGCTCAAAGATACTCCACGGTCAGCCCATCCAGCCCCGGAGACTTGCCCCTCCTGAGCTGGTGCTCGGCACCAGTCAATTCCTCCAGAGTTAGGGGATCGTCAAGGCGCTCAGCCACCTCTTTGCACACTACGGGTAAGCCCTCCCACAGCACCCCTTGTGCCTCCCCACTAGATGTACCCTCGGAGAACAGAGTGTCATAGAAAGACCAAACTGAGGCACCGATCCTCTCTGGAGCCATCGTCCGCAAGCAACTCAACAAACTGCCTGCGGGCTCCTCGCCACTCCTCCAGAGAGAGGACAAAGGGGGAGGCGCGGTCCAGATCGAGCAGCATCTAGACACGTGACCTCACACACGTGCCGCATACCTCACACACGTGCCGCATACCTCATACACGTGCCCCGTACCTCACACACGTGCCCCATACCTCACACACGTGCCCCATACCTCACACACGTGCCCCATATCTCACACACATGCCCCATACCTCACACACGTGCCCTGTACCTCACATACATGCTTCGGGACCTCCTCAGCTGTAAGTCCCTCAGTGCCCCCTTCCTCTCCTGGTACTCCTCCCACTCACACGAGTCCCCCTCCGTCTGACCCAGGCGAGACTCCGAGTCGAGCAACTCTCTCTCAAGCCGTCCGATCTCGGAGTCCCGCCCCTTGGTCGACCCCCTCGTGTAGTCCTGGCAAAACAGACGGACGTAAGCCTTCCCTACATCCCACCACTGCCTTAGGGAAGGGAAACGCCCCTGCCTTTCCCTCCACTCCGCCCAGAACTGCTTGAATGAATCCCGGAACCGGCGCTCCTCCAGAGCCGGTTATTGAAGTGCCAGTACGCGGACCCTGCCCTTGTGCGCGTCGGGATAAAGTCCACTCGCACCAGGCAGTGGTCCGAGCACGGCTCCAACCGCATGGAGGCTGCCGAGACACAGGACACATAGGCCTTGGACACAATACGGGAACCACCCCCCTCAAACCTGTACAAGAAGGCGCCGGAGTCGGGATGGAAATTCCTCCAAGCATCTACTAGCTCAAAAGAGTCCACCATCTCCCTTAATGTCTTGACCGCTGCCGGATCGCGCTGAACGCCAGAGCGATCTCTCGCCTCAAGGGTACAATTAAAATCACCCCCCAGGAAAACACACTCCCCCGATCGATGGTGTTCAACAACGCGGTCACTTCTTGTGTTAACCACGTCTGCATAGCACCGCTCTTGGGGGCGTACACATTAATAAAATGTAACGGCACGCCATCCAGGCGCACGGCCAGATACAACAACCGGCCTGGTACAATGTCCTGCACCTTGACAATCTCCGGCTGGAAAGATGGGGCCAACAGGAAGGCCACTCCACTCGAAATGGAGGTGAGATGGCTGATGTAGACCCCCCCTTCCCACTCCAGGAGCCAGGTGGGCTCGTCACTAGCCACAGTGTGTGTTTCCTGCAGGAAGCTCACCGCGTACCTCCCGTCCCTCAGCACCGAGAGATGGTGAAACCTACGGAGAGACTCCCTGGCCCCATTAATATACAGGCTGGCTATAGTGAGCTTCATTTTGAATGTGCACCTGATCTTTTACCAGCCCCTGGTGAAGAAGTGGAGCCGCCCCGAGCCCTCTGCCCTCTCTTTAGGGCCTTAGAAAGCTCTTGGAACTGGCGCCGCTCGTTGTTCGTTAGACCCGCCTCCTTCCCCTTCTTCTGAAGGATGGCATAAATGGACTGCAAGGTGCCGTCAGGTCCGACCCGCGGTCGGCAGCCAGCTCCGCCTTATTCCTCCTCCCTCTGCTGTCCTTTACAAACTCCCAGACTGCCTACATGTGGGAGCAGGGGTGCATCCGGAACAAAAGTGGTAACGTTGGACAGAATGACCGGCATCACGGCCCCCCCCCCCCCCCCCCCATGGGACCACCACCGCAAAATTCCCGCCCGCCGTTTCTCCCCTTTCCAGAGCAAGAGCCAGCGCCGGTTCAGTCTTTAGTATAAATACAAACTTCCCACTGACCACCGCGCCCGAGACTATGGCTTCCCTGCCGACAGTCTCACCCAGAGCACCTACAATGGCTGGAAGGACAGGTAGCTCTGCAAATACATTTTTACACCATGTGTACACCCCAACAACTCATGGGCCACAGTCTCGGAGACTGCCGACCGTGCAGCAACTGTGTAACTCCGAGCGGCCGCCATCTTTAGGGCGTGGCACAAACACAAAGAGTATCAGTACTTCATCAAACAAAGCAGTTTTTCTGTTGTTGCTGCACCTCCACACTCTTGCAGCGGTTCAATCATCTTGGGAAGGACTGCATGGAAAAGCAACAAAAGCAGTCTCCTTGTGATGAGATAGGAATGTCCGTGCCAATCCTCCCTGTCATCAAAACTGGAGCTTCCGGAGGCTTCTTCCCCAGGTCTCCATCGCCTCCCCCAGCTTCAGTGAAACTCAAGCCACTTCCCGTTCTTACCCAGTACACATGGACCGGGCAAATGGGTGTTGCACCTGGGAGTGAGGGTGATAGCAGGGGCCAACCCTCCATAAGGTGGTGTGAGCCAACAGCAGCAGCTGAGAGGGTGAAAGGCAAAAGCAGGCCAGGAGTTGCAACAGGTGTTGCCCAGGGTGCAAATGTCAAAATGGTCGGGCATTGCCGTAATGTGAGAGGGGCAAAGTTTAAAGGAGACTTTCACACAGAGTCTGATGGATATCCGGAACACTCTGCCAGGGATGGTGACAAAGGCAGATACAACAGTGGCATTTAAAAGCCTTTCAGATAGGCACATGAATACACAGGGTATGGAGGGATATAGATAACCTACAGGCAAATTCAATTTGATGTAATGATCAGCATGGACATTGTAGGCTGAAGGGTCTGTTTCTGGGCTGTGCTGTTCCATACGTTATGTTCCATGTGTATTCTAAAATGAGGTGCCAATACTAATGAATGGGTGATGTTTCTGGTTGAGACTCTTCTTCAGACTGAAGAAGTCTGAAGAAGGGCCTCGACCCGAAACGTCACCCATTCCTTCTCTCCAGAGATGCTGCACTGAGCATTTTGTGTCTATCTTCGATTTATAGCAGCATGTGCAGTTCTTTCCTACACATCCTGTAAACAAGCTGTGGATTAAACTGCACTTCAAATCAAGCTGACCCCTACAACTGCAGCACTGATATTTAATCAACAAAACACAACATGCCTATTTGAATGTCACTAAAACAAAGGAGCTGATTGTGGACTTCAGAAGGGCTAAACATCCAAGGACGTACACGCCACTGGAGATAAATGGGTCTATTGTGGATAGGGTGAGCAGTTTCAAATACTTGGGAGTCCGCATCGCAGAGGATCTGACGTGGGCAACGCACATTGCCGCACTGGTGGGTAAGGCTAAGCAGCGCCTTTACCACCTTAGACAACTGAGGAAATTCAGAGTGTCGCTGAGGATCCTTCATTGCTTCTACTCTGGGGCTGTAGAGAGCATCCTGTCCGGCAACATTACAGTCTGGTTTGGGAACAGCTCTGCCCAGGACAGGATGGCCCTGCAGAGAGTAGTGCGTTCGGCAGAACGCACCATGGGAACTACACTCGTCCCCCTGCAGGACCTATACATCAGGAGGTGCAGATCCAGAGCAAGCAAGATCATGAGGGACCCCTGCCACCCCAGTAACGGACTGTTCCAGATGCTACGGTCAGGCAAACGCCTCCGCTGTCACGCTGTGAAAACGGAGAGGATGAGACGGAGCTTCTTCCCACAGGCCATCAGGACTGTCAACTTTGATAACCCCAGAGACTAAATTTTTGTCGACACTTTTTGTGCTATGTTTAGTAACTTATTAACTTATTTATATGCTGTAACTGTAATTATTTTTGTGCACAACCCGCAGGCATTGCCACTTTCATTTCACTGCACATCGAGTATGTGTATGTGACAAATAAATTTGACTTGACTTGACTTGACTTGACCAATTTCAGCCCGCAGTCTATTTCGAAACAATCTGTTGGAGAAACTCAGCGGGTCAGGCAGCATCTGAGAAGGGAAATGGGCAGGTGACGTTTCAGGTCAGGATACCCTCTTGAGACGAAAGAGCCCGGCTGGGGGGGGGGGTCAAGACAAGGAGGGACCCAGCGGGGGGCCAGTGAGGACAAAGTGGGACCCAGATCTGGTTCACCGCTGCGAGAAGATAAAACTGTACTGTGCCAGAAATGTGCCCTCTGTGTACTGACTAGACGAAGTGTGCCATACGATTTTACCAGATTGTGTGCAAAAACAAAGTTCGCTGTCTGTGGCAATGAATTCCACAGATTCACCAATGTTCATGGGCACGTGAGAGAGAATAGGTGAGGGGAAAGAAAGAATGGGATTGATGTTTGCTCTGAGCACCATCATAGATTCAATGGACCTCATGGTTTTCTCTGTGTTGTAAGGCTGTACAGAAATTGTGGAAACAAGGAACTACAGATGCTGGTGCAGATGCCAGAACATGGCGCCTCTTTCATGCGGGCTCAGTGGACTATTTCTGTACACTTGCTGATCGGGAATGTGCTTGGGTCTGAGAATACTGTAATGGACTTATTCACAAAATGCTGGAGTAACTCAGCAGGTCAGGCAGCATCTCGGGAGAGAAGGAATGGGTGACGTTTCGGGTCGAGACCCTTCTTGACCCAACCCATACTGTAATGGACTGTGTGTAAGGAAAGGATTTCACTCTGCATTTGTACATACGACAATAAAAGCACCATTCCAACCATTGGTTTATAAATTGCAAGTTCGTGATTTGCACTTACCCAAATCTTACAATCAGAATAACAATATACAGTATATTATTTCCAATTCCATTTCTCAATCTCCCTTGTAGAAAAATAATTGGTCTGTTAACAATTGTCAGGATTTTGCAGTTAGCGTACAAGGAATGGTATTTATTGTTCAGCTCTTTGACATCTCCTTGGCCAATAAAGTATCTTGAATCATTGAATGAAATTGCCTGTCCATTTCCCCCATGGATGCTGCCTGGCCCCCTGAGTTAATCCAGCTGTTGCTTTTTGCTCATGATTCCCACATCCTCTGTGCCTCCAGCCTATTTCCTAAGTTGAGCAGTGGGTTGAAGTGACACTTGCCCAATGATTGCCAACTGCAGACATTACAAAAGATTAAGCTCTTGCATTCAAAACTAAGTAAATATTTAACAGTGTGAAACACCAAAAAGCCCCTGTCAAGTGTGGAGACTCATTTCCTGAAAAGTTAAAATCAGATGAAGATTTTTGACTGCATTTTCTGTCTTTCACTTCTCTCTTGATGCCATCTTTCTCAGTCTTAATTCATTTGTGAGTAGATGGTTTAAATCTAATTTATGCTTCATATTTTATTCGTACATTCGATTCTGGTGGCTTAATGAGGATTCAAATATTTAATTACAGGTTTATAAGTTGGATGGCACAGTGGTGCAGCGGTAGAGTTGCTGCCTTGCAGCGCCAGAGACCCGGGTTTGATCCTGACTGCGGGCGCTGTCTATACGGAGTTTGTACGTTCTCCCCGTGACCTGCGTGGATTTTCTCCGAGATCGGTTTCCTCCCACAAGACGTACAGGTTTGTATGTTAATTGTTTTTAATTGTCTCTAGTGTGTGTAGGGTGGTGTTAATGAGCGGGAATGGCTGGTTGGCGTGGACTCGGAGAGCCCAAAGACCTGTTCTCCACTGTATCTCTAAACTAACTCAAAAAAAATAGCCCAAGATTCACACTGTTGTTTGAAAATTGCCTGATTCATTGTTTAGGTTAATGGGTTGGATTATTGCACAAGATGATTCTACAGCCTGCCATCACTGTGAAGGTAGATGTCAAAGATGTTAACAATAAATACCATTCCTTGTACGCTAACTGCAAAGTCCTGGCAATTGGTAAAAGGCAAATTATTTTTCTACAAGGGAGATTGAGAAATGGAATTGGAAATAATATTCTGTATATTGTTATTCTGATTGTAAGATTTGGATTTGGGTAAGTGCAAATCACGTACTTACAATTTATAAACCAATGGTGCTTTTATTGTCGAATGTGCAAATGCAGAGTGAAATCCTTTCCTTACACACAGTCCATTACAGTATTCTCAGACCCACGCACATTCCCAATCAGCAAGTCTACAGAAATAGTCCACTGAGCCCGCATGAAAGAGGCACCATGTTCTGGAATCTGCACCAGCATCTGTAGTTCCTTGTTTCCACAATTTCTGTACAGCCTTACAACACAGAGAAAATGATGGTGCTCAGGACAAACTTGTCAATCCCATTCTTTCTTTCTCCTCACCTGTTCTCTCTCACGTGCCCATGAACACTGGTGAATCTGTGGAATTCATTGCCACAGACGGCTGTGGAGGCCAAGTCAATGGGTGTTTTTCAGGCGGAGATGGACAGATTCTTGATTAATGGGTGTCAGGGGTTTTGGGGAGAAGGCAGGAGAATGGGGTTGAGAGGGAGGGATCGATCAGCCATGATTGAATGGTGGAGTAGACTTGATGGGCTGAATGGCCTAATTCTTCTCATATCACTTATGACATAGAAAAAAAAAGGCGCAGGAGGAGGCCATTAGGCCTTTCAAGCCAACACCATGACCTTATAAACTAATGAATAACATCCCCCCATTTATCTTGGCCTATTTATCTAACAACGTGTGTTTTTGGGATGTGATAGCCAATCACAGACCTGCAGGAAAACTACAAGACCACAAAAATGGACAAACTCCAGACAGACAGACAGACAGCAGGCGTCAGTGAGGCAGCTAGACGACCTGTTGCGAACTCTATTCATCTACTCCTGCCTGAGGTAGACATAAAATGCTGGAGTAACTCAGGTGGAACAGTGGAGACAAGGAATAGGACCCTTCTTCAGACTGAGAATCAGGGGAGAGGGAGACGAGAGATATGTGGAAGGGTAAGGTGTGAAAACGACAGATCAAAGCAGACGATGCTCAAGGAAATGTAGAATGGTCATTGTTAGCTGAGGGGAAGGTGACAACGAGGCACACAACCAGCAAAATAAATCAGGAGGACAGTGAAACTAGTCGGAGAACTAGGAAGGGCGAGAGACAGAGAGAGAAGAAAAGCAAGGGTTACTTGAAGTTCGAGAAATCAATATTCACAGCGCTGGGTTGTAAGCTGACAAGTGAAATATGTGTCTATCTTCGGTGTAAACCAGCATCTGATGTTCCTTCCTACTCATGCCTGAGGTGTCGTGCATCCATGACTACACCAGTGCAGTGTGAGTGCATCAGAGATGCCTGGCCTGGGTAAACTTTATGAAGAAACATAGGCAAAGCTGATTTTTTATTTTGAATATTTGAGGACAGCATGTGGGAGCTCAACCTGAAACATCACCTATTCCTTATCTCCAGAGATGCTCTCTGGAATGATTCCCCTTGGAGTGACGGGTGTCAGGGGTTATAGGGGAAGGCAGGAGAATGGGGTTAGGAGGGAGAGGTAGATCAGCCATGATTGAATGGCAGAGTAGACGATGCAGCGGGTAGTCCATAGAGCTCAGAGGGCCATCGGAACACAGCTACCAGACTTGGAGGGCATCTACAACACACGATGCCTCAGAAAAGCCACCAGCATCCACAAAGACTCTTCACAACCCTGCAACAGTCTGTTCGAACTCCTTCCATCGGGCAGACGATACAAGGCCTTCTACGCCCGCACCTCCAGACTCAGGAACAGCTTCATCCCCAGGGCCATAGCTGCTATGAACCGGTCCTGCTGAGCCGGATGGTCACAACGCATAGATCAACTTGCACTTTATCCTGTCTAAAACTGTTACAATTGTTTCGTTGGGTTGCTGTTGTCTAAATTAATTAAATTATTGCATCGTATGGGAGGCGCATTCCCAATCTCGTTGTACCCCTGGGTACAATGACAATAAAGATATATTGTATTGTATTGTATTGTATGGGCTGAATGGCCTAATTCTGCTCCTATCACTTATGACCTTATGACCTTATGCTGCCTGACCCGCTGAGTTACTCCAACATTTTGTGTCGATTTTTATGTGGGATGGGGTACAGTAGCAGAATGATGCTCGAAACCTTTGGAATATTCAAAGGCAAAGCGTCCATTATATAATATTAGGCATGCTATTTATCTTGGACGATACGTGTGGACCAGAAGTTGCAGGTTCAATAGGCTTCAAGTAAGACTGGGGATTAGAAGACATTCTTTTCCTCATGAAATGTTAAATAGTAAAAATTTAATGCTGTTTTCGTTAGGTTCACAATATGAGATAGTTATCTGAGATAGGGGTGATGGTTACACAAATAAGCTTAGTCTAAGGATATGAAATATTTTGTGGAGCTACACATGTAGAGGGAGAGAGAGATTGTAGTTTGTATTGGCAGCAGTCAACCTTGGATCCAGGTGATATTCATAAAGTCATAAGGTCATAAGGTCATGTGATAGGAGCAGAATTAGGCCATTCGGCCCATCAAGTCCACTCCGCCATTCAATCATGGCTGATCTATCCCTCCTAAGCCCATTCTCCTGCCTTCTCCCCATAACCCCTGACACCCGTACTAATCTAGAATATATCTATCTCTGCCTCAAAAATATCCATGGACGGCCTCCACAGCCGTCTGTGGCAAAGAATTCCACAGATTCACCACCCTCTAACTAAAGAAATTCCTCCTCATCTCCTTCCTAAAGAAATGTCCTTTAATTCTGAGGCTATGACCTCTGGTCCTAGACTCTCCCACTAGTGGAAACATCCTCTCCACATCCACTGTATCCAAGCCTTTCACTATTCGGTACATTTCTATGAGGTTCCCCCATTCATTCTTCTAAGCTCCACCGAGTGCAGGCCCAGTGCGGTCAAACACTCTGGGAATCTGCTTGTCAAGGTTTGGATGAAAGTTATCCACATCTTTTGACTTCAAGTACAGAGGAGAGTGCATCTCTCAGACAGTATGCACGCATGTATTTGGCACGCGTGGCTAAAACAAATGTTGGCCTCTTCTCACGCCCCATCATAATCTCCATGTAGGAGAATAAATATTCTTCTCCGATACAATTCCAGTTCCAAGAAATATGAGTGTTTTCCTGCTACTTATTCATCAAAAATAGTTTCACTTCTCATTGTTGAACTTATTGATCCCTTTTGGCTCTCGTATAAGAAATATTTATTTAGTTTAGGAGAAACTGTGGAAACAGGCCATTCGGCCCACCAAGTCTGTGCCAGCCAGCGATCCCCGCACACTTACACCATCCTACACACACTAGGGACAATTTACACATACACCAAGCCAATTTGCCTACAGACCTGTATGTCCTTGAAATGTGGGAGGAAACTGGAGATCCCGGAGAAAACCCACGTGGTCACGGGGAGAACGTACAAACAGCAGCACCCGTAGCCAGGATCATACCTGGGTCTCTGGGGCTGTAAGGTAACAACTCTACTGGTGCACCACCGAACCTCTACCACTGCACCACCCACTACTGTAAAGCAAGTTCCTTCTCTGGCAACTTTCTTTCCTTTGCATTAATACTGAATGTGTACACCTCAATGATACAATCTGGATCTGAATACTTTATGCATTCTGAGATTATTGCCTTCCAGCCCCAACAAGCAGTTCAAAACAGATGTTCTCCAAGAAATCTCCAGCCTAAGGAAAAGAGCTATTCTTCCTGAACATGAATAGACAATAGACAATAGACAATAAGTGCAGGAGGAGGTCATTCGGCCCTTTGAGTCAGCACCGCCATTCAATGTGATCATGGCTGATCATTCTCAATCAGTACCCCGTTCCTGACTTCTCACCATACCCCCTGACTCCGCTATCCTTAAGAGCTCTATCTAGCTCTCTCTTGAATACCTTAACCATGACTTTACCATCGGAGAAGTGCTTGCAGCTATCAAACTTGTTAAGCAGGCTCAGGCCCAGATGGGAACCACAACCAATCCCTAGTGCACTGCGGAGACAACATGATTGGATGGCTGACTGATCTGTTTAATGCGTGCTACAGCTACACACGAATACCGAAGATGTGCAGACGTGCTTCTGTTGTCAGCCTTCTCAAACCTGGGAAGCCAGATACATCTCCACAAAGCCATCGCCCAATCTCACTATGTGTACTACCTACAAACTTATAGAACACCTGATTCTCACAAGAATCAACCCCATTGTTGATTCGCTCTTACCACATGACTGAGCCGGCTTCCGACAAGGGCTTTCCACAGTTGACCAAGTTGTGCGACTCACTCAAACCATCGAACAGGCATTTGACGACAAGCAAGTGCTATTTTCCTAGACCTCACTGCTGCGTACAATGCTGTATGGCACCAAGGCCTTCACTTGAAGCTCCAGAGAATGCTCCGCTCAAATCATCTGACAGACTTCATTATGGAGCTCGTGTACACCAGGTCCTTTGTCCTCTGCACTAGCTACGGACGAAGAAGTCGACCGCATGGACTCAAGAATGGTGTCGCTCAGGGTCTTTGCACCGACCCTGTATAACATCTACACTTCTGACTTTCCAGCCACCTCAGCCAAACAGTACATGTATGCCGATATTTGCCACGCATGTGAAGGAGGTGGAAGAAAAGCTCTCTGCTGACATGGGTGCCAAATGTAGGTACCTGGAAAACTGGAGGCTGAAGCTATCTACCACAAAGACAGTGTCATCAATATTTCACCTTAGAAATCAACTGGCGAACTACCATCTTAAGATGCAGCTAGACTCAGTCAACCTTCTCAACGTTGACCCAAATCCCACATACCTTGGTGTCAAACTAGATCGCAGCCTCACCTACAAATGCCATCTGATGAAGCTGAAGAGCAAAGTATGTGCTAGAGTATCCTTGGTCAGGCACCTTGCCAACACAAACTGGGGTGCATCCTTCAGACTTGGTAATGGCCCCAGCGTATGCACCCACAGAACACTGTGGACACAAAGTGCTCAGACTCGCAGACTGGATGTGCCTCTACATGAAGCAATGAGGATCATCTCAGGCAGCATCCGCTGCCCCCCACTGAGTCATTCACCATTTCTCTCTGGGATTCAACCACCCCGAGCCCGTGGTGATGAACATCTGTGGACAGCTGCATCAGCCTGACCACCTTCTGCACGACATCCTCTATCAGGAGGCCCCATGCCGGCTGTGCTCACTGCCTCTGCCCCCATACATGGAGAGTCTGGATGCAGTGAGCAATGCAGCACTAGCTGTCCCAGCAGGACGCCAGCCATACTTTGAGCCCTGGTCACTGCACCCTCCAGGCAACAACCTCTGCAGGAAGGCCTGGGTCCAACTGAACAGGCCACGAACTGGTGCTGGTCGCTTCACAGCCAACATGAAAAGACAGGGCATTGCAGACACCGACCTCTGTCCTTGTGGTCAGGTACAGACCAACAAACATGTCCTAAGGGAATGTGCTGTGACAGGACCTCCCTGCCCACTATCCCAACTTGATCACCCCCAATTACAGACTTACCTCACCAATTGCCACTTTTGATTGTTGTAGTTGACATACGAAAGAAGAAGACCTTCCACCTCAATATCAACTCCCCTAGCCTTAATCAAACACAAATATCACACAGAGTGAGTACAGGTGAGTTAGTGAGGGCAGTTACTAACACTTTATGCTTCTTTGTCTGTGCAATGTGTTGTTCATAGTAAGGCTGCGGGATATACCCAGGGGGCCTGGCTATATGAAATGAAAACGATACACTGAACCAAAATAATCTGATACAGACAGACGGAATGAACAAGTTATCTCATGTTGGGGAATTCACCATTGAGTCTGCAGCTGAAGACTTGCCCAGACACAAAATGAGGTGTTCTTCAAGTTCGTATTGGCCCTCATTGTTACAATGCAGGAGGTGACAGAAAGGTCAGAGGGGGAATCGGATAGTGAACTAAAGTAACAAACAATCAAAAACTCAGGGTCATCTCTGTGGACTGAACTCAGCTGTTACTCCAAGCCTACACCCAATCTATAGGAGTATGGGAGCAAAGAGGTCCTTCTGCAGTTGTACATGGTCCTAGTGAGACCACACCTGGAGTATTGTGTGCAATCTTGGTCTCCAAATTTGAGGAAGGACATTCTTACTATTGAGGGAGTGCAGCGTAGGTTCACTAGGTTAATTCCCGGAATGGCGGGACTGTCGTATGTTGAAAGACTGGAGCGACTGGGCTTGGATACTCTGGAATTCAGAAGGATGAGAGGGGATCTTATTGAAACATATAAGATTATTAAGAGATTGGACATGCTAGAGGCAGGAAACATGTTCCCGATGTTGGGGGAGTCCCGAACCAGGGGCCACAGTTTAAGAGTAAGGGGTAGGCCATTTAGAACGGAGATGAGGAAAAACTTTTTCACTCAGAGAGTTGTGAAGCTGTGGAACTCTCTGCCTCAGAAGGCAGTGGAGGCCAATTCCCTGGATGCTTTCAAGAGATAGTTAGATAGAGCTCTTAATGATAGCGGAGTTAAGAGATATGGGGAGTAGGCAGGAACGGGGTACTGATTGTGGATGATCAGCCATGATCACGGTGAATGGCGGTGCTGGCTCGAAGGGCCGAATGGCCTACTCCTGCACCTATTGTCTATTGTCTATTGTCTAATCTGCATTTGATACTGACTTCCTACTTAAGGGTTTTAACCCCTACTGCCACAGGGGATATAACAACTGCCCGTCCCATCATACAGGGGCCGGGACAGTCCTTCCAAAAGTCACGAGTCCAGTTTAATTGTCATGTGTACTGACAAAGGAACATTGAAAATCTTACTTGCAGCAGCAGAACAGGCTTGTAAACAAAGATACCATAATAAACAAAAAAATCAATAAATTTAAAACCCCCGACATTAGTGTAAAAAGCTAAAGTAATGATTCCAACCAAGGCAGTTACTAGTTCACAGTTTA
The DNA here is from genome assembly GCF_053455715.1 of Rhinoraja longicauda. Classification (NCBI taxonomy): domain Eukaryota; kingdom Metazoa; phylum Chordata; class Chondrichthyes; order Rajiformes; family Arhynchobatidae; genus Rhinoraja; species Rhinoraja longicauda. Next base: position 31,890,262 of record NC_135979.1, read on the forward strand.
GTTAGTGTTTGTAGTTTTCAAAAGCCTGATGGTTGTTGGGAAGAAACTGTTCCTGACCAATGTCTGAAAGTATTTCATCATCACGGACGTTAGTGCCAGTGGTCAGTGGTCAGTGGTCATGGAGGCATGTCACCTGACCCTTCTTGGACACCAGAATTATTGATAGTGATAGTCAGAGGGACAGACAGCACAGAAACAGGCCCTTTGGCCCAACTCATCCATGCCAACCAAGATGCCCCATCTGCACTAGTTCCACCTGCCCGCATTTGACCCACATCCTTCTAAACCTTTCCTATCCATGTACTTGTCCAAATGCCTTTTAAATGTTGTGATAGTTCCTTCCTCAACTACCTCATTTGGTAGCTCAATAATACACCCACCACCCTCTGACTGAACAGGTTCAGCTCAAGTGCCTGTAATGCACTGTCAGGGGTGCTGGGTGCCTGTATTATCTAATGCACTGTCAGGGGTGCTGGGTGCCTGTATTATGTAATGCACTATCAGGGGTGCTGGGTGCCTGTATTGTGTAATGCACTGTCAGGGGTGCTGGGTGCCTGTATTATGTAATGCACTATCAGGGGTGCTGGGTGACTGTATTGTGTAATGCACTGTCAGGGGTGGATGTGGAAGCAGATACGATAGTGGAATTTAAGAGATTTTTTGGATAAGCACAGGAACATGTAGGGAATGGAGAGCAGTAGTTCACATGCAGACAGAGATTAGTTTAAGGTGGCATCATGTTTGGCACAGACATTGTGGACTGAAGGGCCTGTTCCTGTGCTGCACTGTTCTATGTTTTTACAAGACTGATGAAAGTGTTTGGACCTGAAAACTTGTCTGTTCATCTTTCCTTGGATGCTGTCCGACCTGCTAAGCGTTACCAATATTTTTGTTTTTAATTACAGATTTCCAGCATTGAGTTATAGAGTCATATAGTGTGGAACCAGGCCCATCAGCCAACTTGCCCACAATGACCAGCATGTCCCATTTATACTGGATCCACTTGCCTGCATCTGCCCCATATCTCTCTATATACTTGTTTAATTGCTTCTTAAACTTTGTGATAGCTGAAAGTGTGTCAAAAGTTTTTACACATGTTTTATGAACCTGGTACATAATTGATATCATCTTAAGCTGTGGACAACAACGGAATGAATATTATTATAGTATTTCCAACTTTGTATCATTAGCTGACTCTGTTTCTGGTTCACCTCATCTGCTGTAACCCACATTCACACCTTTTACCTCAACACCAACCTATTTCATTGCTGTCATGGCCACCCGCCCTCTCTCTGTGTTGTGTAAATAAAGCTTGTAGAACAGTCTGCTGGCTGTAAACCTGACCTGAACTGACTGTCTGAAAACCTGTGCTTTTATTGTAAAATCCTCATCTACAACGTGCAACCCATCCAGGAACTGATGGAACTGAGCTTTCTCTGCAGCTTTCTACACCTGGACATCCCCCAATTCTTCCCTTCTAATCATTTCCATTTTTAATGCCTCACATGTGATGATCACGACACCAGAATTCTCATCCTCGCATTTTCCATGGTGTCTTAACCCCCTAAAACCTTAGAATTATAGTCATAAAGCACAGAAGCAGACTGAAGACTGATCCCGACCTGAAACGCCATCTCTCCATTCCTTCCACAAATGCCGCCTGACCCGTTAAGTTCCTCCAGTACTTTGTGATTTGCTCAAGATTCTCTTATCTGCAGTTCCTTGTGTCTACAGACACTGCGGCCCAACTCGTCTATGTTGACCAGTTGCCAACCCAAGCTAGTCCCATTTGACAGACACAAAAAGCTGGACTTACTCAGTGGATCAGATAGCATCTTTGGAGAAAAGGAATGGGTGATGTTTCGGGTCGAGATCTTTCTTCAGACACTGCATTTTGCCCATCTATATACTAAAACTCTTGTTTGTTTGTTTGTTTGTTCCTGAACTACAGCCAAAATGGTACACGATAGCGCGACAATTTTAGGCCCACCTTACTCACCTTTGGAGTTAATGGAAGAAGTTTCATTGAAATCGGTGGGAGGAGGGAGGGAGGGAGGGAGGGAGGGGGTAGAGGGAGCGGGAGGAGGGGGAGAGGAGGATGGAATGGGGTTGAGGGGGATGGAGTGGGGGGGAGGGGGAGGGGGAGGGAGAGGGGAGGGGGGGAGGAGAGGGTGCTGCATCAATGCAGGAGAGGTTTGGGCCCAACGGGTCTATTGGAACCTAATCAAATGTACAGCACTTTGGTCAACGTGGGTTGTTTTTAAATGTGCTATACAAATAAAATTGACTTGACTTGACTTGACTTGACTTGGTCTAGTATCCCTCTAAAGCTATATAACTAGGTACTGCTTATTTTCTCCAACATATTTTAAGGTTCAAATTTTCTTTGATAATGTTCCTTTTGCCTTGGAAAATGTTACTATGTGTATATAAGAAGGCATGAGAGAGGAGCTGGCCAAGGTTGACTGGAAAAGGATCCTAGCAGGAATGATGGTGGAACAGCAATGGCAGGAATTTCTGGGCATAATCCAGAAGATGCAGGGTCATTTCATTCCAAAGAGGAAGAAAGATTCTAAGGGGAGAAAGAGGAAACCGTGGCTGACAAGGGAAGTTAAGGATAGAATTAAACTAAAATAAAAGGTGTATAACATAGGTGTATAAAAGGTGTATAAAAGGTGTATAAGTAGCGGGAAGCCAGAGGATTGGGACACTTTCAAAGGGCAACAGAAGGTAACAAAAAGGGCAATATGGGGTGAAAAGATGAAGTACGAGGGTAAGCTAGCCAAGAATATAAAGAAGGATAGTAAAAGCTTCTTTAGGTATGTTATGAGAAAATGATTAGTGAAGACAAATGTGGGTCCCTTGAAGGCAGAAACAGGTGAAATTATGGGGAACAAGAAAATGGCAGAAGAGTTGAACAGGTACTTTGGATCTGTCTTCACTAAGGAAGACACAAACAATCTCCCAGATGTACTAGAGGGCAGAGGATCTAGGGAGACAGAGGAACTGAAACAAATTTATATTAGGTGAGAAATAGTATTGGGCAGACTGATGGGACTGAAGGATGATAAATCCCCAGAGTCCGATGGTCTGCATCCCAGGGAACTCAAGGAGGTGACTCAAGAAATCGTGGATCATTTTCCAATGTTCTCTCGATTCAGGATCAGTTCCTGTGGATTGGAGGGTAGCTAATGTTATCCCACTTTTGAAGAATGGAGCGAGAGAGAAAACAGGGAATTATAGACCAGTTAGCCTGACATCGGTGGTGGGGAAGATGCTGGAGTCAATTACTAAAGAAGTAATAACGGTGCATTTGGATAGCAGTAAAAGGATAAGTCCAAGTCAGCATGGATTTATGATGGGGAAATCCTGCTTGACTAATCTTTTGGAATTTTTTGAGGATGTGACAAGTAAAATGGATGAAGGGGAGCCAGTGGATGCAGTGTATCTAGACTTTCAGAAAGCCTTTGATAAGGTCCCACACGGGAGGTTGGTGAGCAAAATTAGAGCACATGGTATTGAGGGTATTAGAGCACATGGTATTGACATGGATAGAGAATTGGTTGGCAGACAGGAAGCAAAGAGTAGGAATAAACGGGTCCTTTTCAGAATGGCAGGCAGTGGCGAGTGGAGTGCCGCAAGGCTCGTTGTTGGGGCCGCAACTATTTACAATATATATTAATGATTTGGATGATGGAATTAAAAGTAACACTAGCAAGTTTACAGATGACACAAAGCTGGATGGCAGTGTGAACTGAGAAGGGGATTTTAGGAGGTTGCAGGGTGACTTGGACAGGTTGAATGAGTGGGCAGATGCATGGCAGATGCAGTAAAATGGAGATAAATGTGAGGTTATCCACTTTGGCGGCAAGAAGAAAGAGGCAGATTATTATCCCAATGGTTACAGATTAGGAAAAAGGGATGTGCAACGAGACCTGGGTGTCCTTGTACACCAGTCACTGAAAGTAAAAATGCAGGTACAGCAGACAGTGAATAATGCTAATGGCCTGTAGGCCTTTATAACGAGAAGATTTGAGTATAGAAGAGGTCCTTCTGCAGTTGTACAGGGCCTTGGTGAGACCACATCTAGAGTATTGTGTGCAGTTTTGGTCTCCTAATTTGAGGAAGGACATCCTTGCTATTGAGGAAGTGCAGCATAGGTTCAAGAGGTTAATCCCCGGGATGGCGGGACTGTCATATGAGGAAAGATTGGAAAGACTGGGCTTGTATTCACTGGAGATTAGAAGGATGAGAGGGGATCTTGTAGAAATATATAAAATTATAAAAGGACTGGACAAGCTAGATACAGGAAAAATATTCCCAAAGTTGGGGGAGTCTAGAACCAGGGGACACAGTCTAAGAATAAATGGGAGGCCATTTAAAACTGAGATGAGAAAAAACTTTTTCACCCAGAGAGTTGTGAATTTGTGGAATTCGCTGCCACAGAAGGCAGTAGAGCGGCACGGTAGCGCAGCGGTAGAGTTGCTGCTTTACAGCGAATGCAGCGCCGGAGACTCAGGTTCGATCCTGACTACGGGTGCTGCACTGTAAGGAGTTTGTACGTTCTCCCCGTGACCAGCGTGGGTTTTCTCCGAGATCTTCGGTTTCCTCCCACACTCCAAAGACGTACAGGTATGTAGGTTAATTGGCTGGGTAAATGTAAATGTAAAAATTGTCCCTAGTGGGTGTAGGATAGTGTTAATGTACGGGGATCACTGGGCGGCACGGACTTGGAGGGCTGAAAAGGCCTGTTTCCGGCTGTATATATATGATATGATATGATAGAGGCCAATTCACTGGATGAATTTCAGACAATAGACAATAGACAATAGGTGCAGGAGTAGGTACATACAGCCCTTCGAGCCAGCACCACCATTCAATGGGATCATGGCTGATCATTCTCAATCAGTACCCCGTTCCTGCCTTCTCCCCATACCCCCTGACTCCGCTATCCTTAAGAGCTCTATCTAGCTCTCTCTTGAATGCATTCAGAGAATTGGCCTCCACTGCCTTCTGAGGCAGAGAATTCTACAGATGTACAACTCTCTGAGTGAAAAAGTTTTTCCTCATCTCCGTTCTAAATGGCCTACCCCTTATTCTTAAACTGTGGCCCCTGGTTCTGGACTCCCCCAACATTGGGAACATGTTTCCTGCCTCTAACGTGTCCAGCCCCTTAATAATCTTAAGAGAGTTAGATAGAGCTCTAGGGGCTAGTGGAATCAAGGGATATGGGGAGAAGGCAGGCATGGGTTTCTGATTGTGGATGATCAGCCATGATCACAATGAATGGCGGTGCTGGCTCGAAGGGCCAAATGGCCTCCTCCTGCACCTATTTTCTATGTTTCTATGTTTCTGTAGCAGATAGCTATTGTGGTAAGTTGAAACTTGGTCTTTGGGCCCATGCCTGGTATTTACTAAACAAGCTGCCATATTCATATGGTCACAATCTCAAAGCTGGAATACCTTTGTTGCTAACATATTTCAAGATTGTGCAAGTTGTGCATTGCTGACTATTTTATTACAAATATTTGGTGGTTATTATTGGACATCAACAAAGTTCTTACAATACCGGCTCTGTTTATTTTCCCGATCAGCTTAACTGCACTTCAATTGCCCTTGGCACCCCTAACACGGTTATTCCCGGACAATGCACTCTCCACAAAATGCCTGGTATCAAAATGCACAGGAAAGTACTTTGAAGTTTTAATACAACATCATGTTTCAAAATCTTTTTGATTTTTCAATTACATACAAATCATAATATCATAATATTTCAAACGGTTGACCTACTGATATATGATACAAGAAAGCATATCAATACATATTATATAGAGATTACTGGAGTATCCAGAAGATGTAATAGGACAGAAAGTATAAGAAGAGATAAGAGTCCATGATAGACACAAAAAGCTGGAGTAACTCAACGGGTCAGACAGCATCTCTGGAGAGAAGGAATAAGTTTGAAGAAGACTGGTCTGAGGAAGGGTCTCGACTCGAAATGTCACCTATTTCTTCTCTCCGGAGATGCTGTCTGACCCGTTGAGTTACTCCAGTGTTTTGTGTCTATCATCGACTCTCATCTCTTCTTATACCTTCTTTCGGGTGGAGACCTTTTTTCACACCAGTCTTCTTCAAATGTATTCCTTTTCTCCAGAGATGCTGTCTGACCCACTGAGCAACTCCAGCTTTTTGTGTCCATCTTTGCTTTAAACCAACATCTGCAGTTTCTTTCCACACATCAGAGTCTATTGTTAGGCAAATGGGGACCAATCTGAGAAGCGGGGTGGTAAATACTGAACTAAAGGTACTGTATTATATTTGAATGCATGCTATATACAGAACAAGGGGCACAGTTAGAAATGGGCAGGTATGACATTGTGGGCATCACAGAGACTTGGCTGAAAGAGGATCAGAGCTGGGAGCTGAATATCTAGAGTTACACGTCCTACCAGAAAGACAGGCAGATGGGCAGAGGGTGGCTCTGTTGATAAGGAATGAAATTCAATCCTTAGCAAGGGGTGACATAGGATCAGAAGATGTAGAATCCTTGTGGGTGGAGCTGAGAAACTGCAAGGTTCAAAAGGCCGCGATGGGAGTGATATACAGGCCTCTGAACAGAAGCCAGGATGGAGGGTACAAATTACATCTGGAGATACAATCGGCATGTAGGAAAGGCAATGTTACAGTGGTCATGGGGATTTCAATTTGCAGGTAGACTGGGAAAATTAAATTGATACAGGGTCCCAAGAGAAGGAATTTGTAGAGTGCCTCCGAGATGGCTTCTTGGAGCAGCTTGTGGATGAGCCCACTAGGGAAAGGAAATTCTAGATTCGGAGTTGTGTCATGAACCGGATTTGATGTGGGAGCTTAAGGTAAAGGAAACCCAAGGAGGTAGTGACCATAAAATGATAAAATTCAAGCTGCAGTTTGAGAGGGACAAGAATAAATCAGATGTTGGTATTATTGTTGTCAATATTCATACCCGTATGGAAAAACTGGTATGAATATTGAATTCTTTAAGTTCAAGTAATCCTTGCATCCCCTCTCTCTCCCCATCCCCACCCTGGTTGTCATACTCATTTTACTGTCGTCCTGTTGAATTTTGTTGTCTGCATAACTTGTTATCACATAGCCCACATCAACAACGGACCATTGTGGGCTCCATCTTTCGCTGATCATCGTTACTTTTTGCATATTTTTCATTCATTTGTTTTATATCTCTCTATATCACCGTCTATATCTCTCGTTTCACCTTTCCCCTGATTCTCAGTCTAACGAAGGGTCTCGACTCGAAACGTCACCTATTCCTTTTCCCCAGAGATGCTGCGTTTCCCGCTGAGTTACTCCAGATTTTTGTGTCTATCTTTGGTTTAAACCAGCATCTGCAGTTCCTTCCGACACATTTGGAGTAGTGTGAGCGGTTTTGAGCCCCATATCTGAGGAGGGATGTGTTGATGTTGGAGAGGGTCCAGAGGAGGTTTACGAGAATGATCCTGGGGGCGATTGGGTTAACGTATGAGAGTGTTGGATGGCTCTGGGTCTCTCCTCCAAATGGAGTTTATAAGGATGAGGGGGCTCCTCAGTGAAACTTACTGAATAGCGAAAGGCCTGGATAGAGTGGATGTAGATTGCCTCACCCAGTTTCCACTAACTAAATAAACAAGAACAAAAGTAGGCGAGCTAATCACAAGACCCCACAGATACCACAGCGGTTTAGATGCTGGCATGCAGAAAGGCTTTGCCAAGAAACAAGATAACAGTTCAAAGTCGCTGTCTAATCACGCAGCACGCCAAGTGGCAACTTTACCTGTGCATCTGGAGACCTGGCGAGATATCAGAATTACACAGACCGATTACGTTAATGCTGTGGAAGATGATGACAGCTGCTCTTGGTGGAGCCTGTATTATGTTTTCAAAGCTTTCTGTACGGAATCCAAATGCTGTCTGGTGTAATATGTCTGATGAGTTTTATGTTTTCAAGTGGCACAACTTGCTGGGAAGAATTTGCAGTACTTAGAAGTCCTTATGCGGGAAAGGATGATGACATAAAGCAGTTATCAAATGGGTTTACCATCATTGGAGTGGCCCGTGCCAAATGGCCATTGATGTCCAGTGCTACTGCGAACATGCTTGCGTTACTTGGCTGACAGCTGCAAATTCCACAATGTGTGCGCTAGTCTTAACCTTTATGGTTACCATCAGTGGTAACCATAAATTACCACTGATGGTTTTCTGATGTCTGTGGGCAGATCACAAACGTGTATACGTCAGGACATATTGGTAGAATATCAGGATCTCCGCAGTTAAATGAACCAGTGAAGAAAGGAATGGGTAGCCAAAATGTTGATGCATCTTATAGTTCCCTGGCTGAAGATAATTACCAGTTAAAACTGCCCAATCGATCAGTGAGACTGACACATTTTGAAATCTGTAATCCTGACAACTATTCTTTAGTTTAGTTTAGTTTAGTTTAGAGATACAGCACGGAAACAGGCCCTTCGGCCTACCGAGTCCGCACCGACCAGTGATCCCCGCACACTAACACTGTCTGACATTAGGGACAATTTTTACATTTATACAAAGTCAATTAATTTACAAACTATTGTGATATTGCAAGGACTACTTTGTTGTATCACAAGGACTACTTTGTTTGCCCGCGTAGTAACATGTGTATAAGAGAATGAGGTGATTTGGTGGTCACTCTGGTTGTGGCTGGCCGTGGAATAAACAGCCTGGATTTAAGCTCCAGCTTTCTAACCTTTTACACACGTGTACTTGTGGTCCGTCCAGAGTCTTAACAAAGGTATAACAGATACCGGACCACGAAGTACAACACAAACCTGCACGTCTATGGAATGTGGAGGAAACCAAACATCTCAAAGAAAACCCACGCAGGTCACAGGGAGAATGTACAAACTCCGTAAAGACAGCACCCGTAGTCAGGATTGAACCCGGGCCTCTGGTGCTGTGTGGCAGCAATACTTGCAATATTGCAGTTGGCAAAATATTGATTACCTTTCTAGTTACGGGAATACCTAAAACACTGCAATTTGATTTTATATGTTGAAGGATAAATCCAACAGCTCAATTTCAACTTTGTTAAATTGAAAAATTAAGATTTTTAATCTTCAGAGCTATCTCTCAATGCAATGGTAAGGATAAGGATTTCAAAATCATCTAATGCAACAAAAATATGTTTTCATCTGACATAGATTACTTGAAGTCATGTTTGATTAACTGGACCTGGACTTTAACAATCTGTGTCTTTCCATCTCACATGGTGGTGTAGCCTTACAGTGCCAGAGACCCGGGTTTGATCCTGACTATGGGGGGCTGTCTGTACAGAGTTTGTACGTTCTCCACATGACCTGCGTGAGTTTTCCCCAAGATCTTTGGTTTCCTCCCAGACTCCAAAGATGTACAGGTTTGTAGGTGAAATTGCTTGGTATTAATGTAAAATTGCCCCTAGTGTGTTGGATAGTGTTAGTGTGCGGGGATCGCTGGTCGGCGCGGACTCGGTGGGCCGAAGGGCCTGTTTCCGCACTGTATCTCTAAACTAAACTAAACTAAACTAAACTAAATTAGCATTTTCATTCTTCAAATCCTGAAGTTTAGGCAGTGAGCTTAAATATAACATTTGAAATATGATATTTCAATTTAAATTATTTTTTTCTAAAATAAGGACATTGAATAGTGTATACACATTAGTCAGTAGATGAAGAGTCCAATGATATAACTGTGTTCACAGCTTCACAATCCTTGTATGCCTCATGCCAACTGTGAGATGTATCAACCTTCCCAGCTTCTTATACCTCCTTCTTATTCTTGCCCACAGCCTCAATTTCTCTCATCAGTTAATCTTCCTTCCTCCCCCCTGTTTTGCCCTTCACTCTCAGGGGACATTGTGGGAAGCTAGAGAAGAAATTGCAGGCATGAGATTTATGAATCATCAAGAGGTATGAGAGAAGACTGGAGAGTGGCTAATGTTCTGCCTCTGTTTCAGAAGCGCTGTGAGAAAAAGCCTGGGAACTCTAGTTTAGTGAGCCTGATATCTGTGGTATCAAAGTTAGTGGAGAGTTGTAGGCTTGTATACACTGGAATTTAGAAGAATGAGAGGAGATCTTATCGAAACGTATAAGATTATTAAGGGGTTGGACACGTTAGAGGCAGGAAACATGGTCCCAATGTTGGGGGAGTCCAGAACAAGGGGCCACAGTTTAAGAATAAGGAGTAGGCCATTTAGAACTGAGATGAGGAAAACCTTTTTCAGTCAGAGAGTTGTGAATCTGTGGAATTCTCTGCCTCAGAAGGCAGTGGAGGCCAATTCTCTGAATGCATTCAAGAGAGAGCTGGATAGAGCTCTTAAGGATAGCGGAGTCAGGGGGTATGGGGAGTAGGCAGGAACGGGGTACTGATTGAGAATGATCAGCCATGATCACATTGAATGGCGGTGCTGGCACGAAGGGCCGAATGGCCTCCTCCTGCACCTATTGTCTATTGTCTATTGTATTCTGCTGGATAAGGTTCAGATGCATGTAGATAGACAGGTGCTGATAAGGTTCAGATGCATGTAGATAGACAGGTGCTGATAAGGGAAAGTCAGCATGGTTTTACACGTGGGAGATCGTGTCTCACAAATCTGATTGTTTTTTGAGGAGGGGTAACTTAAAAAGTGATGAGGCCAATCCACAAGTGTTGTCTATACGGATTTCAGCAAGGCATTTGTTAAGGTTCTGCATAGGAGTCTGTTCTGGAAGGTTAGATCGCTTGGGATCCAGGGAGAGCTAGACAACTGGATAGAGAATTGACTTCATGGAAGGAAGCAGCGGGTGATGGTGGAAGGTTGGTTTTCAAACTGAAGGCCAGTGACCAGTGGTGTGCCTCAGGACATGGTGCTGGGCCCTTTGCAGTTTGTGGTTTTCATTACCGATTTGGATGAGAATGTACAAGGCATGATTAGTTTGTGTTGGAAGAACTGCTACCCATTCCTTTCTTCACTTGGTTCAGTTAACTGTGGAGATCCTGACATTCTACCAATATGTCCTGACGTGTACACATTTGTGATCTGCCCACAGACATCAGAAAACCATCAGTGGAAATTTTATGTGGATAAGGTTAGGACTAGCGCACACATTGTGGAATTTGCAGCTGTCAGCCAAGTAACGCAAGCATGTTCGCAGTAGCACTGGACATCAATGGCCATTTGGCACGGGCCACTCCAATGATGGTAAACCCATTTGATAGCTGCTTTATGTCATCATCCTTTCAGGCATAAGGACTTCTAATTTAGTACAGCAAATTCTCCCCAGCAAGTTGTGCCACTTGAAAACATAAAACTCATCAGACAGCATTTGGATTCCGTACAGAAAGCTTTGAAAACATAATACAGGCTCCACCAAGAGCAGCTGTCATCATCTTCCACAGCATTAACGTAATCGGTCTGTGTAATTCTGATATTTCGCCAGGTCTCCAGATGCACAGGTAGAATTGCCACTTGGCGTGCTGCGTGATTAGACAGCAACTTTGAACTGTTATCTTGTTTCTTGGCAAAGCCTTTCTGCATTTGTTAAGGTTCTGCAAAGGAGTCTGTTCTGGAACCGTTGTGGTATCTGTGGGGTCTTGTGATTAGCTCGCCTACTTTTGTTCTTGTTTATTTAGTTAGTGGAAACTGGGTGAGGCAATCTACATCCACTCTATCCAGGCCTTTCGCTATTCGGTAAGTTTCACTGAGGAGCCCCCTCATCCTTATAAACTCCATTTGGAGGAGAGACCCAGAGCCATCCAACACTCTCATACGTTAACCCAATCGCCCCCAGGATCATTCTCGTAAACCTCCTCTGGACCCTCTCCAACATCAACACATCCCTCCTCAGATATGGGGCTCAAAACCGCTCACACTACTCCAAATGTGTCGGAAGGAACTGCAGATGCTGGTTTAAACCAAAGATAGACATAAAAAGCTGAAGTAACTCAGCGGGTCGGACAGCATCCCTGGAGAAAAGGAATAGGTGATGTTTCGGGTCGAGACCCTTCTTCAGTGCCTGAGGTACTCCAGCTTTTAGTGTCTATCTTAGGCATGATTAGCAAGTTTGCAGATGACACAAAAGTGCGTGGCATCATAGATAGTGAAGAAAATTGTCAAAGTTTGCAGCAGGCTATTGATCAGTTGAGCAGGTGGGCTGAGGATTGGTTGATGGAGTTTCATACAGGTAAGTGTAAGGTGTTTAGGACATTAAACCAGGGCAGGCCCTTCACAGTGAATGGCAGAACTCTGGGCAGTGTGGTGGAGCAGAGAGATCCAGGAGAGTGGGTACAGTTACTTGAAAGTGGCATCAAGGTAAATAAGGTGATCACGACGGCTTGCCTTCATTAGTCAGAGCGTTGAGTATAGAAATTGGGAGGTTATGTTATAGTTGTTCAAGACATTGGTGAGGCATCGATATGGTGGGCTGTCAGTTTTGTTCTATACCATATGTTCATGGAATGGCAGCACCATCGACAAACATGTGTTGTCCCATGTCAGGTTGTCATTTGTTGATTTAATCACTGCTGCGTATTGATTCCCCTTCAGGCACTGCTGTGTCAGAGATTCATCCAACAATATCATCTGCATTCTTGCACAATGACTCATTTATGGTCCCCAGAAAAATGCATTTCAGCGATGACCTTTCTTGGTTCTTGACTTATTCCGGAACATGCACTCTTGTGCCACCGGACTGCAGGCCATCCATATCACACCCCTGCTCTGATTTATCCCATTTCACTAGATGCAGGTCATACAACAGTCCTCTAGGTAACAGCCAGGATCCCTCTCAGAGCCCGGAACCTGTCCTTCAATTAGTAAAAAAGACCATTTTGCTCAGTGTCCCTTCACCCTTCAAGCAATTCTTTAAAAAATAATTTTTCAGGATCAAGGCAGTGTTAGGTTTGTTACCGAGGCCTAACTACCCTTGGACAAACATGGTGGTTAGCAGTCTTTCTGACCCACAACAGGTGTTCTGGTGAACTTATTCCCACAGTTACACCGTAAACTGGGAGCTACCATCAAGGAGCTCGCAGTCTCAGGTTGAGACTGAAGTCAGGAGCTCCAAGCTGCACGAAGTCCGACCACCCACGGCCCTGGGCAGATCGCCCGGCGCGGGGGTACTGAGATCCCCCCCCGATGCAGGAGCTTGATCGCCCTGATGAGGAAGGCCCGCTACCGGCTACAGGAGTAAGATCATCCCGTCAACAGAAGGTTAGAGGCCCCCGACTGCTAGAGGACAAAGAAGGGAGAGATTGAACTTTTTTTCGCCTTCCATCACAGTGAGGAATGCGGAGGAGGCACTGTGGTAGATGTTCATGTTGAAATGTATGTTGTGTGCCCTGGTGCTTTTTATTGGTATGACTGTATGGCAAATGAAGTTCCTCGCATGTTGCAAAACATACTTGGCTAATAAAGTATGATTGTGATTGTGATCAGACTTAGGTCCAAGGATTATAAGGGACCGGTGATATTTGGATGGGGCAAGTCAAAATGATGTGATGTGCGGTTTGGAGGAACTACAAAGGCGGCATTAATCCTATGTACTTTTTGTCTTTTGGCCACGTTTGGGGAGGTAAAGCGATATTATTCCCTTTGTCAGATGCTGCCTGACCTACTGAGCTCTTCCTGCGATTTGTATTTTGGCTGGAGTGCATTCCATCTCACTCCTGAGCTGTACCTTGGTGATGATCTTTGTAGTGTAAGGTCCCTCAGCATTCAACATCCTGTCCTCTCTGCTTTCTTAGCCACAAGGTTTCTGTAATTATGTCAGCCGTGTTTCTGGTCAGAGGTCATTCTCCCAGAATGTTGACAGTGGCAGATTCGATGGTGGTACTGCTACCAAATGTCAATGGTGGGTGAAATCGTGCTCCCTCGTTGCCTATTGCCCACTCTCTGTGAGGTACTAATGTGGCCAGTTCCCAGACCATGCTTGATCTGTACTCACTGGAGTTTAGAAGGATGACGGGAGACCTCATTGAAACCTAACGAACAGCGAAATGCTTGGATAGAGTGGATGTGGAGAGGATGTTTCCATAGGTCCAGAGGTCATAGTCTCAGAATTAAAGGATGTTCCTTTAGGAAGATGAGGAGGAATTTCTTTAGTCAGAGGGCGGTGAATCTGTGGATTTTGTTGCCACAGACGGCTGTGGAGGCCGTCAATATATATTTTTATGGCAGAGATAGATAGATTCTTGATTAATACAGGTGTCAGAGGTTATGGGGAGAAGGCAGGAGAATGGGGTTAGGAGGGAGAGATAGATCAGCCATGATTAAATGACGGAGCAGACTTGATGGGCCGATGGGCCGAATGGCCAATTCTGCTGCTATCACCTATGACCTTATGTGGTCTTGGTCTTGCTGCCTCATTTCCTGTAACATAGGTCTGAAGTAGGGCCCCGACCCAAAACATCATCTACCCATGTTCTCCAGCGTGGGTTTTCTCCAGGACCTCAGGTTTCCTCCCACACTCCAAAGACGTGCGGGTTTGTAGGTTAATTGGCTTGGTAAAATGGTAAATTGTCTCAAGTGTTTGTAGGATAGTGTTAGTGTGCAGGGATCGCTGGTCGGCACCGACTCGGAGGGCTGAAGGGCCTTTTTCCATGCAGCATCTCTAAACTAAACTAAACTAAACTAAACATTACAAGGTAAGATTATCCCAGTCAGTACAATTGCAATCATGGGCTCATGCCACAGTGAGGGTGGTCTTTGATAATGATGCCTTTTATGCTGATTTTGAGCTGGTGAGCAACATTCCACTGCAACGATTGCCCCCATGCATGTCCACCTGACCACCAGACCAACGCCGTCCATACATCTCACAGACAGTGCAGACCGGTCTCATGAGGATAAACTCTCAGAGAGCAGGCGATGGGGTCTCTGGGTGGATTGGAAATGGTGCTCAGTCCCTTGCTGAAGAACCTCATTGCATCATACTGTAAATATCGGTGAACCAAAGTGAATCTGAATCTGCTTCAAGTTTAGATCTCATAATTTTTTTTCAAGGAACTTAAGTGAGTCCATGATAATCTGCCAAGGTACTGAGATGGGCAGAATGAAAGGAGAATAGTCAGGACCATTAGCTGGGCTACATGGCCTCCCCTTGTGCCATAATTCCATGTAATTCACCACAAACTATGTTGGCCAAATGCAATGTATCATGCAAATGGAAGCCAACAGGAACACTCCCCCATGGAGTAGCTACTTTGAGACACTTGTCACTTTAATTTAGGAGAGAACGTGCAAAGTCTGTGCAGTGAGCAACCGGAATCAGGATTGAACCCGTGTCTCTGCGCTCAAGAGTGTAGCAGTAGCTCTACTGCTGAGCCACCAAAGAGTTTTGGTTTTTTTTTTCGTAGAAAGCAGACAGGATCTGTGTACAGTGCTCTTACATTAGCCTGTTACGTTAGACAGGTTTACCAGTCAATGGGCCAGATGTGCGTTGACAATAGCCTTCAGTTGCGTGTATTCATTGAGAAACACCAGCGAGGACAGGGCGATGGGGTCGCAGTCCTGCAGCAGTCTGGGGCTTACCTGGGCTCACCTGGATCAGGGCATCCAGTACTTCCAACACGTGGACTTTGGACTTTAGACTGTTTCTTTGTAAACGTACCTAAATATGGTGACTGTACATTTGTGGGTTGTGCAAGAATCTCACTGTGCTGTGTATACATGACAATAAAGAACCATTGAACCAGAGGAAGACAGGTATCAAACTCTTACGAGTTTTGAGTAAGAAGGCATTATTAAAAAAGGATTATTAGTTACTTTATGGAAAATCAGATGATGTTCTATATACATACATGAATCTATATACATACATACAGAGTGAAGAGAGGCATAAATGCAAATGCTGGTTCTTTGTTTCTACATGCATAGAAATAGTAGATAGACACAAAATGCTAGAGGAACTCTGCAGGGCAGGCAGTACCTGTGGGGGAAAGGAATGGGAGATGCTGTCTGTCCCACTGAGTGCCTATCTTCGGTTTAAAACAGCATCTGTAGTTCCTTCCTATGCATAGAAATAAAGCTGTGCGATGTCTTTGTACAAATTCTAAGTACATTTCTTTGTGTACAGGTGCTCCCCGGCTTACGATGCTTCGACGTGCGATGTTGCGACTTTGCGATGGTGCAAACGGCAGCGACCCATAGCGAGCCACAGCTCGCTTCCAGCCACGTGATCGCGTGTATTCAAAGCATTTCGACGTATGATATTTTCAGTTTATGATGGGTTTCTCAGAACGTAACCCCATCGTAAGTTGAGGAGCACCTGTATTGCTTTTGATTTAATAGCTTTGTAACAATAATGGCCAAATTAATTCATAATGCATGTTAAGTAAATGTGCAATGCAATTTCTATACGCCTTATTAACATAGAACATGGAATAGTACAGCACAGAGACACGCCCTTCGGCCCACAATGTCTGTGCCAAACATGATGCCAATGGTGGCGCAGCGGTAGAGTTGCTGCCTCACAGCGCCAGAGACCCAAGTTTAATCCCGACTATGGGTGTTGTCTGTATGGAGTTTGTACGTTCTCCCCGTGACCTGCGTGTTTTTTCTCCCGGTGCTCTGGTTTCCTCCCACACTCCAAAGACGTACAGGTTTGTAGGTTAATTAGCTTGGTATAATTGTAAATTGTCCCTAGCGTGTGTAGGATAGTGCTGGTGTGTGGGGATCGCTGGTCGGTGTGGACTCGGTGGGTCGAAGGACCTGTTTCCTCACTGTATCTCTAAACTAACATAAACTAAACCCTGATACATAACGCTTGCTACTACAGTTATTAATTGTCACACTTAATGAATCTTCAAATGGTATTGACCTTTGCAATTATAATGAAGGCAAATAGATGGGTATAATTGAAAATCACTTTCCTTCCAGGTTGGTGATCGGGTCTGTGAAAGATCACAATGGGCAACAGAAAGTGGTTTATAATAAGATCTGTTTATTTTAGCTGTCAGCTTTGTCTTACGCCAAAATAATCAACGTTGTGGTAAGCCGTTTGATCACATGTTTGATCAACGTTGTGGTAAGCTGTTTGATCACACATGCCTTCTTGTTTTCTTGCTGTCAAATTATGATGCATTTGGCCCCAACTGTATCAATGCATCATTTGAGTGCCAAAGTCATGGTGCCAAAACAATAAGAGAATGCTTTATAATTTAACCCGCTTGCCCTTGGAAGCTTTGCAGAAAAAGATGTTGACCAAAATTCAACTTGAGCCGAATCGCAAGGTTTTATTTTTAATTGATCAGGTATGGACCTGGAGTTGAATCATTGGAGTTGAATTTCAGAACGAGAGTACAAAGCTCATCATCATCCATTTACCTCAGATAACCATGGGATTAGCGCAATCTTGGTATTGATTGCAGTAGGTACCAAATGAAAAATATATCACTGCAACTGCCTCAGGTATATGAACTTAACCTACTTCTTACTGCAGAAACACTGACTAAATTGTGATTACTTTCTTAGAATCATAGAGGCATACAACGTGGATACAGGCCCATCAGCCCAACTCCAACGCCCACTCTGACCAACATGTCCCAATTACACTAATCCCACTTGCCTGCGTTTGGCCTCTAAACCAATCCTATCCATGTACCTGTCTAAATGTTTCTTAAACGTTGTGATAATACCTCCCTCAACCACCTCCTCCGGCATAATTCCACCTGACCAGTGCCCCATATTTGTCATATTGGAAGTTATATTGCTTATATTGAAGGTTATATTTGTTGTTTATTATGGATTTCACAGCGCACTATGTTTACCTATCTAAGATGGACACAAAATGCTGGAGTAACTCAGCAGGTTGGACAGTGTCTCTGGAGAAAAGGAATAGGTGACGTTTCGGGTCAAGACCCTTCTTCAGACACTTTGGACAGTCTGAAGATGGGACTCGACCCGAAAAGTCATCCCATTCCTTCTCTCCAGAGATGCTGCCTGTCCCGCTGAGTTACTCCAACATTTTGTGTCTAGCTTCGGTATAGACCTGCATCTGCAGTTCTTTCCTACATGTTTACATATCTGTGAAAGTAAGAATGTCATTATTCTGTTTCAGGACATTTGACAATAAAACCCTTGTGACTCTCTCTTGACTCTCTTGAAGAGCAATCTCCCAGTCGGCAAAAATCTAAATGAAACTAATGAACAGCTAACAAGTATTGACACGACTGAAAGGTCATAGATTTGAAATGTTAATCCTGTTTCTGTTTCCTTGGATGCTGCCTTTACGTGCTGAGTATTTCCAGCATTCTTTCTCCTTTCGGTGAGGTGTGAAAACGAGACATTAAAGGGGATGGTGATCATGGGAAAAGTAGAATGGTTCATTGTTGGCTGAGGGGAAGGTGCGAAAAAGCATACAATCAGTAAAATATAATCGGGTTGACAGTGAAACTAGTCGGAGAACTAGGATAGGGAGGGACAGAGAGAGAAGGAAAGCAGGGGGTGATTGAAGTTGGAGAAATCAATATTCATACCGTTGGGTTGTAAGCTGGTGAATATTCCAGATTTCCCCTTCACTATTCCCAGGTGGGTCGATTCCTACTCACAAGTTAGATGCACCAGATATTGAAGCTCTGTGATGTGCAGACACGTGGAATAATTCACCAGAGGCCCCACTCTCTAAAAGACTCATAGCTTCATGACAAACAAGGGCAAGGAAGCACCCAGCTAATCATTGCATGCACACAGCTTGATTGTAATCATGTCTAGTCTTTCTGCTGACTGGACATTATGCAACAAAATGTTTTTCACTGGCAACATGTGACAATAAACTAAACTAGACTAGACTAGACTAAACTAAACACCACATCCATTGGACAGTCATTCCAAAGGATGTACAACATCTTAATGTGTAATACCACATACCACATGTGTAATACAACTTCATTAAGAAATTAGTTCCATCATTGGGTGTCAAAGACCATTCCACTTAAGGAATGAAAACTCAAAGTCTTTGATTGCATTTGTCCTACAAGGTTCTTGATTTTAGTTTAGTTTAGTTTAGAGATACAGTGCAGAAACAGGCTCTTCGGCCCACCGAGTTTGTACCGACCAGCGATCCCCGTACATTAACACTATCCTACACACACTAGGGACAATTTAACATTTATACTAAGCCAATTAATCTACAAACCTGTACGATCAGAGCATCGAATATAGAAGTTGGGATGTAATGTTGAAATTGTACAGGGCATTGGTGAGGCCGAATCTGGAGTATGGTGTGCAGTTCTGGTCGCCAAATTATAGGAAGGATGTCGACAAAATGGAGAGGGTACAGAGGAGATTTACTAGAATGTTGCCTGGGTTTCAGCACTTAAGCTACAGAGAGAGGTTGAACAGGTTGGGTCTTTATCCTTTGGAGCGTAGAAGGTTGAGGGGGGACTTGATAGAGGTTTTAAAAATTTTAAGAGGGACGGACAGAGTTGACGTGGGTAGGCTTTTCCCTTTGAGAGTGGGGAAGATTCCAACAAGGGGACATAACTTCAGAATTAAGGGACAAAAGTTTAGGGGTAACATGAGGGGTAACTTTTTTACTCAGAGGGTGGTGGCTGTGTGGAATGGGCTTCCAGTTGAAGTGGTGGAGGCAGGCTCGATTTTATTATTTAAGAGTAAATTGGATAGGTATATGGATGGGAGGGGATTGGAGGGTTATGGTCTGAGAGCAGGTAGATGAGACTAGGTCAGAGAAAGTGGTCGGCGTGGACTGGTAGGGCCGAACGGGCCTGTTTCCGTGCTGTAATTGTTATATGGTTATATGGTCTTTAGAGTGTGGGAGGAAAGCAAAGATCTCAAAGAAAATCCACGCAGTCACGAGGAGAACGTACAAACTCTGTACAGACAGCGCTTGTCGTCAGGATCGAACCCGGGTCTCTGGTGCTGCAAGGCAACAACTCTACTGCTGCGCTTATTCTGGCTTCCGTGAATTTTTGATCACGTCTTATAAAATTAAAATTCCCTCCTTTATCCCTACTATTTGCACGTTCAATATTTAGTGGTTGCCTATTTTATTCCTCTTTCATTTCTAAATGGGAAGGTTTGAAGGTTGGGGAAAAGAGTCACAGAGTCATACAACATGACAAAACCTTCAGTCCATTCAACCCATTTAAATCAACCACCCATTTACATTTATCCTGTGTAAACCCTATTTTAGTTTCCCAACATCACTTAAACGTATCTCAGATTCTCGCACACATCTTGACATTAGAGAAACATTAGTGGTTAATTAATCCCCACACCTCTTTCGGATATGGGAAGAAACCAATGCTCTTGATGGAAACCCACAAGGTCACAGTGTGGCACGGTGGTGCAGCAGTAGAGTTGTAGACTCACAGCGCCAGAGACCGTGGTTTGACCCTGACTACGGGTGCTGTCTGTACGGAGTTTGTACGTTCTCCCTGTGACCATGTGGGTTTCCCCCGGGTGCTCCGGTTTGCACGATAATTGTCTTCTGTACATTGCCCTGAGTGTGTAGGATAGAACTAGTGTATGGGCTGATCATTGATCAGCATGGACTCGGTTGGCCTGAAGGGCGTGTTTCCACGCTGTATCTCTAAACTAAACTAAGCAGAGAGATTGTGAAAATGCAATCCAGCCCGTACCCAAGGTGGGAACTGACCTACGCAAGTTAACCACTGATGAGGTGTTTGAGCAGTAATCAACCAGAACCACTGCTGTTGCTCTGACCTCTAGTCCTAGACTCTCCAACCAGTGGAAACATCCTCTCCACATCCACTCTATCCAGGCCTTTCACTAGTCTGTATGTTTCAATAAGGTCCCCCCTCATTCTTCTAAACTCCAGCGAGTACAGGCCCAGTGCTGTCAAACGCTCATCATATGCTAACCCACTCATTCCTGGATCATTCTTGTAAACCTCCTCTGGACTCAGTGCTGGCAAACATTCATCATATATTAGAAACATAGAAACATAGAAAATAGGTGCAGGAGGAGGCCATTTGGCCCTTCGAGCCAGCACCGCCATTCATTGTGATCATGGCTGATCATCCACAATCAGTAACCTGTGCCTGCCTTCTCCCCATACCCCTTGATTCTACTAGCCCCCAGAGCTCCATCTAACTCTCTTTATTATATTACTCTTTGCTATAATAACCCACTAATTTCTGGAATCTCTCCAGAGACCCGGGTTCGATCCCGACTACGAGTGCTGTCTGCATGGAGTTTGTACGTACTCCCCGTGACTGCGTGGGTTTTCTCCAAGATTTTCGGTTTCCTCCCACACTCCAAAGCCATGCAGGTTTGTTGGTTAATTGGCTTGGTATAAATGTAAAATGATTCCCAGTGTGTGCAGGATATTGATAGTGTACGGGGATTGCTAGTTGGTGAGAAGTCGGGGGGCCAAAGAACCTTCAAGATGATACAGGCTAAAAGAGAACTGACACTATAGCACCGTTGTCCCAAAGATAGATCATGGTAAGTAGCCGAGGTAACATTGAAAATAGGAGGATGGGCATAAAGGATCCATCTCCCAACTCATGGAGTGAGTCTATCAGCACCTCATGTACTGAATGGCAGCAGATGAGGGTGAGGTTCACAAGTTCACACATTATAGGAGTAGAATTAGGCCATTCGGCCCATCTAGTCCACC
Organism: Rhinoraja longicauda; assembly: GCF_053455715.1. NCBI lineage: Eukaryota > Metazoa > Chordata > Chondrichthyes > Rajiformes > Arhynchobatidae > Rhinoraja > Rhinoraja longicauda. The sequence goes on from NC_135979.1 coordinate 31,911,891, forward strand.
CCACCCTTCAATCATGGCTGACTTCTGCCTCCATATCCCGTTTTCCTACTTTCTCCCCATAACCCTTGACACCCATTCTAATCAAGAATTTGTCCATCTCTGCCTTAAAAATACTCACTGACTTGTCCTCCACAGCCCTTTGTGGCAATGAGTTTCACAGGTTAACTACCCTCTGACTAAAGACGTTCCTGCTCACCTCCTTTCTAAAAGAGCGCCCTTTAATTCTCAGGCTATGATCTCTGGTCCCAGACTCTCCCACCAATGGAAACATCCACTCTATCTATGCCTTTCATTATTCTGTAAGTTTCATTGAGGTCCCCCCTCAATCTTCTAAACTCCAGTGAGTACAGGCCCAGTGCTGTCAAACGCTCATCATAGGTTAACCCACTCATTCCTGGTTCATTCTTGTGAACCTCCTCTGGACCCACTCCAGAGCCAGCACATCCTTCCTCAGATATGGGGCCCAAATTTGTTCACAGTAGTCCAAATGCAGCCTGACCAGCACCTTATGGAGCCTCAGCATTACATCTCTGTTTTTGTATTCCAGTCCTCTTGATATAAATGCTAGCATTGAGTTTGTCTTCCTTACTACCGATTCGACTTGCAAATGAACTTTTTGGGAGTCCTGCACCAGCACTCCCAAGTCCCTTTGCACCTCCGATTTCTGGATTCTCTCCTCATTTAGAAAATAGTCTACGCCTAAGGTGTCGGGTCGACGGTGCTCTGAAGGCAAGATCTTTCTAAGATATTTGGATATGAACTCAGATTTGCCAGCAATGAAATTAATAATGTGCTGAAAGGGTTTGGAATATTTGGGAATATTTTAAATAGTTATTTACTTGTTTCAGTGCACAATACTTTATGTTTTATTGAGAGTTAAAAATGAAAGGTGATAGGTTGAGATTGTTTGGTCTCTGGATTGAATTTCTATGAATGTGGGGTTAGTATGCTGTAAGCATGTTGATGATGTCACCGTAGGTGCAAAGTATGAAGAGATAATAACGTTGGGGTCAGGTTGAATCGAGACCAGAGGTGTCTGCTCCCAATTTTCAATAAGTGGCACTTCTACAGGAAGTGGGGCAAACACCTCCGATTAAATGCAAAATAAAGGAACCTCACATTTTGCTTGGGCAGTGGTATGAATATCGATCTCTCTAACTTCAATTAACCCTTGCATTCCCTCTCTCTCCGTCCCTCCCCCACCCTAGTCGTCCCATTAGTTCCACTGTTGTGCTGTTGAATTTCATTGTGTCCCTTGTTATCACTTTCCCCACGTGACCACATGGGTTTTCTCCGGGAGCTCCGGTTTCCTCCCACACTCCAAAGACGTACAGGTCAATAAACAATAGACAATAGACAATAGGTGCAGGAGTAGGCCATTCAGCCCTTCGAGCCAGCACCGCCATTCAATGCGATCATGGCTGATCACTCTCAATCAGTACCCCGTTCCTGCCTTCTCCCCATACCCCCTCACTCCGCTATCCTTAAGAGCTCTATCCAGCTCTCTCTTGAAAGCATCCAACGAACTGGCCTCCACTGCCTTCTGAGGCAGAGAATTCCACACCTTCACCACTCTCTGACTGAAAGAGTTCTTCCTCATCTCCGTTCTAAATGGCCTACCCCTTATTCTTAAACTGTGGCCCCTTGTTCTGGACTCCCCCAACATTGTGAACATGTTTCCTGCCTCTAATGTGTCCAATCCCCTAATTGTCTTATATGTTTCAATAAGATCCCCCCTCATCCTTCTAAATTCCAGTGTATACCAGCCCAATCGCTCCAGCCTTTCAACATACGACAGTCCCGCCATTCCGGGAATTAACCTAGTGAACCTACGCTGCACGCCCTCCATAGCAAGAATATCCTTCCTCAAATTTGGAGACCAAAACTGCACACAGTACTCCAGGTGCGGTCTCACCAGGGCCCGGTACAACTGTAGAAGGACCTCTTTGCTCCTATACTCAACTCCTCTTGTTACGAAGGCCAACATTCCATTGGCTTTCTTTACAGCCTGCTGTACCTGCATGCTTCCTTTCATTGACTGATGCACTAGGACACCCAGATCTCGTTGAACTTCCCCTCCTCCTAACTTGACACCATTCAGATAATAATCTGCCTTTCTATTCTTACTTCCAAAGTGAATAACCTCACACTTATCTACATTAAACTGCATCTGCCATGTATCCGCCCACTCACACAACCTGTCCAAGTCACCCTGCAGTCTTATTGCATCTTCCTCACAATTCACACTACCCCCCAGCTTAGTATCATCTGCAAATTTGCTAATGGTACTTTTAATCCCTTCGTCTAAGTCATTAATGTATATTGTAAATAGCTGGGGTCCCAGCACCGAACCTTGCGGTACCCCACTGGTCACTGCCTGCCATTCCGAAAGGGCCCCATTTATCCCCACTCTTTGCTTTCTGTCTGTCAACCAATTTTCTATCCATGTCAGTACCCTACCCCCAATACCATGTGCCCTAATTTTGCCCACTAATCTCCTATGTGGGACCTTGTCGAAGGCTTTCTGAAAGTCGAGGTACACCACATCCACTGACTCTCCCCTGTCAATTTTCCTAGTTACATCCTCAAAAAATTCCAGTAGATTTGTCAAGCATGATTTCCCCTTCGTAAATCCATGCTGACTCGGAATGATCCCGTTACTGCTATCCAAATGCTCAGCAATTTCGTCTTTTATAATTGACTCCAGCATCTTCCCCACCACTGATGTCAGACTAACTGGTCTATAATTACCCGTTTTCTCTCTCCCTCCTTTCTTAAAAAGTGGGATAACATTTGCTATCCTCCAATCCACAGGAACTGATCCTGAATCTATAGAACATTGAAAAATGATCTCCAATGCTTCCACTATTTCTAGAGCCACCTCCTTAAGTACCCTGGGATGCAGACCATCAGGCCCTGGGGATTTATCAGCCTTCAGTCCCATCAGTCTACCCAAAACCATTTCCTGCCTAATGTGGATTTCCTTCAGTTCCTCCATCACCCTAGGTTCTCCGGCCCCTAGAACATTTGGGAGATTGTGTGTATCTTCCTCAGTGAAGACAGATCCAAAGTAACGGTTTAACTCGTCTGCCATTTCTTTGTTCCCCATAATAAATTCCCCTGTTTCTGTCTTCAAGGGACCCACATTTGCTGTAGGCTAATTGGTTTGGTTTCATTATAAATTGTCCCTAGTATATGTAGGATAGTGTTAGTGTGTGGGGGTCGATGGTCGGCGCGGTCTCAGTGGGTCAAAGGGCCTGTTTCCGCGCTGTATCTCTAAACTAAACTAAATTTAATCTCATTTTTGACCCCTGCTTCATTAAAGTTAGAGAACATCAGCATCTCCACAGAGCTCTACAGAGCCATAGCTAAAGGCAAGCTGACGTGTGTGTATGCATGTATAATCCCCACAATCTTGTGCTGAAAAGATTAGCATTTCTGCTAATGTTGCAGAGTGAATTGCAGACCATTACTGATCTACTAACACCATCGGAAATGATACAATTGCAGCCGGATTAACGCGTCTGTACGGTGCTTTGTTTCACTCAATTGTGTTTCTGTGATGTTGTGGTATCTGCTGTGTCAGCTGGTACATGCATTCTTGCCACAGAATGAAATGCAGTGACACATACTGGGCCATCATCACAGCCAATCCAATTGGTATTTTGATATATTAAAAAACTTCCCGCACTTTATAGTCCAGGAGGAACTTTTACACTCTTTCCAAAGTCAAGACCTTGTAAATTGCATTATTGTTCTGAAACTGAATTCCATTCATTGGGCACTTTAGTGGTGAATAATTATGCAGAGTTCTTGGGTAAAGTTCTTAACTCTTCAATCACGAGGGACCCAAACTGCCCTTCATATTTTCTCATGCCAATGGAACGCTTGGAAGTTCATAAAGTCATAAGTTCTAGGAGCAGAATAAGACAATTTGGCCCATGAAAGTCTACTCCACCATTCAATTATAGCTGATCTATCTCTCCCATTCTCCTGCCTTCTCCCCGTAACCCCTGGAAGTGGTATGAAAGGGAGGTCACACACACATTAACTCTGTCTGTGGGTCCCACATCTTTGAAGTAAAATGCACCAACTATGATGGCAATAAACTATGTAGAACACAAAGGTCCCAGACTATTATAAACATTCTGCAAATACTCAGCAGGTCAAGCAGTATCTGTGGAAGCAGCGACAGTCACTTTAACACTTTCCGGTACTGAGAACAAGAAAAAAACAAGTTCACAGAGAGGAAGGGGAGGGATGGATGGGATGAGACCAAAGGAATGATTGGAGCAGTTATCAACACATGAAGCTTCTTTGTCTGTGCAATGTGTTCTAAAACGTGATGCTGTGGCCAAGCACGGTAAATCAGCTGTTGGAATAGAATGAGACAACATTGAGGCAGTATGGTCCCAGCCAGACATGGGAGCCAGTTGAGTTGAGTTGAGTTTAATGTCACATGTACCAAGGTGCCATGAAAAGCTTTTGTTGAATGCTAACCAGTCAGCGGAAAGACAATCAACACAACTACAGTGTACGATACATAATAAACGTTTAGTGCAAGATAAAATCCAGTAAAGTCCGATCAAAGATAGTCTGAGGGTCTCCAATGAGGTAGATGGAAGTTCAGGACGGCTCTCTAGTTGTTGGTAGGATGTTTCAGTTGCTTGTTAACAGCAACATCTCTGGATAGGTGATATTTCTGGTTGAGACCCTTCTTCAGACTGATAGTGGGTGGTAGAAGAAAGTTAGAAGAGGGTAGAGGCAGGGCAAAGCGTGGCAGGCTATAGATGGACGCAGGCAAGGTTTGTTTTCATAGGTTGGTGTTGGAACAAAGGCCAGAGATAAAAGCAGAAGGTTTATGTCAGGGTTGAAGAGTAGCAAATTGTGAAGCCAGAGGGAGGCAGATAGTAGGGGGGGGAGAGACAGGTGGGAGTCTCGGCACGGGGAGGAGGGGAGAGACAGGTGGGAGCCTTGGCACGGGGAGAGATAGGTGGGAGTCTCAGCACAGGGAGGGGGGAGAGACAGGTGGGAGTCTCGGCACGGGGAGGGGGGAGAGACAGGTGGGAGTCTCGGCACAGGGAGGAGGGGAGAGACAGGTGGGAGCCTTGGCACGGGGAGAGATAGGTGGGAGTCTCAGCACAGGGAGGGGGGAGAGACAGGTGGGAGTCTCGGCACAGGGAGGAGGGGAGAGACAGGTGGGAGCCTTGGCACGGGGAGAGATAGGTGGGAGTCTCAGCACAGGGAGGGGGGGGAGACAGGTGGGAGTCTCGGCACGGGGAGAGATAGGTGGGAGTCTCAGCACAGGGAGGGGGGGGGAGACAGGTGGGAGTCTCGGCACGGGGAGGGATAGGTGGGAGTCTCGGCACAGGGAGGGGGGGGAGATAGGTGGGAGTCTCGGCACAGGGAGGGGGGATATGTGGGAGCCTCGGCACGGGGAGGGGGGGAGATAGGTGGGAGTCTCAGCACAGGGAGGGGGGGGGAGATAGGTGGGAGTCTCGGCACAGGGAGGGGGGTGGAGATAGGTGGGTCTCGGCACAGGGGGGGGAGAGAAGTGGGAGTCTCGGCACAGGGCGGGCGGGGGAGTGGGGGAAATCGGATGGGTAGTGGTTTGGTAGGTTATCTAAAATTGGAGAATTCAGTGTTCATACGGTTGGTCTGTAAGCTACCCAAGTGGAATATGAGATGTTCTACCTCCAGGTATGTCTCACAGCTCCTGAAGAGTCTTGACCTGAAACATCACCTATCCATGTTCCCTGACCCGCTGAGTTAATCCAGCACCTTGGGTCCCTTTGTGCATTTCATAGAAACATAGAAATTGGTGCAGGAGGAGGCCATTTGGCCCTTCGAGCCAGCAACGCCATTCATTGTGATCATGGCTGATCATCTACAATCAGTAACCTATGCCTGTCTTCTCCCCATATCCCTCGATTCCACTAGCCCCTAGAGCTCTATCTAACTCTTTTAAATTCATCCAGTGAATTGGCCTCCAATGCCTTCTGTGGCAGAGAATTCCACAAATTCACAACTCTCTGGGTGAAAAAGTTCCTTCTCACCTCAGTTTTAAATGGCCTCCCCTTTATTCTTAGACTGTGGCCCCTGGTTCTGGACTCCCCCAACATTGGGAACATTTTCCCTGCATCTAGCTTGTCCAGTCCTTTTATAATTTTATATGTTTCTATAAGATCCCCTCTCATCCTTCTAAACTCCAGTGAATACAAGCCCAGTCTTTCCAATCTTTCCTCATATGACAGTCCTGCCATCCCGGGGATTAACCTCGTGAACCTACGCTGCACTGCCTCAATAGCAAGGATGTCCTTCCTCAAATTAGGAGACCAAAACTACACACAATACTCCAGGTATGGTCTCACTAGCGCTCTATACAACTGTAGAAGGACCTCTTTACTATTATACTCAAATCCTCTTGTTATGAAGGCCGACATGCCATTAGCTTTCTTCACTGGCTGCTGTGCCTGCACACATTTCTACCGATATAGGAGCAGAAGTAGGCCAATTGGCCCATCGAGTCTACTCCGCCATTCAGTCATGGCTGATCTATTGGCATCTTATTCTAGTTGCATAGTCCGGTCTGATGGGCGGCCCCCTCACTTTTCGACTCCCCCCCAGCTGTTTACAATAAGTTACACAAAAATGGTATTGTGCTGGTAACTGTCCCTATAACCGGCGGCACGGTAGCGCAACGGTAGAGTTGCTGCTTTACAGCGAATGCAGCGCCGGAGACTCAGGTTCGATCCTGACTACGGGTGCTGTACTGTAAGGAGTTTGTACATTCTCCCCGTGACCTGCGTGGGTTTTCTCCGAGATCTTCGGTTTCCTCCCACACTCCAAAGACGTACAGGTATGTAGGTTAATTGGCTGGGTAAATGTAAAAATTGTCCCTAGTGTGTGTAGTAGGATAGTGTTAATAGTGTTAATAGTGTTAGTGTGCGGGGATCGCTGGGCGGCGCGGACTTGGTGGGCCGAAAAGGCCTGTTTCCGCGCTGTATATATATGATATGATGATATGATATGATAACTACTAGAAATAGGTGGAAGTCTAACCACTATCCAATTTAATCTCACCCCATTTAAGATATTCCTTTTGTTCTAATCCATCTTGTCTCCGAATGTAATATTCTAAATGTGAAACAAACCTGCTTCTTCTTCCACAGATGCTGCCTGACCTGTTGAGTATTACCAACATTTTGTGCTTTTGTTGCCGATTTCTAGTTTAAGCTCAAAAGTTCAAAAGTCATAGAAGCAGAATTAGGCCATTCAGCCAATCGAATCTACTCCGCCATTCAATCCTGGATGATTTATCTTTCCCTCTCAACCCCATTCTCCTACCTTTAACACCCATCCTAATCAAGAACTAGTCAATCTCTGCTTTGAAAAGACCCAATGACCTGGCCTCCACAGCCGTTCGTGTTGAGTTGGTCATTATTGGTGAAAATGGCGCCATCTTTCCCCCATCACTTCTCATGCTCCTTGATGCTTTACACATGGTGCCTCCCTGTGCGGCAGGTGTTGCAGCAGCTCCTGCTCACTGCTGAGCGTTTTTCTCTTTCTTAGTAGTTAGTTAAGTTATTTCTTTCACTATTCTTGTGTATTAGTTTTGTGTAATTTTAGCGCGGTATGGAGACCAAAGCCAACGTTTTTGCACTATTTTTTTCCACCTACCGTGTCCGCATATCCTGCGCGCTGCTAGTGCCCTGTTGTCCACACGAGGGAGCAGCTGAGCGCGCTCCGTAACTACTAGTGCCCTGTTGTCCACACGAGGGAGCAGCTGATCGCGCTCCGTAACCCAGCGGTGCTGCCTCAGGAGAGACCCAACGTGCCCCGTGAGCTGAGGAGGAGGAGAAGAGGGCGCCATGCTGGAATCCAGCGTCCAGTCAGGAGGAGACGCTACAGACCAGTGCTCCCGCCATCGTTATGGGAAATGTAAGATCTCTCCCCAACAAGATGGAGGAGTTGGTGGCGTTGACCCGGGACAGAGGGAGTATCGGGAGTGCAGCATCGTGCTGCTTACAGAGACCTGGCTGAACTTGGTTGACCCGGGACAGAGGGAGTATCGGGAGTGCAGCATCATGGTGCTGCTTCCAGAGACCTGGCTGAACATGGTTGACCCGGGACAGAGGGAGTATCGGGAGTGCAGCATCATGCTGCTTACAGAGACCTGGCTGAACATGGTTGACCCGGGACAGAGGGAGTATCGGGAGTGCAGCATCGTGGTGCTGCTTACAGAGACCTGGCTGAACATGGTTGACCCGGGACAGAGGGAGTATCGGGAGTGCAGCATCATGCTGCTTACAGAGACCTGGCTGAACATGGTTGACCCGGGACAGAGGGAGAATCGGGAGTGCAGCATCGTGGTGCTGCTTACAGAGACCTGGCTGAACATGGTTGACCTGGGACAGAGGGAGAATCGGGAGTGCAGCATCGTGCTGCTTACAGAGACCTGGCTGAACATGGTTGACCCGGGACAGAGGGAGTATCGGGAGTGCAGCATCATGGTGATGCTTACAGAGACCTGGCTGAACATGGTTGACCTGGGACAGAGGGAGAATCGGGAGTGCAGCATCGTGCTGCTTCCAGAGACCTGGCTGAACATGGTTGACCCGGGACAGAGGGAGAATCGGGAGTGCAGCATCATGGTGCTGCTTACAGTGACCTGGCTGAACCCGTTAACTCCGGACACGAACGTCTCACTGGACGGTTTTCACCTGAGGCGGGCGGACAGAACAGTGGAGAGTGGTAAGAGGAAAGGAGGAGGGCTGGCTGTGTTTGTAAATGATAGATGGTGTAACCCTGGGCACATCACTGTTAAAGAGCAGCTCTGCTGCAGGGACATCGAGCTGTTAGCTGTTTGCGTGAGGCCTTACTATCTACTGAGGGAATTCTCACATGTTGTTGTGATAGCAACATATATTCCCCCCTCTGCTAATGGCGACAAGGCCTGTGATGTCCTGCACTCAGCTGTGAGCAGGTTGCAAACACAGCAAGTCAAGTCAAGTCAAATTTATTTGTCACATACACATACTCGATGTGCAGTGAAATGAAAGTGGCAATGCCTGCGGGTTGTGCACAAAAAGAATTACAGTTACAGCATATAAATAAAGTTAATAAGTTACTAAACATATCACAAAAAGTGTCGACAAAAATTTAGTCTCTGGGGTTATAAAAGTTGACAGTCCTGATGGCCTGTGGGAAGAAACTCCGTCTCATCCTCTCCGTTTTCACAGCGTGACAGCGGAGGCGTTTGCCTGATCATAGCATCTGGAACAGTCCGTTACTGGGGTGGCAGGGGTCCCTCATGATCTTGCTTGCTCTGGATCTGCACCTCCTGATGTATAGGTCCTGCAGGGGGACGAGTGTAGTTCCCATGGTGCGTTCTGGCGAACGCACTACTCTCTGCAGGGCCATCCTGTCCTGGGCAGAGCTGTTCCCAAATCAGACTGTAATGTTGCCGGACAGGATGCTCTCTACAGCCCCAGAGTAGAAGCAATGAAGGATCCTCAGAGACACTCTGAATTTCCTCAGTTGTCTAAGGTGGTAAAGGCGCTGCTTAGCCTTACCCACCAGTGCGGCAATGTGCGTTGCCCACGTCAGATCCTCTGCGATGCGGACTCCCAAGTATTTGAAACTGCTCACCCTATCCACAATAGACCCATTTATCTCGAGTGGCGTGTACGTCCTTGGATGTTTAGCCCTTCTGAAGTCCACAATCAGCTCCTTTGTTTTAGTGACATTCAAGAGGAGGCTATTGTCCTGACACCAGAGTGCCAGATCAGCCACCTCCTCCCGGTAGGCCTTCTCATCGTTGTTGGAGATCCGGCCCACCACCACAGTGTCATCAGCAAACTTGATGATGGAGTTTGAGCTGAACCTGGCCCCACAGTCATGTGTGTACAGGGAGTACAGTAGGGGGCTAAGGACGCAGCCCTGGGGGGATCCTATGTTCAGGGTGAGGGAGCTAGATGTGTGTTCCCCCATCCTGACCACTTGGGGCCTGGCAGTGAGAATGTCCAGGACCCAGGCACACAGAGGGGTGCTAAGCCCCAGTTCCAGCAGCTTCTCAACCAGTCTGCTGGGGACTATTGTGTTGAATGCTGAACTAAAGTCAATGAACAGCATCCTCACATAGCCCCCCTGGCTGTCCAGATGAGAGAGAGCGGTGTGTAAAACCTGGGAGACCGCATCATCCGTGGACCTGTTCGGACGGTATGCGAACTGTAGTGGGTCCATGTTGCGAGGAAGGAGGGCGCAGATGTGCTTCTTGACTAGCCTCTCAATGCATTTCATGACAACCGAGGTGAGGGCCACCGGTCGGTAGTCATTTAAACACGCTGGAGAGGCATTCTTTGGCACCGGTACAATGATGGATCTTTTGAAGCATGCAGGGACCACGGACTTTGCCAAGGAGAGGTTGAATATTGTGGTGAGCACTGGAGCAAGCTGAGTAGCACAAGACTTTAGTACTCGCCCAGATATACCATCTGGGCCTCCAGCTTTCCTCGTGTTCACACGCGTCAGAGCCCACCTCACCTCATGCTCGGTCACCGAGAATGTGTGCACATCCCCGGCGGTGGATCCCCCTCCAGCCTCGCTAGCCAGCGCCCCTTCGGTGCTGTTTTTAGACGGTGAGCTGGTGGTGTTACCCGTCTCAAACCGTGCGTAAAACGCCCTCTTTCTAATCTCCGGGGACTTCAACCAGGCCCCCATCATCCACACTGCCCAGTCACCCCCATCATCCACTCTGCCCAGTCACCCCCATCATCCACTCTGCCCAGGTTCACCCAGTACGTCACCTGCCACACCAGAGACAACAAAATACGGGACTTATTCTATGTCAACACCAAGGAGGTGGTAGCCCCGTGGACTGTCGCTATGGTCGAGGGGCAATGATTGTTGCGCGTCCGGTCTGGGGATCTTGCTGGGGATCTCACTGAGGTAAGGGAGGTGGTGGGGGGGGGCGTCTCCTGGTGGTGGATGTAATGTACCGTGGTTCTCCGCTCCGGCTGATTAATGTGTATGCCTCACCCAGGTGGAGCGAGCGGTTGGCCGTCCTCCAGCAGCTCCCACCGCTGCTGGCCACGTCTAGACCGCTCGTTCTGGCCGGTGACTTCAACTGCATCATCGATGCGGCTGGACGATCCGACAGTGCCAACCACAGACTGGACGGCACCTCCAAACTCCTGGTGGAGACGGTCAAAGATGCAAAGCTGCGCGACGCCTTCAGTGACCCTGCAGGCGGGGCCCAGCCGCGGTTCACCTGGTCAGGACCAAACGGTTCAGCCCAGTCCCAGATAGACTTCTTCTTCACATCGAGGGCCGTCACGGTCAGACACACCGACCTCGCGCCGGTGTTCTTCTCTGACCACTGCCTCCTTCAGGCCACCTGTCACCTACAGGGGGACCGGAAGGCGGGCAGAGGGACGTGGAAGTTAAATGTGGAGCTGTTGACCCCGGAGAATGTTGAGGAGCTAAAGAGGGACTAGGCATGTTGGAGAACTGTGAGGCCCCTCTTTGACTCCCCGACACTCTGGTGGGAGGCAACAAAGGAGAACATCAAGAAGTTCTTCGTCTCCAAAGGTGTTCAGAGAGCAAGACAGGGTAAGAGGGAATTGTGTCAACTCCAGACAGATTTGCAGCAACTGCTCCTTCTGCAGAAGAGAGGGGTGGATGTGAGGGAGGAACTGAGAGAGTTGAAGGGCCGGCAAGCTCGGCTCTTTACCTCTGAATCCTCCAAGATCATCTTCCAGTCCAGGGTCCGCCATGTTGAGCAGGATGAGACGTGCTCACGTTACTTCTTCCATAAGGTTCACAGGGGGAGCTCTGTGATCAAAAGCCTTAGGGAGGAGGACGGCACGGTAACATCCTCGCAGACAGACATGCTCAAGATCTGCAGATCCTTTTATAAGGATCTGTACGATGTAAAGACCACAGACAGCACCGCCTCCCAGAACTTCCTGTCCTCCATCACGGAAGTCTTGGACGACAGCAAGCGGGAGAGTCTGGACCAATCACTGACCCTGGAGGAGCTGACTGGCTCCATCCGTTCCTTTGACTCGAGTAAAACTCCCGGAGGCGATGGCTTACCGGCAGAGTTGTACTTGGCTCTGTGGGACTGGGTGGGCCCGGACCTGCTGGAAGTGTACAACGATATACTTCTAGCCGGCAGCATGTCAGACTCTATGAGGAAGGGCAGCATCACCCTGATCTACAAGCAGAAGGGGGAGATGAATGATATAAGGAATTGGAGACCCATCACATTGTTAAATGTAGACTACAAGATCCTTCCTGTCTAAGGCCATCGCCAACCGGGTCAAGTCTGCTCTGGGACAGGTGATCCACCCGGACCAAACCTGTGCTGTACCTGGCAGGAAAATCTCAGACAGCCTGGTGCTGCTGAGAGACACCATTGCCTACGTGCAGGACAGACGGGTGGATGCTTGCCTGGTCAGCTTGGACCAGGAGAAGGCCTTCGACAGGATATCGCACACGTACATGAAGGACGTGCTCTCCAAAATGGGCTTTGGGGAGGGAATCAGGAAGTGGATACAACTGCTCTACTCTGATATCTGTAGTGCAGTCCAAATTAATGGGTGGGAATCAGACAGCTTCCCCGTCAGGTCTGGAGTTAGGCAGGGTTGCCCTCTCTCCCCTGTCTTGTTCGTCTGTTGTATTGAGCCCTTTGCCGAATCCATCAGGAAGGATGCGAGCATAAGAGGAGTGACATTGCCAGGCAGTGGGGGCACTCAGGTCAAGGCCTCCCTGTACATGGACGATGTCGCCGTCTTCTGCTCGGATCCAGGGTCGGTCCGCAGACTGATCAGCGTCTGCGACCAGTTTGAGTCGGCCACGGGGGCCAGGGTAAACCGCAGGAAGAGTGAGGCCATGCTCATTGGCAACTGGCCCGACCGATCTTCCATCCCCTTCACCATCAAGCCTGACTTCCTGAAGGTGCTGGGGATCTGGTTCGGGAAGGCTGAGGCGTGTAACAAGAATTGGCTGGAGTGGATAGCCAAGGTGGGGAAGAAGCTGGAGCTGTGGAAGCAGCGCTCCCTCTCCATCACGGGGAAAAACCTGGTCATCAGGTGTGAGGTGCTCTCGGGGCTGCTGTACTTGGCGCAAGTGTAGCCCGTCCCTCCCTCCTACGCCACGGGGATCACCCAGGCCGTCTTCCACTTCATCTGGGGGTCGGCGATGGACCGGGTGCGACGGGCCACAATGCACAAGTCGGCAGACAACGGGGGTAAAAGCGTGCCCAACGTCGCCCTCATCCTGATGGCCACCTTCGTGTGTGGCTGCATCAGGCGGAGCATAGAGCCAAGGCACGTGGGCACCAAATGCCACTACCTGCTGAGGTTCTACCTGTCCCCGGTGTTGCGAAGGATGGGCCTGGCGCAGATGCCACGCAATGTGCCAGTCAGCTGGACATTGCCGAACCATCTGTCGTTTGTGGACAGGTTCTTCCGGACCAACACCTTTGACCACAAGTCCATCGGGCAGTGGTCAGCACGGAATGTCCTGCAGGCACTGCAGGGGAATGACTCCATGGATCCTGTGGCGTGGTTCCCAGAGCAGACTGCCCAGCTTGTCTGGCAAAATGCCTCATCGCCAGAACTCACCAACAAGCACCAAGACCTGGCTTGGCTGGCGGTGAGGGGAGCCCTCCCAGTCAGATCCTTCCTGCACCGCCGGAACCTCACTACCAGCGCACGCTGCCCTCGGGACGGCTGCTACGGAGAGGAGATGGTGGCCCACCTCTTCATAGAGTGTGGATTTGCAAAGAGAGTCTGGAGAGGTCTGCAGGGGTCCCTGTCACGATTCATTCTGAGTAGCTCCGTCACAGAGGACTCTGTGATCTACGGAGACCGACATCGAGTGCTGCTGGAAGGTCATCAACTCGGTGAAAGACGCTCTTTGGTCTGCCCGAGCTTTGTTGGCCTCCCAGCGAAGCGAGCTGTCCGTCGGGGAATGTTGCTGACTGGGCCCGCTGCAGACTGCAGGAGTACGTGCTGAGGGACGCACTGAAGCTTGGTGCAGCCAACGCCAAGGCCCTGTGGGGGAGGACCACAGTCTAGGGTCCTTCCGCTGCTGGACATGGGGGACAGGGTGTGGTGGAGAGAGACGCCCCTCCAAATAAGGGATACTGGGTAAATGTCTGTAAATGTAAGTAAATGTATGTAAATTTGGAAGTAAATGCCTGTATTGAATGTATAACCTCCGGAAATGTCGGATGGGCTTGTTAAAAAAGATGTTTTGTAAGTGATATTTATTACTTGAATAAAGGAGCTGAGGAGGGAGATCATAGAGGGGAATAACAGCTACAGGAAGTGGATGGAGGACCAGCTGCAGAGGAACAACATCAGTGGAGTCTGGAGAGGCCTCAAAAACCATCTCTGGGTACAAGGAACCAGACTCTTGGGCCATGGAGGACCAGAAGTGGGTGAACGATCTGAACCTTTTCTTCAACAGGTTCGATCAGTCACCTACCCCTCCCCCGGTCCAGTCACCCCTGCTGCAGCCCCCCTTGTCTGCATGTCCAGTACACTGCCCCACCTCCCCTCCCACAGCACTTGGGTCACAGTCACCACCCACTGCTCCTGCTTCTCCTGCCCAACCCCACCAACCCCACACCATCCCCTCCCCCCCCCCCCCCCCACACTCCCTCCTCCTCTCACACCCTTGAGCACCCAGCCCCTGTGCTCCAATCTGTCTTTCTCCATAGACCAGGTGAGGAATGAGTTCAGGAAGATCAATGTGAGGAAGGCGGCTGGTCCGGACGGCATCAGCTCGAGGCTCCTCAAGTCCTGTGCAGACCAGCTGTGCGGGATAGTGGAGCACGTCTTCAATCTGAGCCTGAAACTGGGGAGAGTTCCACAGCTGTGGAGAACATCCTGCGTGGTACCGGGACCAAAGACGCCACACCCAAAGGAACTCAACAGCTACAGGCCGGTGGCACTGACATCACACCTGATGAAGACACTGGAGCGTCTGGTCCTCGCCCATCTCCGCCCCCTGGTGAGACCATCAATGGATCTGCTGCAGTTCGCCTACCAGACTCACATCGGGGTGGAGGACACCATCATCTACCTGTGACACAGAGCTCTCTCTCACCTGGAGAGGCCGGATAGCACTGTGAGAATCATGGTCTTTGATTTCTCCAGTGCATTCAACACCATCCAGCCGGGGCTTCTGGGGGGCAAGCTGGAGCGCACAGGAGTGGATCACCACCTCACATCCTGGATTCTGGACTACCTCACCAACCGACCACAGTATGTGGGGACAAAGGACCTGGTCTCGGACAGGGTGGTCTGCAGCACTGGGGTTCCACAGGGAACAGTGCCAGCTCCATTCTTGTTCACCCTGTACACTGTGGACTTCAGGCACAGCTCTGCAGACTCCTGTCTACAGAAGTTCTCTGACGACTCTGCCATCGTCGGCCTCTTCACAGGCGATGAGGACAGGGCATACAGAGAACTGATCAAGGAGTTTGTGGACTGGTGCCAGCGGAACTGCCTCCGGATCAACGCGGGGAAAACCAGGGAGATGGTGGTAGATTTCCGCAGGCGCAGCCAGGTCCCCCCGACACCGGTGAACATCCAGGGAATGGACATCGAGAGGGTGGATTCTTATAAGTACCTGAGTGTCTCCCTCAATAATAAATTAGACTGGACTGAAAACACCGATGTGCTATACAGAAAGGGCCAGAGCAGACTTGATCTGCTAAGGAGACTGAGGTCCTTTGGAGTGCAGGGGGCACTCCTAAGGATCTTCTACAACACGGTGGTTGCATCGGCCATTTTCTATGGAGTGGTCTGCTGGAGCAGCAGCATCTCAGCGGCGGAAGGGAAGAGAATCGACAAGCTGGTCGGGAAGGCCAGCTCTGTCCTGGGTTGCCCCCTCGACTCAGTGCAGGTGGTGGGAGAGAGGAGGATGATGGCAAAGTTAACATCGCTGCTGGACAACGACTCCCACCCCATGCACGACACTGTCACTGCACTGAGTAGCTCCTTCAGTGACAGACTCCTTCACCCCAAGTGCGTGAAGGAGAGATATAGGAGGTCCTTCCTTCCTGCTGCTGTGAGACTGCACAACCAGCACTGCTCCCACAGACGAGTCAACAATAACAGCTAAGAACACATGGAAACTGATGACAATTTATGTATCTTTTATTTATAATGAATGATCTCTTGCTCTCTTGCTATCCACTTTGCCGGTGTGGGACGAATAAAGGAATATATTGCTTTCCTGTGTCACTGGGTAAAGAAGGGTCCCAACCCGAAATGTCACATATTCATGTTCTTCAAAGATGCTGCCTGACCTGCTGAGTTACTCCAGCACTATGTGTCCTTTTGTGCATTAAACAGGGTCTGCAGTTCTTTGTTGCTATAAGAATGTTTGGTGTCTACACACCAATTGGCCTTTGTAGGCCCCTGCATTTTGGGGTTGTGCGAGCTTTGGGCTGCCTTGGCCTAATGACAAGGCCTGATGACATGGCCTGATGACATGGCCTGATGACATGGCCTGATGACATGGCCTGATGACATGGCCTGATGACATGGCCTGATGACATGGCCTGATGACATGGCCTGATGACATGGCCTGATGACATGGCCTGATGACATGGCCTGATGACATGGCCTGATGACATGGCCTGATGACATGGCCTGATGACATGGTCTGATGACATGGCCTGATGACATGGCCTGATGTCATATCATATCATATATCTACAGCCGGAAACAGGCCTTTTCGGCCCTCCAAGTCCGTGCCGCCCAGTGATCCCCGTACATTAACACTATCCTACACCCACTAGGGACAATTTTTACATTTACCCAGCCAATTAACCTACATACCTGTACGTCTTTGGAGTGTGGGAGGAAACCGAAGATCTCGGAGAAAACCCACGCAGGTCACGGGGAGAACGTACAAACTCCTTACAGTGCAGCACCCGTAGTCAGGATCGAACCTGCGTCTCCGGCGCTGCATTCGCTGTAAAGCAGCAACTCTACCGCTGCGCTACCGTGCCGCCCCTACATGGCCTGATGATCCATTGGAAAGGATAAAAGTATTAGTTATTTTGACAAAAAGTGTAAGCACCTGTCTTTGACTCATCTGAAGGCTACCTTGTCTAATAGTTTAGTTTACTTTACTTTAGCTTAGTTAGTTTAGTTAGACTAGTTTAGTTTAGTTTAAGGGCCTGTCCCGCATAGGTGATTTTTTAGATGACTGCTGGTGACCGTCAAAGTCGTAGCAGATCGCCAAAATTTTCTTTTACCCGACGACAATGACCACGACAATGCCGAGTCAGATCGAGATTACACCGTCTTTGGAAACATCGCGAAATTCCCACGCTGTCAATGCTTCTCCGGCGTCCTAATTTTCGCTGAAATCACTGACAAGTCGGTAAGTACTTGAGAGTTTTGAAATATAACATCTTGCCCGGGTTACTTAAAAACCAAGCTTCACGGTAACAAGGCATAAACTGGATTGACTTCCCATTTACTAATAGCAGTATTAGGAAGTATTAAAAGTGGCTAAATGGATTTTTGTGCAGAGTGTGGGCTGCATTGAAAATGTATGGGAGATGCATATCTGGTTTCTGGGTTGCATATCTGTGTTGGGAGCCTACTTTAAATGTAATCGCTGATGGCCATAAACATCGCGAAAAGTCCGGTCGGCCCACGCATGGTGTACTGAAGCAGTACCCTCGAACCGACATCCCTCTCCTTGTCCCACCATCTTTGTGTCCTGGTGGCACCAGCTACAGCTGACCTCGGTTCACACTCCTCCCGGCGCTTGGTCCTCACATCTGAATTCTCCACTCCCTCCCGCTCCCAACGACCGACGAGCCTTCGGGCAGGTATTGGAAGCATAGAAACAGGCCCTTTGGCCCACCGAGTCCATGCTAACCTTCGATCATCCATTCTCACTAGTTCTATGTTGAGCTATTTTCGCAGAGGCTAATTAACCTACAAATCCTTATGTCTTTGGGATGTGGGAGGAAACCAGAGAACTTGAAGGAAATGCACATGGTCAAGAGTGTGGAAGCAAGTGCCAGAGGTTTAAGGCGAGGGGGAAAGGTTTAATAGGAACTTGAGGGGCTACTTTTTCGTACAGAGTGTGGTGAGTATATGGAATAAGCTGCCACAGGAGATAGTTGAGGCAGACACAGTGACAACATTTAAAAGACATTTAGACAGGTGCATGGATAGGAAAGGTTTAGAGGGATACTAGAAAAGAGGGCCCGTTGGGCCCGTCCCCACACCCCCCATTCTCTCCTCCCCCAGCCCCACTCTTACTCTCCAAGTGTGCCCGTGTATGGGCCAAACACAGGCAGGTCAGACAAGTGTAGATAGGGTATCTTGGTCGGCATGGACAAGTTGGGCCGAAGGGACTGTTTCCATATTTTATGACACCATGACAATAAACCACCAACTATCTATTGTTGCCAATGGATCACAATGCTTGCACCCAATTCATTGTTTAAATGAAGCTAATTTTACCAAATTAGCATGATTACCATCATCGGCAGAGCTTCAAACATACAGTATGTTGCAAAGTCTCACTTGTAGCAATAGCAAAACATGATATTTTATTGCATGTTAAAAATTTACATGGTTGTTGTGAATGTTATCCTCTGAGGTTTTTAGACATTATAAATGATTCTGTTTGTTACAAATCGAAAATATTTTTTCAGAAAAAAAAAGCCTTTGGGATTTCAGTGCGTTTATTTATATAGCCTGCCCTTAAACATCATGAAATGTGAAAACAAGTTACAAATGCAACTGATGCACAATGCTTTAGCCGCAGGATGACTTGAGCGTCTATATTTTGTTGTTGATTTTGGCAGTGATAAATATCATAGTTTGCGTGAGTGGAGATACAAAAGTTCTAATGAACCAGAACAATCCGGCATTCAGTTCGAAAGAAAAATTCCATAATGGACAAGTAATTAAAAAATATTCATCAAATATATAAAAATTGAAATTACACATTGAAGTGTGTGTGTTATTAGTGATGTTATCTTGTCTGTGATCTCTCATCAAAGGAGTGTAAATGATCTCACGATGATCATTTAAAAAAGAAAAGTCATGTGCTATTCATTATTACCAGAAATCGCTGTAACATTTGCCAGCTGAAATATTCATGGCCATTTTTAAGAAATACTGATCCTTTAAATAATTATATAAGCTTGGTATATAATTGGCGGCACGGTAGCGCAGCGGTAGAGTTGCTGCTTTACAGCGAATGCAGCGCCGGAGACTCAGGTTCGATCCTGACTACGGGTGCTGCACTGTAAGGAGTTTGTACGTTCTCCCCGTGACCTGCGTGGGTTTTCTCCGAGATCTTCGGTTTCCTCCCACACTCCAAAGACGTACAGGTATGTAGGTTAATTGGCTGGGCAAATGTAAAAATTGTCCCTAGTGGGTGTAGGATAGTGTTAATGTACGGGGATCACTGGGCGGCACAGACTTGGAGGGCCGAAAAGGCCTGTTTCCGGCTGTATATATATGATATGATGATATGATTGAATAATCTTTTAAAGACAGAATTTTACCAGTTATATTGTGCTGCAGGAGAAAGTTGGTATCTGGCCAGTAACTTGCAAAGGCATTGGACGATCTCCTAGGCTTTCTGGTCTCCTAATATTTCTTCCATTTATCTGGCAACTCTTCCCGTGAGCTGTTTATCAATGTTCTCTCCCTGTATGTCATTTTTTCAAAGAAAGCATACATCTTGGCCAGGCATAACATTGAACAAATATTTGGGCTCACTCACTTGTAACAACAAGAGCATGGGAATTTGGGGGATCAGGAAAGGTCCACTTGCCTATAAACTTCCTTTCCTTCATGACTAATCGTTGCCCAATACCACTGGCTCCTTACCATTCTCTGTCATATCTTCTCTCCAAAATTACATTTCATTGTCTCCTCAACACATTTAACCTGACGAACATTAATCTGAAGAATTAAGAATTAATCTGAAGAGGGGTCTCGACCCGAAACGTCACCCATTCCTTCTCTCCAGAGATGCTGCCTGTCTTGCTGAGTTACTCCAGCTTTTTGTGTCTATCTTACATTTAACACATTTGGTTAACTGCGTTCCTTTAATGACATTACCATTGACAGTACAACTTGTGTAGTTCATCTGATTTTGTTGTTCTTGATTTTGAATCGGGCAACTGACGTCTGAAACCTTCAAAAATATTCTTGGTAATTTCCATCATTTCATTACGATACCTTGAATATTTTAATCAAGCTAAACTAAACTTTCATTTCCCAAGATAAACAAGTTCAGTTGTATTAATTCTCATTGTAATCTAAAATTATGACCCATTCAAACCTTAGATTGTTTATTCCAGACAATCTATCTGTCTATCTATTAATCTATCATTATAATAATATTATTTTGTACCTCTTCAAATACATTTTGCAGTCATTTATTGTGCCTCAGTCACCTTCCTTGTTTAGCTATAGTTATTTTACTGGCTGCACTGAACAAATATTGCAATCACTGGCATATCAATAACTTACTGCTCACCCCAATTAAATCCAAGCCTCCACTACTAAATTTAATCCATGGTCAATGATTGAACAGGAAGCTTCCAACAAAAAAGATATTGAGAGATTTCTTAGTAAAACGACCACATTCATGATGGTGGCGCAGAGGTAGAGTTGCTGCCTTACAGCGCCAGAGACCCGGGTTCCATCCTGACTCAGGGGATTTTCTGTACGGAAATTGTATGCTCTCCCCGTGACCTGCGTGGGTTTTCTCCGGATGCTCCGGTTTCCTCCCACACTCCAAAGACATCCAGTGGCTTTGGTAAAATTGTAAATTGTCGCTAGTGTGTAGGATAGCGCTCGTGTACATGGTGATCGCTGGTTGGCACGGACTCCCAGGGCCGGGCGGCCTGTTGCTGTGCTGTATTTCTAAACTAACTAAACTAAACTAAACTAAAATCACTGATTAGTGCCATGGATCTCATTGCAACTGATCACGAAGGTACTCGACAATGTGGTTTAAAATCTGATGCTATTTTACATTCTTCTAAAATTAATGACATTCTTCAGCTCCCTGCAAGATGTTTACTTGAATCAAATTGATCTTTTAACAAAAATTGGCATTCCATGGAAGTCAAATGCCAAGATATTACAAGTCTATAGTCCAATGCTGAGTGTTAAATTTCACCCAGAATTGAATTTCACTCTGTCATTGATATCTGCTGATTGGAATGAGTCAGAGTCAGTCAGAGTTAATGCATCTTCTATTTTCCCAACCTTAGCTGTAACTATGAATAACTGAGGCACCTTTAAACTAGCTGTTGCAAGTGAACTCAATGGCGCGTGTAATTTCATAATCTGCTGGTGGTCTGTGATTTACCAAAGTGTAACATAGGGTTAGGACAGCAGGTTCTCTTCTCAATCCAACTTGGATCAGCATTCCATTGACATTTGGGCCTTCTGGAGGAGTTTTGACAAAAGAATCAGCCAGTGAGAGGGGAGAAGAGAGAGTGATCAGGGTGGTCCTTGATTAAGCTGGAGGCCTTGCCGAGGCAGCGTGAGGTGTAGATGGAGTCAATGCAAGGGAGGATGGTTTGTGTGATGGTCAGAGATACGTCCACAACTCATTGCAATTTCTTGCGGTCTTTGACGGAGCTGTTCCCAAACCATGCATCCCGATAAAATGCTTTCCAAAAAGCACATCTGTGGGTTGTTGGGGACATGCCGAACACCCTAAGCCTTCTAAGGAATTAGAGGCATTTGGTAAAGGCTAGAAATGTAATGATTTATTGAGTGACATAACAAAAAACAAATAATCCCACTGCTGACAGAAACAAAGAACAATACAACACAATGGAGGAACAAATAAACTTAAGAAAAAGATAAGAAGTGGAAAGTGAATTGCCATTTATATTGGAACATAAGTGTTTTGAGCTAAAGATAGACACAAAAAGCTGGAGTAACGCAGTGGGTCAGACAGCATCTCTGGAGAAAAAGGAATAGGTGACGTTTTGTGTAGAGTCTCTTCTTCAGACCGAACTATTCGAACAGTCGTTCGTTCAGACAGTATATCTTCGGTTTAAACCACCATCTGCAGTTACTTCCTACATGTTTTGAACTAAGCAGACTACTGAAAGGGCAATTATTCCCCTGCTGTCATATTTGTATATTTGTAACCTTGCTCTGTAATGCATTCAAAAGACATGCACTTAATTCAAATTCATTTTACAACTCTTATCATACTTGCTGTTTAATTGCATCTTGAACGACATGGATGGATTGGACCAAAGGGCCTGTGTTTCTGTGTTGTATGATGCTTTGACTCTATGCTGGAGGAACTCAGTGAGTTGAGCAGCATCTTTGGGGGTGAGGGAGGGTTGATGCTAATAGGTTGATCAGTGTAAGGACACAAAACTGAAATAACTCTACAGTGAGAAACCCTCTTGCAAGTTTCCCGATCTCATGATAGTTCTCCTTCCCACAGCTCACCTCAAGACTAAAATCCAGGCCTTCCCACAGCACGGTCACCTGTCACGGTGGCACAGCGGTAGAGTTACCCCAGAGACCTGGGTTCAATCCTGACCACGGGTGCTGTCTGTATGAAGTTTATACAGCGGCTGACTAGCAGTCTGTCCGTCTTTTTTTCCCCTTTTTTTGTTGTGTGTCGGTGTTGGGATGGTTTTTATATATATTTTTTGGTTGTGTATGTGTGGGAGGGGGTGGTGGTGTGGGTGTGGGGGGGGGGGGAAACTTTTCTCTTCCTCACGGCGCAGGGTGCGGCTCGGCTGCGGGGCCTAACATCGCCCGCTGCGGCTCGGACGCTGGACTTTACATCGCCCGGTGCGGCTTGGCCGCTGGACTTTACATCCCGGTGCGGCTTGGCCGCTGGACCTAACAGTGCCCGGTGCAGCTCGGCTGCGGGGCTTAACATCGCCCGGTGCAGCTCGGCCGCGGGGCTTAACATCGCCCGGTGCAGCTCGGCTGCGGGGCTTTTCATCGCTGGTGCGGCTCGGCTGCGGACTTGACATCGCCCGGTGCGGCTCGACCACGGGACTTAGCTGCGCAAGGCTTGGTCGCGGGCCTTTCATCGCCCGGTTCGGCCGCGGGACGTTTCAGCGCCCGGTGCGGGGACTGTGCGGGTCGGTCGGGGACGAGCTGTCTGTCCGTGGGCGTGGGGAAGAGAGTGGAAGTTTTGTTGCCTCCATCACAGTGAGGGGGTGTTTGGAGTCACTGTGATGGACGTTTGTGTTGGGGCTATGTGTCTTGTGTTCTTTTTTTTTCTATGACTGCTATGTAGTTTCGTTCGGTACTTCGGTACCTAACGACAAATAAAGCTCTGTTATACCTGTTATATGTTCTCCCTGTGACCTCCTTGGTTTTTTCCAGGTGCTCAGGTTTCCACCCATGTTCCAAAGACGTACAGGTTTGTAGGCTAATTGGCTTCGGTAAAATTGTAAATTGTTCCTAGTGTGTAGGATAGTGTTAGTGTGCAGAGATGCTGGTTGGCACGAATTCAGTGGGCCGAAGGGACTGCTTCTCTGCTCTGTATCTCTAAACTAAACTAAACTGGGTTAATGATGCCACTTTCAGAAATTTGCTTAGGAGAATGAATAACTGCAGGTGGCTATTTTTCTGAGTTTAAGGACAAGATACCCCTAGCTGGAAATTCCAGTGTTCCACGAAGGCTGGGCAGAATGGGCTGGTTCAAAATCCATGTTGACTTTTTGTGTTTGAACTATGCCGTTTGCTTCCAAGATGGTGCCAACCCCAGGCAACTATTTGCAGCTGGCCACAGAGACAGATCTACAATCACAAATTACAATCGCTCCACACTCTTCAATCTCTACTCCTACAGCCACATGTATTCCCTTATTGTGTATCTGTACACTGTGTAAGGCTAGATTGTAATCATGTATTGTCTTTCCGCTGGCTGGTTAGCACACAACAAAAGCTTTTCACTGTAGATAAACACAAAAAGCTGGAGTAACTCAGCGGGACAGGCAGCATCTCTGGAGAGAAGGAATGGGTGATGTTTCGGGTTGAGACCCTTCTTCATTCCTTTTCTCCAGAGATGTTATCTGTCCCGCTGAATTACTCTAGCAATTTGCGTCTATCTTCGGATGAAACCAGTATCTGCAGTGCCTTCCGACAGCTTTTCACTGTACCTCGGTACATGTGACAATAAACTAAACTGAACTAAGCTGTGTAGGATCTCGTTCTGACCAGTATCCTTGCATTGGATAATATCAACACTGGCAGGCATCAAACCGTTCTCTATGTTTGGATGGGGGGGGGGGGGGGGGGGGGGCTGGGGACATTATTTGTGATGGGGAGTGGTGGCAGAGGCAGGGAGAGTGGGGAGTGAGGAGCAGGTCATTTAAATTGGAATATCTGTTCATCTTCTGATGGGAGCTAAGGCAGACTACTGAAGGGCAATTAGTCCCTTGGTTCCTCTTCTGTTGGGAGAGAGAATATCAGAGAAGCAAACAGAGACACTGCCTGTGGAAGCATTGTTAAATGGAATGGACCAGCAGTGTTAACAGGGAGATCAGAGATGAAGTACTGGATCTAGAATGGTTGGTGTTGGGAGTGGAGTAGAAGTGTTTCAAAAGTGGGGCACTTGACAAGTTCAGGGTTTAGTACAGTTTAGTTTAGTTTAGTTTAGTTTATTGTCACGTGTACCGAGGTACAGTGAAAAGCCTTTGTTGCATGCTAACCAGCCAGCGGAAAGACAATACATGATTACAATCAAGCCATTTACAGTGTACAGATACATGATAAGGGAATAACATTTAGGGCAAGGTAAAGCCAGTAAAGTCTAATCAAAGATAGTCTGAAGGTCCCCAATAAGGTAGATAGTCATTCAGGACTGCTCTCTGGTTGTGGTATGATGATTCATTTGCCTGATAACAGCTGGGAAGAAACTGTCCCTGAATCTAGAGGTGTGCGTTTTCACACTTGGGTGCCAGAGATTTAGGGGACGGGTTAGAAATTCTATATTGCAAAGTTACCATTCATCATCCAGAGTTAATAATGTGTTATTAAAGTGCAAACATTTCAAAATATATTCAAAAATAGACAGTCCACTGTTAAATTATTAA
Organism: Rhinoraja longicauda; assembly: GCF_053455715.1. Classification (NCBI taxonomy): domain Eukaryota; kingdom Metazoa; phylum Chordata; class Chondrichthyes; order Rajiformes; family Arhynchobatidae; genus Rhinoraja; species Rhinoraja longicauda. Next base: position 31,937,005 of record NC_135979.1, read on the forward strand.
TTGAGGAGTTCACATTATTACCTATCCATTTTTCCAATCGAGAGAGCTACTTTAGTTTGCAGTATATCCCAGGGAATTCTCTGATATTTACATTGGAAGCGTTTGCTTTCTATAACAACAACTGACCTGGTATCGCATCATCTAATTGTGGTGTGTGATCTGTCTATATAAGACTGGAACTGCTTGATTGCACGATTCTTTGAAATATCAATATCCTTCCTCATCCTTAGATATTATAAGCACAGTGACAGTATTAATGTCAGTAATAGTTGTCTGGCTCTGCCTATTTTTTGATATGTCTCTGGACTATTTCCAAGATCATAGCCAGATAGGAACAGCAGTCAGGGTAATAGCCCAAAACATCAATCTGTGCTTCTCAAGATCAAGGATAACATTTGAACGTTAGAATTTTAATGTTGGAACCAGCTCACAAGGAGAAATAATAGCACTTGGGGCAAAGTAATGATGGGATATTGCAAGATACAGCATGGAAACAGGCTCTTCAGCCCAACTGAGTCCATGCTGACCCATTCACACTGGTTTTATGTTATCCCACTTCCCACAAACTCAGGGCAATTTACAGAGACCAATTAACCCACAAACCTGCAAGTCTTTGGGCTCCAGATTCAGGGACAGTTTCTTCCCAACTGTTATAAGGCAACTGAACCATCCTACCACAACCAGAGAGCAGTGCTCAACTACTATCTACCTCATTGGTGACTGTTCTTGATCGGACTTTGCAGACTTTACCTTGCATTCAACGTCAAGGGAAGTGCCTTGTGAGTAAAGTGCGAGTCTTTGGCTCGAGAGTCTACAGCGAGGAGGCTGAGGGAGGAGACTACGCCAAAAGATGGAGGGTGAGACGCAGTGAAGAAATGCCAGGTAAGCTGATTCCGTGTGATGTTTGCAGGATGTGGGAGGTCTGGGACACCGCTGCTGCCTCTGGCTGCTGCAACTGTGGAAAGTGTGTCCAGGTTCAGCTCCTGAAGGACCGTGTTGCGGCACTGGAGAGGCAACTGGATAACCTCAGGATCATCCGGGAAAATGAGCGTTTCCTGGACAGGACCTACAGCGAGATCTTTACACCGAAGAGAGAAGGTGGGTGACGGTGAGGAAGGGAAGGAGGCTTGGAGTACAGGAGACCCCGGGGGTTGTACCCCTTGAAAACAGGTTCACCCACTTGGAAGCTGTCGGGACAGAAGACACTGCCAGTCTGAGCGGCGGACAGGTCTGCGAGGCAAAACGTGGCGCTGAAGCAAAGCCGGTAGACCGACGTCAGGCAGAGCCGTGGTAGTTGGGGACTCCATCGTGAGAGGTACAGACAGGGGTTTCTGCGGCAACAAGCGGGATTCAAGGATGGTGCGTTGCCTCCCTGGTGCCAGGATCCAGGACGTCATGGACTGAATGCAGAGCATCCTCAAGGGTGAAGGTGAGCAGCCGGAAGTGGTAGTGCATGTCGGCACAAACAGCGTCGGGAAGAAGAGGAAAGAGATTCTGCAGTGTGACTTTAGAGAGCTCGGAAGCAGGACCTCCAGGGTGGTTATCTCCGGTTTGCTTCCAGTTCCTCGTGCTGGTGAGGGCAGGAACAGGGAGATACGGGACCTGAATGTGTGGCTGAGGAGCTGGTGCAGGGGGCAGGGATTTGGATTCTTAGACCACTGGGATCTGTTTTGGGGTAAGGGTGGATTGTACAAAAGGGACGGGATGCACCTTAACAGGTGGGAGACCAGCATTCTGGCAGGCAGGTTTGCCACTGCTACACGGGTAGTTTTAAACTAAATAGTTGGGGGGGGGGAGAGAAATTGGAAATACAAGGATGGAATTAAAGGGAAAGAGAGTATAGGAAAAGTTAAGAAAGACACCAGAATTAACGGGACAGAAAGCTCACAAAGGGATAGGAGGGTATGGCGAAGTGAAATAGGAATCGATGTGAAAGGTGAGGAGAGAGTAATAGATTAAATGTATTATATAGGAATGCGCGAAGTATAATAAATAAAGTGGATGAGCTTGAGGCTCACTTAGAGATTGTTAGATATGACATTGTGGGGATTACAGAGACGTGGCTGCAGGAGGATCGGGCCTGGGAACTGAATATTCAGGGTTATACATCCTAAAGAAAGGACAGGCAGGTGGGCAGAGGCGGTGAGATAGTTCTGCTTGTGAGGGATATAATTCAGTCCCTTGCAAGGGGTGACATAGGGGCTGACGATGTAGTCACTGCGGATAGAATTGAGGAATTGTAAAGGTAATGGGAGTTATCTACAGGCCCCCAAACAGTAGCTTGGATATAGGGTATAAGTTGCAGCAGGAGTTAAAATTGGCATGTAACAAAAATAATGCCACTGTGGTTATTGGAGATTTCAATATGCAGGTGGACTGGGAAAATCAGGTTGGTTCTGGACCCCAAGAAAGGGAGTTTGTAGAGTGCCTCCGAGATGGATTCTTAGAGCAGTTTGCACTGGAGCCTACCAGAGAGAAGGCAATTCTGGATTTGGTGTTGTCCAATGAACCAGATTTAATAAGGGAACTCAAGGTAAAGGAACTGCTAGGAAGTAGTGAGCATAATATGATAAGTTTTAATCTGCAATTTGAGAGGAAGAAGGTTAAATCAGAAATGTCAGTGTTGCAGTTGAACAAAGGGGACTATGAAGGCATGAGAGAGGAGCTGGCCAAGGTCGACTGGAAAAGGATCCTAGCAGGAATGACGGTGGAATTTCTGGGCATAATCCAGATGCAGGATCATTTCATTCCAAAGAGGAAGAATGATTCTAAGGGGAGTAAGAGGCAATCGTGGCTGACAAGGGAAGTTAGGGATGGAATTAAACTAAAATAAAGGATGTATAACATAGCAAAGAGTAGAGGGAAGCCAGAAGTCGGGAAACTTTCAAAGGACAACAAAAGGCCATACGGGGTGAATAGATGAAGTACGAGGGTAAGTTGGCTAAGAACATAAAGAAGGATAGTAAAAGCTATGGAGGAGTTCTGGGGTGGCTGGAAACAGAGAGAGCAACTGGATAAGTGGGAAGGTACATATGCTTTAATTTGAGCAGAGAGGAAGTGTGAGTGGAAGCGGGGGCCTGGCAGTGAGGGGGGACAGACTAAAGTGTTGAGTTAGTCAATACTCAAAAACAATTATGCAGTCGGAGACAGAAAAGTCAAATGAAACAAATTGAGACAGAAAGATACAGCTTCATCTGTGGAGAGAAGGAAAAATGTGCTGTATATATATTATTACATTCAATATTAATTCAATAATCATTCACTAGCAGTAGAGCTACTGCCTCACAGCGCCAGAGTCCCGGGTTCGATCCTGACTATGGGTTTGTATAGAGATTTACGTTCTCCCCGTGTCCTGTGTGGGTTTTCTCCAAGATCTTTGTTTCCCACCACACTCCAAAGACATACAGGTTTGTAGGTTAACTGGTTTGGTATAAATATAAATTGTTCTTAATGTGTTTAGGATAATTAGTGTGGGGGATCGGTGGACGGTGCGGACTCGGTGCGCCGAAGGACCTGTTTCCATGCTGTATCTCTAAACTCTAAACTCTAAATTGAGACAGAAAGATACATCTTCATCTGTGGAGAGAAGGGAAAGTGCTATATAAATTGAAATTTGCAATGCATTATATTCAAAGTAAAGAAAAGAGAGAGTGGCAGGAAGGAATAGATTGATCTAGCAATGTCAAATACACCAGAACAGAAGAGGTTATTGTGTCTCATTGGTTACAAGAGCAGAGAATTGAACCATTCCATAAAATGATCGGCATACCTTGAAGAATGCGTTTGATTCTCTACAAGAATGGAGCAGCATAGTACCTCAGTAATGGGATGCAGGGTGGCTCAGGGTAGTGCTGCTGAGTCACAGATTAATAAAGTTGTCAAAGGTTATGGGGAGAATGCAGGAGAATGGGGTGGTTATATGGAGGAGGACAGAGCTGGCAAATGGTGAGCTGCTGGGGTCCTTCAGATGTGTAGGAAAGAACTGCAGATGCTGGTTTTAATCGAAGATAGACACAAAATGCTGGAGCAAAACAGCGGGACAGGCAGCATCTCCGGAGAGAAGGAATGGGGTCCCTCAGATCCTCAACGGACCGAGGAGCCAAACATAGAAAGAAGAACAAATTGATGTTGAGCTGCTATTTCCTTGAAGATGAGGTAACATTGAAAGCAAATGGACGTGTTATAATGTCAATTTTAATCGATGATTCACACAAAATTTCAACTTTAAAAATAACAGGCATGAATGTTTATGAAAATATTTCTGGAAGTCCTATGAACCGATGCCCATTCAGAATTCCTTTGCTGTTAAACATTGTGAACATGTCACTCTGTTCAAAACAAGGCAACGTGTTGTAGTGAGTCCAGACGAGTGGTATTATCCAAATACTTTATTGGTATAAAACCCGTGACAAACGCAACAGACTTCTTTCTGGACGAACACTAACTTCACTCACTAATCTAATCTCTCATCTAACGTTTGGCGCCAAGCATTTAAATACCCCGCGCTTCCTCACCCCGTGACCGTAACCCAATCCGAGGGTTCTATTACCTGGCCAATCCCTATGTCCCTACATGACCCCCCCCAGAACCCTCGAAACCATACCTCACGGGCGGCCGAACGTCCCGCCCAGAACGTGTACGGATGGGGGTAACCGATACCCCCAGCGTGACAGGAGGCGGGGTGGACGCCGCCGCTGGAGGCGATGGGGGTTCCACTGGAGCGGAGGGTGCAGGTGACGGGGGGCACTTGATGAACAACGGCAGCCCGGGACCAACCATAGGCGGCGGAGGCCCAAGAGGTGGTAAACTGGGCGCCGCTGACGGGACCAGTCGAGCAGCCACAGGCCGGCCCCGGCGCGGCGGCTGAGCCACCGACACGGGGAGGTCCTGGTCTAAATGGGCCGGCTTGAGACGGGACACTGAAACCAGCTCCTGACGATTTCCTACCTGCAAGGTGAAGGTTACAGTCCCTCTTTTGAGCACCTGGAACGGGCCTTGGTAAACCGGCTGGAGGGGTGGACGGTGGCAATCTTTCCGAAGAAACACGAAATCACAGCTCCGCAATTCCGAAGGAACGTGAACTGCTGTGCTTCCGTGACTAGAGGTGGGGACTGGAGCCAGAGAACCCACCCGTTCCCGGAGGGAGCCCAAGACTGACGTGACGGATGGCGGCAAGGCGGGAGTGGAAGGGAGAATGTCGCCCGGCACCCGCAGGGGCGAACCGTAGACGAGCTCGGCCGAAGATGTGCCCAGCTCAGCCCACGGGGCCGTACGGATGCCGAGGAGGACCCAAGGCAGCTGGTCAGCCCAATCGTAGCCAGTCAGGCGAGCACAGAGGGACGCCTTCAGCTGCCGATGGAAAAAACGGGCGGGGGGAACCTCGAATCTCTGGTGTGGGGGCTGGACATGACGATGGACTTTGGAGGTCTGGCACGGAATGCAGGCGCGTGCCCAGGCTGCCACCTGCTTTCGCAGGCCATGCCAGACAAACCGGTCGGCCACCATGGCTGAAGTCGCCCTGATGGACGGATGTGCCAGGCCATGAATGGCCTCAAAAACCTTACGCCGCAGAGCGGCAGGCACCACCGGGCGAGGGCGTGGGAGAGTAACGTCGCACCACAACTTGGTACCTGTGGGGCCACACGCCACCTGCTCTAAACGCAGTCCCGAGGTTGTGGAGGCGTACACCGCGGCAGTTCCTTCCAGGCGCTGAGCCTCCGCTAGCTCCTGGAAATCCACATGTTTACCAACCACGGCTACGGAGGGAATGGCCGGCCCGGACAGGGCATCAGCAACGGCATTCAGCCTACCCGCAATATGACGGACATCGGTCGTGAACTCCGAAATGAGGGTTAGGTGCCGCTGCTGGCGAGCCGACCACGGATCAGAAACCTTAGCAAAAGCGAATGTCAAAGGTTTGTGATCCGTGTAGGCCACGAAAGAACGGCCTTCTAAAAAATAACGGAAGTGGCGGACTGCTAAATAAAGGGCCAGGAGCTCCCTATCGAACGCACTGTACTTGAGCTCCGCTCGAGAGAGCTGCCTGCTGAAAAACGCAAGAGGCTGCCATTCACCGTCAACCTGCTGCTCCAAAACCCCACCCATCGCCACGTCTGAGGCGTCCACCGTCAGAGCTGTGGGGGCGGAGGAGCGCGGGTGCACCAGCATGGTGGCATTGGCGAGGGCCTGTTTGACCGCAACAAAAGCCGTCTCCGCAGCTACGGACCATACCAACTCCGCGGGGTTACCAGCGAGACATTGAAAAAGGGGGCGCATAACCCGAGCTGCTGCAGGCACGAACCGATGATAGAAATTGACCATGCCCACAAATTCCTGCAAGCCCTTGATGGTAGTCGGGCGGGGGAAAGAGCGGACCGCGTCCACCTTAGCTGGTAAAGGAGTGGCACCGGCCGGAGTAACCCGGTGACCCAAAAAATCCACCGCGGACAGGCCGAATTGGCACTTGTCCGGATGGAGAATCAGGCCATGGTCTTGCAGCCTCTGGAACACCGTGCGGAGGTGGACCAAGTGCTCCTGGACCGAACGGCTGGCAATCAAAATATCGTCTAGATAAATAAAGACAAACGGCAACCCTCGACCCACCCGGTCCATCAGACGCTGGAATGCCTGAGCTGCATTTTTAAGGCCGAAAGGCATACGCAACCACTCAAACAGTCCGAACGGGGTGATGGTCGCTGTTTTCGGAATGTCCGGCGGGTGGACCGGGATCTGATGGTATCCCCGCACCAAATCAATTTTTGAAAATATTGTCGCCCCCTCCAGGCTAGCTGAAAAGTCCTGAATGTGTGGAATCGGATAGCGGTCCGGCCGTGTTGCCGCGTTGAGTCGACGGAAGTCACCACATGGTCTCCACCCCCCAGATGCTTTGGAAACCATGTGCAAGGGGGAGGCCCACGGACTACTCGAAGGCCGAATAATTCCCAACCTCTCCAAGTTTAGGAACTCCTCTCGCGCCCTGGCCAGCTTGTCGGATGGGAGGCGCCGTGCCCGGGCAAAAACCGGCAGCCCTTCGGTTGGAATGAAATGGACGACCCCGTGCTTCTCCGAAGGTGAATCAAAACGCTGGACGAGGAGCTGCGGGAAGTCGGCCAGGACCGCATCGAACTGACCGGGAGCCGTGGTAATGGACTGGATGACTAGGCTGGGTGGGGCGGCGCTTGTAGAAGCCTCTGGCCCAGTATCCCGAGGCCGTACATCAGCCAAGGGTTGTAGGCCCCTCCCTCGGACGTCTGCGACCAAGGAAAACGCCCATAGGAAATCTGCCCTCAATATGGCCTGGCCCACATCCGCAATGATGAATTCCCAACGGTAAGTCCTGGACTCGAAGGACAGGGACATGGTCCTTTTACCGTATGTACGGATGGTGCTACCATTCACTGCAATTAGGGGCGGGCCCTTTTCCCCCACTCGAACTTCACAGTCATAGAGGGGCACAATACTTACGACCGCTCCCGTATCCACTAGGAAAATGATCCCGGTACTCTGATCCGTAGCGTAGAGGCGGTGGTTACGGCCAACCGAGACTGCCTCTACAGTCGATCGGCCCAGGCGTTTCCCGGAAACGAACACGGGGATCTACAGCTTCGTGCCTCGCTGCCCCACCGCCGATGGAAAGAGCACCAGCCACGCCTATCCGGCTCTGTTGGTCGAGCCCGCTGCCAATGAACAGGCGCCGCCGCCCTCTCTTGGCGGGCCGGCTGCGCAATAGCGGCCGATGCGTCGCTCTCCCGGCCGCACCCCCGACTGCCGCTGGGCCTCGAGACCCGGTTAACGGAGCCGTCTCGGGCGTTGCGTTCCCTCACGAGCGTGTCGGCCTTCTCGGCGAACGCTACCGGATCTTCAAAAGGGACGTCTGCCAACACCAACCTGACGTCCCCAGGTAGCTTCTCCCGAAAGGCCGCTTCGAATATCATGCACGGCTGATGGTCGCCCGCCAAAGCCAGCATCTTGGACATCAGCTCCGACGGCAGCCGCTGCCCCAGGTCTGGCAAATGGAGGAGCTTCAGAGCCCGCTGGTTCTGGGCCCAGCCGAAGGTCCGCAGCAGGAGCTTCTTGAGCCCCACGTACTGGTTCGTTTGGGGTGGACTGGTCAGGTATCGGCTGACCCGCGCAGCCACCTCCGCCTGCAGACAGCTCACCACATGATGGTACTTCTCCTGGTCTTCCTCCACCTTTTTAAGATGGAACTGTGATTCTGCCTGCCTGCCTGGATAGAGCTCTTAAGGATAGCGGAGTGAGGGGGTATGGGGAGAAGGCAGGAACGGGGTACTGATTGAGAGTGATCAGCCATGATCGCATTGAATGGCGGTGCTGGCTCGAAGGGCTGAATGGCCTACTCCTGCACCTATTGTCTATTGTCTATTGTCTAAACCACAGGTGCGGCTGATGGGCCCAGAACGGCGGTAGATGGATTTCGCCCGCGCTCGCTCCCGCCTGCGACATGCTGCTGCTTTCTTCCTACGTTCGAGGTCACCAATGTAGTGAGTCCAGACGAGTGGTATTATCCAAATACTTTATTGGTATAAAACCCGTGACAAACGCAACAGACTTCTTTCTGGACGAACACTAACTTCACTCACTAATCTAATCTCTCATCTAACGTTTGGCGCCAAGCATTTAAATACCCCGCGCTTCCTCACCCCGTGACCGTAACCCAATCCGAGGGTTCTATTACCTGGCCAATCCCTATGTCCCTACAGTGTAACCTATTCCATGCACATAAAGCTTGCGACATTTTATCTGGCAGACATGAAAATCAAAATCACATTCTACAAGTCACTACATCAACACTCTCTGACACTGTCACATGGAATCTAGAACTATACGAGCAAGAACAGGCCCTTCCACCCACTATGTCTGTGCCGAACATGAAGCCAAGGTAAATTAATCTCATCTGCCTGTACACGATCCTGTACTTGATCATATCCCTTCCTTCTCTGCATATCCATGCCTCTATAATGCCACTGCCTCCACTACCACCCTTGGCAATGTGTACCAGGCACCCACCACCCACTGTGTAAAAAGCAAGTCCCACACAACTTCTGAAACGTTCGCCCTCTTCGTACAGACAGCACCTGCAGTCAGGACCAAAACTGGGTGTCTGGAGCTGCAAGGCAGCAACTCTACCGCTGCACCACCATGCCATCCTACACTTGTATCTAGGTATTTCCTGTATAAGGGACCACCCTCCTCCTCTCGACCTCTAGTATTGAGCTGTGTTAGACAACTTACGTCCCCAGTTTTAATGCCACTGCTTCTAGTGAGCTCCAAAGGCTGCAGGCACACTGCTGCTCTGAGAGGAGAATGCAGGTTATAGTCTAGCACTAGCCAGCCTCATTCTGGACCAGCCAATCTTCTGTTCTGGTGTATTTGGCATTTTCCTTCCATTTCCCAGTTGGCATTGGCCAGGCCATCAAGATTGGAGTGGAAGAGTCGAGGACCAGAGGACATAGACTCAGAATAAAAGGACGTAAGGAGATGAGGTGGAATGTATTTCATCATAGAGTGGAGAATCTGTGGAATTCATTGCCGTAGAAGGCTGTGGAGGCCGTCAACAAATATTGTTAAGGTGGAGCTTCATAGATTATTGATTAGTACGGTTGTCGGGGAGTATGAGGAGAAGGCAGGAGAATGGGGTGGAGAGGGAAGAAAGATCAGCCACGATTGAATGGCAGAGTAGACTTGATGGGCCAAATGGCCTAATTCTGCTCCTAGAACTATGAACATGAGCAGAAGCATCAGGAAGTCATGATGCAGTCTACATGACTTTAATTCTAAAGAAGGGTTTCAACCCAACATGTCACCTATCCATGTTCTCCAGAGATGCTGAGTTACTCCAGCACTCTGTGTTTTTTTATAAACCAGCATCTGCAGTTCCTTATGTCTATAGCATTGTGTGCAGATCTGGTTGTGCCATTATAGGAAGGATATGAAGACTTCAGAGAGAGTGCAGAATAGGTTTACCAGAATGCTGCCTGGATTCGAGGACAAGGAGCTACAAGGAGGAGTTAGGAGGAGGGGGAGTTCAACGAGATCTGGGTGTCCTAGTGCATCAGTCAATGAAAGGAAGCATGCAGGTACAGCAGGCAGTGAAGAAAGCCAATGGAATGTTGGCCTTCATAACAAGAGGAGTTGAGTATAGGAGCAAAGAGGTCCTCCTACAGTTGTACCGGGCCCTGGTGAGGCCGCACCTGGAGTACTGTGTGCAGTTTTGGTCTCCAAATTTGAGGAAGGATATTCTTGCTATGGAGGGCGTGCAGCGTAGGTTCACTAGGTTAATTCCCGGAATGGCGGGACTGTCGTATGTTGAAAGGCTGGAGCGATTGGGCTTGTATACACTGGAATTTAGAAGGATGAGGGGGGATCTTATTGAAACATATAAGATAATTAGGGGATTGGACACATTAGAGGCAGGAAACATGTTCCCAATGTTGGGGGAGTCCAGAACAAGGGGCCACAGTTTAAGAATAAGGGGTAGGCCATTTAGAACGGAGATGAGGAAGAACTTTTTCAGTCAGAGAGTGGTGAAGGTGTGGAATTCTCTGCCTCAGAAGGCAGTGGAGGCCAGTTCGTTGGATGCTTTCAAGAGAGAGCTGGATAGAGCTCTTAAGGATAGCGGAGTGAGGGGGTATGGGGAGAAGGCAGGAACGGGGTACTGATTGAGAGTGATCAGCCATGATCGCATTGAATGGCGGTGCTGGCTCGAAGGGCTGAATGGCCTACTCCTGCACATATTGTCTATTGTCTATTGTCTATTGCCTAAGGAGAGGCTGGAAAAATACTGATTGTTTTCTCCAGAACATTGAAGATTGAAAGGAGACCTGATAGAATCAAGGAGACCGAGAGTCATAGAGGCATAGAGTCATACAGTCTTACTGCGTGGAAACAGGCCCAACAGCCCAACTAGCCCGTACCGGCCGGCCAACATGTCCCATCTGCCCTAATCCCACCTGCCTGCGTTTGGCCCATTTCCCTCTAAACCTGTTCTACCCATGTACCTGTCTAAATGTTTCTTAAACCTGATAGAAGTGCATAAAATTCTGAGAGGTATTGAGAGAGTGGACAGTCTTTTTCCCAGCAGGGAAATGTCAAAATCCAGAAGGCATAGCTTTAAGGTGAGAGGGCAGCTTATTGATGCATATTGATTTCTCTAACTTCAAGTAACCTTTGCACACCCTCTTTCACCGCCCTTCCCCACCCCAGGCATTGTACTCGTTTCACTGTCGTCCTGTTGAGTATTTTTACTGTATTTTTACTGTATAACTCGTTATCACCGAGCCCACAGCCAACAATGAACTACCTTGCCTTGATTATGGTTAGTTTAAAACTTTTTATATAACTTTCATTCATTTGTTCTATCTCTCTAATTGCAGTCTATATGTCACGTTTCCCTTTCCTCTGACTCTCAGTCTGAAGAGGGGTCTCGACCTGAAACGTCACCTGTTCCTTTCCTCCAGAGATGCTGCCTGATCCGCTGATTTACTCCAGCTATTTGTGTCTACCTCTCCCTTTTTCCCCTGGTCTCATTGTTACCTTACAGTTTGCAGTCCAGCCATTACACTTAGGGATGGTTCTACTGCATTAGATGGGCAGGGCTCACAAGGCCATGGGCCAAATGCAAGCCAAGTGAGACCAGAAAAATATGCCAACTTGGTCACCGTGGACAGCACGACGACTCTACTATGGAAAGACATCCAATCAAGTAATAAAAATATTAGTTCATAGGCATAGACAAGGAACTGCAGATGCTAGCTTACTAAAACGCTGCTGGAATAACTCAGCGGGTCGGGCAGCATCTCTGAAGAACTTGGCTAGGCGACGTTTTGGGTTGGGACTCTTCTTCAGACTGATCATATTAGAGGGGGGAGAAAGTTGGAAGTGAGGTGGGGTCGGGGGAGGAGCAAAGCCTGGCAAGGGATAGGTGGATACTGGGAAGGGGGGATGGGGGGTTTATTGGCAGTTGGTTGGACAAAGGCCAGAGCTGAAAAAATAAAAAGTGAGAGATAAGGATGGAATAAGCCCGACATGTATCCTTATCACACACTTTTTGTGTTTTCATCTCTGGTCTTTGTCTGATTACCTGCCTATCAACAACCCCTTTCACCTGTATCCACATATCACTTGCCAGGCCTTGTCCCACCCACCTCACTTTCAGCTTTCTACCCCCTTCTACTATCAGTTTGAAGAAGGGTCCCAACCTGAAACGTCATTTATCCATGTTCTCCAGAGATGCTGCCTGACCCATTGAGTTACTCCAGCACTCTGTGTCTTTATTTGTATGGAGGCACCCATGGCCTGTTCTAGAAGATAGTATTTCTCGCCTGTTTCACACTAGAATCAAAAGCCATATAATGGAACAGTAATCGTTATCACAGGAGAAACACTACTGTTTGGCTCAGCCGGTAAAGCACTGCCTGGAGTTAAACAGTGTAACAGGTATAATCAGGCCTCAGCCCTAACGTGGCAGTAGTAGCAGTTGTGGTAGAGTGTGGGATCAACATCAAACAGCCTGCAGTTCTCATGAATCCACGTGTTCACACTGCCAATTACTTCTTGCCCAGGGAGAATCTTCTCTCTACACTGAAGAAAGTTTCTGAACATGTGTCAGTGACGATGCTCCTTCTCCTTTGCACTCCCACCCCCTCCTTTTCCTTCTGCTTGGAAATATAGAAAATAGTTGCAGGAGGAGGCCATTCGGCCCTTCGAGCCAGCACCGCCATTCATTGCGATCATGGCTGATCATCCACAATTAGTAACCTGTGCCTGCCTTCTCCCCATACCCCTTGATTCCACTAGCCCCTAGAGCTCCATCTAACTCTCTTTTAAATTCATCCAGTGATTTGCCCTCCACTGCCTTCTGTGGCAGAGAATCCCACAAACTCACAACTCTCTGGGTTAAAAAGTTTTTTCTCACCTCAGTTTTAAATGGCCTCCCCTTTATTTTTATACTGTGGCCCCTGGTTCTGGACTCGCCCAACATTGGGAACATTTTTCCTGCATCTAGCTTGTCCAGTCCGTTTATAATTTTATATGTTTCTATAAGATCCCCTCTCATCCTTCTAAATATTGTATTCCAGTGAATGCAAACCTAGTCTTTTCAATCTTTCCTCAGGGATCAATCTCATGAACCTACGCTGCACTGCCTCAATTACAAGGATGTTCTTCCTCAAATTAGGAGACCAAAACTGTACACAATACTCCAGATGTGGTCTTACCAGGGCCCTATACAACTGCTGAAGAACCTCTTTACTCCTATACTGAAATCCTCTCGTTATGAAGGCCAACATGCCATTAGCTTTCTTCACTGCCTGCTGTACCTACACGCCAACTTTCAGTGACTGGTGGGAGACACTCAGGTCTCGCTGCACTTCCCCCTTACCTAACCTAACATAATTGAGATCATAATCTGCCTCCTTGTTTTTGCCGCCAAAGTAGATAACCTCACATTTATCTATATTATACTGCATCTGCCACGCATCTGCCCACTCACTCAACCTGTCCAGAACACCCTGCAACCTCCTAACATTCTCTTCACAGTTCACACTGCCACCCAGCTTTGTGTCATCCGCAAACTTGCTAGTGTTGCTTCTAATTGCGGCCCCAACAATCTTATATGTTTCAATAATATCCCCTCTCATCCTTCTAAATTCCAGAGTATACCAGCCCAGTCGCTCCAGTCTTTCAACATATGACAATCCTGCCATTCCAGGAATTAGCAGTGCAGCGCAGGATCAGACCCTTCAATGGTTCACTGGTTTATTACCATGTGTGGACAGCACTGTGAAATTCTTTTGCATTACCACAAAATGCACAGTTGCAACAATTTTGGCTCCGTTTAAAAAAATACATTAAAAAAAATCAGAATACAAACAGTCCAAAGTGCAAAGTCTAGTCCACGTGTTGGAAGTCCTGGGGTTCCCCGAATCCAAGTCAGCCTAGATACACCCGACCCAACCTCCCTCTCCTCTGCCTCTGCCAACCCGTGTTGCAGAGGCTGCCTGAGCCTACCTTGAAGGCGCTGGAAACAATAGCTCGATCCCTCTCCTGCTGATCCACTCCTCTCGTCCGTCCCTCCTCCTTCTCCTCCACTCTCCCGTCTACGAGCCCACAATGTCATGGTGGTGCCCAGTTAAACTAATCTCCTCTGCCTGCACATGACCCGTATCCATGCATTCCCTGCATATCCATGTGCTTATCCAAACGCTACAGTATTTGAATGTCACTATATTTGCCTCGACCAACAATCCTGGCAGTGCATTCCTGGTGCCCACCACTCACTGCCTAAAAACCCACCCCACACATCTCCTTTAAACTTTGACCTTTTCATCTCAAAGCAGTGCCCACTAGTTTTTGATACTTCCACCCCTGCAGAATGTGTGCAGCGATCTCTATTTACATCGTATTTCAAGTTTGAATCTGCACCAGTTTATTAAACTGATGAAAATGTCAAACACTTGGCAATTGGAGCTCAGCAGCTCCATCTTGTTTGCCTGGCCTGAGTTCCTGATTCTGGGCGGTTGAAGGAAAGAAATTGACCAGAAAACAAAACTTTGTTGAACTTTCATTTTTTAAGCCAAGAGGTTTTTCAATGTTTCAGCATTTCGGAGCTTTTATTGATTAGATTGCTTTCAATTACTAGATCGCTCCTGAGGTATGGAATGATCATTATAAAAAATTATCTTGGTCTCCAAATACCTCCGAATTAAACTTACGAAATGAACAAGCCTAAACTGAATTTGGCCATGTACGACGGTCAGGGAATTTTGAAAAGAACATACTACATGAAGACACAGAAAGGAATTTGCTTGTGTCATCAAGGGCCATTTCAACAAATCTTGCAGAATAATAATAAAATAAACATAAATCTGACCTCGACCATCGCCAGGCCACCTACCCACTTACAACAGCAAGGGTAAAAGTTGCATCGAGGGTATTTAAATATCAAAATGAGTTGTAACCCTCATTTTTCGCAGAGGTTATAGGAATAGGAATGTTACAGGAAAGATGTTGTCAAGCTGGAAAGGGAACAGAGAAGATTTACGAGGATGTTGCCAGGACAAGAGGGTGTGAGCTATAGGAGAGGTTGTAGGCTGGGACTCTATTCCTTGGAGCGCAAGGGGGTGAGGGGTGATCTTATAGAGGTGTACAAATCATGAGGGGAATAGATCGGGTAGATGCACAGAGTCTCTTGCCCAGATTAGGTGAATTGAGGATCAGAGGACATAAGTTCAAGGTGAAAGGGAAAGATATAATAGGAACCTGAGGGGTAACTTTTTCACACAAAGGGTGGTGGGTGTATGGAACAAGCTGCCAGAGGAGGTAGTTGAGGCTGGGACTATCCCAACGTTTAAGAAACATTTGGACAGGTACATGGCTAGGACAGGTTTGGAGGGATATGGACCAAACGCAGGCAGGTAGGACTAATGGTAGGCAGCTGGGACATGTTGGTCGGTGTGGGCAAGTTGGGCCGAAGGGCTTGTTTCCAAACGGTATCCCTCTATGACTCTAAGACTCGATTTGTAGCCCATCTTGGGGGGTGGGAGGGGTGGAGGTGGGAGGGGGGAAGTGGGAGGGTGGAGGTGGGAGGGGGAGAGGTGGAGGTGGGAGGGGTGGAGGTGAGAGGGGGGTAGGTGGGAGGGGGGAGGTGGGAGGGGGAGGTGGGGGTGGAGGTGGGAGGGGGGGTGGGGAGGGGTGGAGGTGAGAGGGGGTGGAGGTGAGAAGGGGTGGGGGGAGGGGTTGTGGTGGGGGGGTGGAGAGTGGAGGTGGGAGGGGGAGGGAGGGGGGGAGTTGGGGGGGGGGAGGGGTTGTGGTGGGGGGTGGAGAGTGGAGGTGGGAGGGGGAGGGAGGGGGGGAGTTGGGGGGGGGGGACAATATGGAATGTGTTCAGACTGCACTTGAACAGCACCCAAAACTGAGATCCAAGCCCTGGGATTGTGAGGCAGCAGCACTACCTGCTGCAGCACCACGCCATGATAGAATGAGAGCAATTGACGGGCAAGGTTACTCCTTTCATATGTTCATAAATTCATAAGTGCTCGGAGCAGAATAAGGCCATTTGGCCCATCCAGTCTACTCCCCCATTCAATCACGGCTGATCTATCTTTCCCTCTCAACCCCATTCTCCTGCCTTCACCCCATAACCCTTGACACCCGCACTAATCAAGAACCTATCAATCTCCACCTTAGAAATATCCATTTTCTTCTGTTTTTAAAAACTTGTCCTGCATTTCATTTGCTGCTTTTCCAGCGATGTAGAGCAGCCAATAACTGTTTATGTAACCTGACTAAAGATAACACCACCAGTGATTCCGTCGCTTCTCACTTTACCACGCTGTCAGTTTGAGATTGTTTTCATTTTCAAACCTTTTTAATTTTCCCTTTCAAACCTTCAATTTCTGTTTGGAAATATAGCTGGGACGGAAAATGTGAAGTTGCCCTCTATTCCCTGCTAGCCCTACATCAAGGGAATAGGGTGTGGTTTTCACCTCCACATGCATCTGTAGCTCTGCCCTCTCTCCACTACTTCTTGTCAATCTATCAGCTAATCATAACACCAGGAGTGGAATATGGTAAAAACAGGAATGATTAAAACAAGGTCATCCCACTCACATTCTCCACTTACCCGATGGCTTGCTAACGCCTAATAATATGCACTTACTTGCAAAATAAACCTGCTCCCTCTTCTAAGTTTTAAAATAAAGCAATGGAGCACATACACTAATTCAACGTTAACATTAAAGAGGACTATGACCAGTGGACATAGGTTCAAGGTGAAGAGGAAAAGATTGAATAGGAATCTGAGGGGTAATTTTTTCACACAGAGGGTGGTGGGTGCATGGAACAAGCTGCTAGAGGAAGTAGTTGAGGCTGGGACTATCCCAACGTTTAAGAAACAGCTACATGGATAGGACAGGTTTGGAGGAATATGGACGAAGCGCGGGCAGGTGGGACTAGCGTAGCTGGGAGGTGTGGGCAAGTTGGGCCGAAGGGCCTGTTTTCCATGCTGTATCACTCTATGACTAAGACTCTCCTAATCCTTAAGTATAAGAAAATAACTGCAGGTCCTGGTACAAATCGAAGGTATTTATTCACAAAATGCTGGATGGCGGCGCCTAACGGCAGCGGCTGACTAGCAGTCTGTCCGTCTATTTTTTTTCTTCCTTTTTTTGTTGTGTGTCGGTGTTGGGATGGTTTTTATATATATTTTTTTGGTTGTGCATGTGTGGGAGGGGGTTGTGGTGTGGGTGGGTGTGGGGGGGGGGGGAACTTTTCTCTTCCTCACGGGTGCGGCTCGGCTGCAGGGCCTAACATCCCCCGGTGCGGCTTGGCCGCTGGACTTTACATCCCCCGGTGCGGCTTGGCCGCTGGACTTTACATCCCCCGGTGCGGCTCGGCCGCTGGACTTTACATCCCGGTGCGGCTTGGCCGCTGGACTTAACAGTGCCCGGTGCAGCTCGGCTGCGGGGCTTAACACCGCCCGGTGCAGCTCGGCTGCTGGGCTTAACACCGCCCGGTGCAACTCGGCTGCGGGACTTAACACCGCCCGGTGCAGCTCGGCTGCGGGGCTTTACATCGCTGGTGCGGCTCGGCTGCGGGACTTAACATCGCCCGGTGCAGCTCGGCTGCGGGGCTTTACATCGCCCGGTGCAGCTCGGCTGCGGGGCTTTACATCGCCCGGTGCAGCTCGGCTGCGGGGCTTAACACCGCCCGGTGCAGCTCGGCTGCGGGGCTTAACACCGCCCGGTGCAACTCGGCTGCGGGACTTAACATCGCCCGGTGCAGCTCGGCTGCGGGGCTTTACATCGCCCGGTGCAGCTCGGCTGCGGGACTTAACATCGCCCGGTGCAGCTCGGCTGCGGGGCTTTACATCGCTGGTGCGGCTCGGCCACGGGACTTAGCTGCGCAAGGCTTGGTCGCGGGCCTTTCATCGCCCGGTTCGGCCGCGAGACGTTTCAGCGCCCGGTGCGGGGACTGTGCGGGTCGGTCGGGGACGAGCTGTCTGTCCGTGGGCGTGGGGAAGAGAGTGGAAGTTTTGTTGCCTCCATCACAGTGAGGGGGTGTTTGGAGTCACTGTGATGGACGTTTGTGTTGGGGTCATGTGTCTTGTGTTCTTTTTTTTCTTCTATGACTGCTATGTAGTTTCGTTCGGTACTTCGGTACCGAACGACAAATAAAGCTCTGTTACACCTGTTATAACTCAGCAGGTCAGGCAGCATCTCAGGAGAGAAGGAATGGGTGACATCCTTGTAATTGAGGCAGACCCTCCTAATCCTTAATATACAAAGGGACTGTTCCAGCATAAATAATAGGCAGGCTCCTTTAGAAACATAGAAACATAGAAAATAGGTGCAGGAGGAGGCCATTTGGCCCTTCGGGCCAGCACCGCCATTCATTTTGATCATGGCTGATCGTCCCCAATCAATAACCCGTGCCTGCCTTGTCCCCATACCCCTTGATTCCACTAGCCCCTAGAGCTTTATCTAACTCTCTCTTAAATCCATCCAGTGATTTGGCTTCCACTGCCCTCTGTGGCAGAGAATTCCACACATTCACAACTCTCTGGGTGAAAAAGTGTCTTCTCACCTCAGTTTTAAATGGCCTCCCCTTTAATCTAAGACTGTGGCCCCTGGTTCCGGACTCGCCCAACATTGGGAACATTTTTCCTGCATCTAGCCTGTCCAGTCCTTTTATAATTTTATATCATATCATATCATATCATCCTTCTAAACTCCAGTGAATAAAAGCCTAGTCTTTTCAATCTTTCCTCATATGACAGTCCCGCCATCCCAGGGATCAATCTCGTGAATCTACGCTGCACTGCCTCAATTACAAGGATGTCCTTCCTCAAATTAGGAGACCAATACTTCCCTCATGTTTTCAATATGTGGTATTAACGGCCTAATGATATAGCTAGTGATGACCACCATACAAAACACATGGCCCATATTAAGGACAGCATGTCCCTGCTTCATCAGCACTGGTCAATGTTTCCACCATTAATGGCTCTGATGATATAGGTGTCACTGTTTTGTTTTTATCTCTAGTTTAAATAAACGACAAGCCTTGCATTTATTTGGCAATGTAAGTGGATTAGAATTGTGATGAACATATAGTTCATCAAGCACAAAACAACTGGGTGAAATTAAAAGTTTTTAAATAAACCACTTGCTGAAATGTAAAATTATGAAACATAGTTGAAACTGAGGGCGTGTATCCAAGCATCCAGACATCTAGACACTGGCTGGACACAAATGGTTTATTGCTCTTGCTCTGAGGATCAACTTTTTTTTAAAAATTCTGACTTTTGCATATGCCTTGGAAACTCTAACACAGAGATATATCCTGTACAATTCTATTTCATTGCTCAATGTGGAAGTGGGGAAATGTATAAAGACTCAATGTGTCTAAACGTTGGGTTTTGCTGCTTATGACTTCATTTAAAATGTGTTTGTAACTGGGGTTAATTGGGAAATTGGGAACACATTGGTTGTGGAGTTCTGGATCATAACATAACATAACATAACATAACAACACTTTATTGTCACTCGGCACAACACCGAGCGAAATTTCAGCAGTCACACAAAATACAGCAAAAAGAAAAGAACACAGGACACCCGACCCCAACACAAACATCCATCACAGTGACTCCAAACACCCCCTCACTGTGATGGAGGCAACAAAACTTCCCCTCTTTTTTATTAGTAATATTGAACTTGGGAGACAATAAGGAAACAGTTGAACACTATTAGTCATAGAATCATTACAACATGGAAACAGACCCTTTGGCCCAATTGCCCACGCCACAAAGATGTCCCATTTACCAGTCCCAGTCCCCCGCATTTGGCCCAAACACTATTAATCAAACAATCTTGTACCTCAAACTTCAACTGAACTCTGTACAAAAATCTTAAATAGAGTCATAGTCGTACAGCATGCAATGAGGCCCTTCGTCCCAACTCGAACATGCCAACCAAGATGCCCCATCTAAGCTAGTCTCATTTCTCCACATTTGGCCCATATCCGTCTAAACTTTTCTTATCAATGTACCTGTCCAAGTGTCTTTTAAATGCTGTTATCGTACCTGCCTCAACTAATTCTTCTGGCTGCTTGTTCCACCCTCTGAGTGAAAATTGTCCTTTAGGTTCCTATTAAATCTTTCCTCTCTCACGTTAAACCTGATTCCTCTGGGTAAAGATTCTGACCCTTCTTTAAAATGCCATCCACCTATTATGCAACTTTCAGGGTATTATATACCTGTACTCTTAGATCCCTCTAGTCCACAACACTCCCCAGGGCCCTACCATTCAATGTGGTTTGACATCTCAAAATGCAACACCTTGCACTTTTTATTAAAATTGCACAGGTTAAATTCCATTTGTCATCCCTCAGCCCACTTGCTCAGCTGATCGAGATCCTGCTGTAATTTTTGATAAATGTCTTCATTGGCTACAATACCATCGACTTTAGTGTTATCCACAAATAGACTAATCGTGCCTTGTAATGCTTTTAACATTAAGTGTGTGTTTAAAATATAGAGCTTGTTTTAGCCAGTGAACAGAATATTACAGCTCAAAACAAACTGCTGGAGGAACTGAGCAGATCAAGCAGCATCTTTAGAGGCAACAGGATGATTGACATTTTGGTCAAGACCCTGAGTTTAATTTGTTAGCTCTTTAATGGATAATAGATCAGCTGTAAGGAAGGGTGATGCGCAATGTTTCACTATCCATTGTGTCATTTTTGTGACGATTTAAATTGTCAATCATACTTCAGATAGTTGATTTTAGTTTTAATTGATATATAGATTACATTTATTTTTGTTAATAATCAACAAAATGCAGGACACATGCAAGAAACTTAATATAATACGGAACAGAACTGCACAGCACAGGAACAGGCACTTCAGCCCAAAGTGCTTGTGCCGAACATCATTTGAACATGAACACCTCTGTCTGCACATAATCCATGTGCCTATCCAAAAGCCTCTGAACATGCCATTGTCATATCAGTCTCACCCCCACCCCTGGCAGCACATTGCAGGCACCCACCATTCTCTGTGTAACACTTGCCCCACACACCTCCTTAAACTTTGTCCCTCTCTTTGTACAGTTCTATGCTCTGTACAATATCTGGTTTCTTTGCTTAATTGCACGTGTGCTGCATTTTGTGATAATTAACAAAAGTTAATGTAAAAAGTCTGAAGAAGGGTCTCGACCTAAAACGTCCCCGCTGAGTTACTCCAGCATTTTGTGTCTATCGAAAGTAAATGTAATCTATATATCAATTAAAATCAACTATGTGAAGAATGATTGAGCATTGAAAGCTATGCCGTGTAATATAGAGGGTGGCTATGTTTTCAGCTTGCATCATGAACATGCAATTAACACTACAACCCAAAGGCTGTCTGGTGAAACCATGTGGTTTTCATTTATGTTGATATTGATTTCCATGTGAAGGAAAGACTACTTGATGCGTTTGATAGTTTAATAACCCTAATGCTTGTTCACAACTTAATTGGAAAGCATTGGATGCTGGTGTCTGAAATAAATACTGAAAATGGTGAGAAGGCAACATGAGTTTAATTTGTTGGTTCTCTAATTAATAATATCTAGATCAGCTGTAAGGAAGGGTGGCCCTCATTGGTCAATATCACTTGTGGCATTTTTGGGACTATTTAAGTATCGAAACGTCAACCATCCTGTTGCCTCTGAAGATGCTGCTCGGCCTGCTCAGTTCCTCCAGCAGTTTGTTTTTAGCTGTAACTAGACCAAGTGGACTCGTTGGGCCCAAACCTCTCCTGCAGCACCCTCTCCTCCCCCCTCCCCACCTCTCCCCTCTCCTCCCCCCTCCCTCCCTAGGAGATAGATTTAAACTTTAAAATGTGAATAACTTAAAAAATATAACACCGATTTCAATGAAACTTCTATTAGCACCAAAGGAACGACGGTGAGTAAGTTGGGCCTAAAATTGTTGCGCTATCGTGTACCGTTTTGGCCATAGTTCAGGAACAAACAAACAAGTTTTAGTATATAGATATTCTGTTCCCTGTGGAGGGAAAAACAAAGCTAACATTTCAGGTCAATTCATCAGAACAGTTCTGTTTTTACTTTAGAACTGGGTGGTAGGTTAAATATCATATTTTTTATGGCAGACTTTGTTTGCCTCTGAATCAGAAGGTTTTGAGTTTAAACCCTGCTCTCAAGTGCAAAATTCAAGGCTGCCACCTAAGTGCAGAACTGTTGGACATGGCTATAGTGTTTGGTCAGTGTGCTAATCAGTTGCTTCAGGTATATCATTCATGAGTCACAGGCAGATAGGGTTGTTAAGAAGGCCTTCCTTGTCCAGGTATTGACTATAGCAGTAGGGATAATGAAGATGTGCATCAAGAACATGCATTTGTCACCACAGCATGACCGTTATTTGAAGAAACCATGTGATTTTTAGTTAGGTGTGAAGAGAGGTGGAGGGGCAGGTAGTGTTGAGGATGCAGGCAGCTGGCAGAAGGACTTGGACAGGTTGGGAGAGTGGGCAAAGATGGCAAATGGAATACAGTGTGTGTAGCAAAGTGAATGGGCATGCACTTTGGTAGAAGGAATAAAGGCTTTCTAAATGGGGAGAGGATTGAGAAATCAGTGGGGCAAAGAGACTTGGGTCCACCATAGGACATGACCATGCCCGCCTGTAGTCTGCAGTAGACATGACCATGCCCGTCTATACTCCACAGTAGACATGACCATGCCCACCTGTAGTCCACAGTAGACATGACCATGCCCATGTGTTTCACCATAGGAGATGACCATGCCTGTCTGTTGTCCACAGTAGACATGACCATGCCCACCTGTAGTCCACAGTAGACATGACCATGCCCACCTGTAGTCCACAGTAGACATGACCATGGTCATGGTCAAGTGGCCATGGCTGCTTGTGGTCCACAGTAGACATGACCATGCCCACCTGTAGTCCACAGTAGACATGACCATGGTCATGGTCAAGTGGCCATGGCTGCTTGTAGTCCACAGTAGACATGACCATGGCCGTCCGTAGTCCACAGTAGACATGACCATGCCCATCTGTAGTCCACAGCACCACTCACTCAGACCAAACACAGAATGTAACACAGGGTAAGATTCTGATTTACAATAACATATATTTCATGTATAATTGCACAAAGTATCCACAATATTCAGTGGTACATGATCCAATTCCATCTCAGCTTCACTTTTGTAGTGGCACGTTCAACTGCAGCATGATTTATTCTCTCAGAGAGTTGCAAACAGTCCCAAAACATGGGTCTGAAGAAGTACTGGACAGTTGGCACCTGTGTCCAGACTGATCCTCAATAGGCAGTATTAAAATAGATTATCCAATCGTGTACACAGTGCCCACATGTGGGATCTTGCTGTGGATAACTTGATCGTCTCATTCCCCACATTATGCCGGTGTGTGCATCCCAAGTGGATTGAGCAGGATGAGTGGAGTATGGAATGGATTAAGAAACCCAAGGTTTACTTTCTGATATCTAACACAGCAAGTCATTTTCATGATTGAACTCCTGGAAAAACATATTTCTAGTCATCTTTAGCTGGAACATGCTTTGCCTTAATATTTATCATCTGTTAATTGTGCATCAGGAAATATCAATTTTATCCAATTTTAATTTCTTTAAATGAGATACCTGGTGAAATCCAATCTCACCATTGGTCGCATGCTCAAAAGTTTATGTTCATAAGTGCTAGGAGCAGAATGAGGCCATTTGGCCCATTTGGCCCATTTGCTCCGCTATTCAAACATGGCTGATCTATCTCGCCATCTCAACCCCATTCTCCTGCCTCTGACACCTGTACTAATTACCAGGCTATTATCTTGCTTATAATTGTTCATTGTTTGAACCAGCTGCACTTGGAGACAATTTTGAATGCAAGTAAATCCGGGCTGGCAGTATGCGATGAGATCATTGGGCTGTAAGTCTTTTAATTCACCAACTATTAAGCAATACTGAGAAAGGCTCAATTGCCAACAGTTTAGAAGGGATTTTGCAAACCATTTTCTTGACTGGCGTTGGACCCAGCTCTGAATATGGAATAGGACACCTTGTAGCTTTGATAGGATCCTCTTAAAAAGACATTGTAGAAGAATTCTACAATGTATTTTATGTAAGCGTGGCTATTCAGATACTTTCAAACATACCTGTAAGCTGACTGTTGGTGGGTGTGGGCAAGTTGGGCTGAAGGGCCTGTTTCCATGCTGTGTGACTCTATGACACTATGACAACTTTATGAGAGCTTGTTTGTGAGGAAAGCTTAATGAGAGCTGGTGCAAAACTAATTTACTTCTTCCATGAAGATTCCAATCTCTCTAAAATGAGCAATGAATTTTAGTGAAAATGGTTTTAAAATCATGTATACTAAGACCAATCCTGTAAAATATCTGTGCACATAAAGGAAGTGGCACGGTGGTGCTGTGGTAGAGTTGCTGCCTTACAAAGCTTGCAGCACTGGAGACCCGGGTTCCATCCTGACTACAGAGTTTGTACGTTCAACCCGTGACCACGTCGGTTTTCTCCGAGATCTTCGGTTTCCTCCCACACTCCAAAGGCATACAGGTTTCTTGGTTAATTGGCTTGGTATAAGTGTAAAATATCCCTAGTGTGTGTGTAGGATAGTGTTAGTGTGCGGGGATCGCTGGTCGGTGCGGACTCGATGGGCTGAAGGGCCTGTTTCTGCGCTGTATCTCTAAACTAAAACTAAACTAAACAGGCATAGCATGCATCGTATATCAAAAGTTAACAAAGAGTTGCAGAAATATGAGATATCCCCAAAAAGGGAGACTTTGTGGGTGTGTGGGCCACTTCTCCCACAGTACACGTGCACCACCACTATTGATCTCGGAGTGAGACTTCCACTTGGGTTCATGCCAGTAAACCTCCCAGCCCTGTTTACTTAGCCTGGCTCCCGCCTGGCTGGAAGTTTCACTGTCATGTTTAGTAAAGTCTGAAATGTAAATGCTATGGTACAAAAATAAAATTGTGTTCGCTAATAATTTAAAAGAAAGCTTTCCAGAGTATTTGTGCTGAAATGGACACTCATCGACAACGAGCAGATTTGACAGCACATTAGCTTGGCACGTCTGGCCCATTAACCGACACAAGTGTCTGTTTCATCCTGCAGTCACAGTCTGCTTCGTTTTGGCTCAGTGTAAAACTGAAATCTCTTTGTAACATTGTTCACCATCAGAGTTCAGTTCATAGTTCAAGAGATACAGTTTGAAAACAGTTCCTTCTACCCACAGAGTCCAAACCCACAGATAGACACAAAAAGCTGGAGTAACTCAGCAGGACAGGCAGCATCTCTGGAGAGAAGGAATGGGTGACGTTTCAGGTCAAGACCCTTCTTCAGGGGGTTACTCCAGCTTTTTGTGTCTATCTTCGGTTTAATCCAGCATCTGCAGTTCCTTCTTACACATGAGTCCATACCCTTTCACCCTTTCACACTAGTTCTGTGTTATCCCACTTTCTCATCCACTCCCAACAATTTACAGAGTCCATTTAACCTACAAACCTGCGCGTCTTTGGGATGTGGGAGGAAACCGGGCACCCGGAGAAAACCCACGCTGTCACAGGGAGAACGTACAAACTCCACACAGACAGCACCTGAGATCAGGATCAAACCTATGCGACCAAGATGCCCCATCTAAGCTAGTTCCATTTGCACGCAATTGACCCATATTCTTTGAAACCTTTCCTATCCATGTACCTATCCCAGTGCTTTTTAAATGCTATCATTGTCCCTGCCTCAACCACCTCCTTTGGCAGCTTGTTCCATAAACCCACCATTGTGAAGAAATTGCCCCTCGGGTTGCTTTTCAATCTTTCCACTCTCACAAAACAATTTCCCCACACATCTCCATTTCCCCTCTCAACTTCCGGCTATACCATCTAGTGTTGGACATTTCCACCCTGTGACAAAGGTTCGGACTGTTTACTGCACACTTTTATATACTTCTATCAAGTATCTCCTCAATCACTAATGTTCCAGAGAAAATAACCCAAGTTTATCCATCCTCTCCCTGTGGCTGAAACCTTTTAATCCTGGGCTATGCCATCTAGTGAGGAATGGCAAGGACAATCTGCCTCACGGTTAATTGTGTCAGATTTTGAAATGCATTATACATCTTGCTGAGCATCTTGTTTGTGAGCAGTTACAGTGCCCTCCATAATGTTTGGGACAAAGACCCATCATTTATTTATTTGCCTCTGTACTCCACAATTTGAGATTTGTAATAGAAAAAAATCACATGTGGTTAAAGTGCACATTGTCAGATTTTAATAAAGGCCAATTTTATACATTTTGGTTTCACCATGTAGAAATTACAGCACTGTTTATACATAGTCCCCTCATTTCAGGGCACCATAATGTTTGGGACACAGCAATGTCATGTAAATGAAAGTAGTCATGTTTAGTATCTTGTTGCACATCCTCTGCATGCAATGACTGCTTGAAGTCTGCGATTCATGGACATCACCAGTTGCTGGGTGTCTTCTCTAGTGATGCTCTGCCAGGCCTATATTGCAGCCATCTTTAGCATGCTTGTTTTGGGGGCTAGTCCCCTTCAGTTTTCTCTTCAGCATATAAAAGGCATGCTCAATTGGGTTCAGATCGGGTGTTGACTTGGCCTCTCAAGAATTGACCATTTTTTAGCTTTGAAAAACTCCTTTGTTGCTTTAGCAGTATGTTTGGGATCGGTGTCTTGCTGTAGAATGAATGGCGGCCAATGTGTTTTCAGGCTTTTTTTTCAACTTGAGCAGATAGGATGTGTCTAAACACTTCAGAATTCATTATGCTACCACCATCAGCAGTTGTATCATCAATGATGATAAGTGAGCCAGTACCTTCAGCAGCCATACATGCCCAGGCCATAACACCCCCACCACCGTGTTTCACAGATGAGGTGGTATGCTTTGGATCTTGGGCAGTTCCTTCTCTCTTTCACACTTTGCTCTTGCCATCACTCTGATATAAGTTAATCTTCGTTTCATCTGTCCACAAGACCTTTTTCCAGAACTTTTTTAAACTCTTTTAAGTACTTCTTGGCAAACTGTAACCTGGCCATCCTATTTTTGCAGCTAACCAGTGGTTTGCATCTTGCAGTGTAGCCTCGGTATTTCTGTTCATGAAGTCTTTTGTGGACAGTGGTCATTGACAAATCCACACCTGCCTCCTGAAGAGTGTTTCTGATCTGTCGGATAGGTGTTTGGGGATATTTCTTTATTATAGAGAGAATTCTTCTGTTATCAGCTGTGGAGGTCTTCCTTGGCCTGCCAGTCCCTTTGCGATTAGTAAGCTCAACAGTGCTCTCTTTCTTCTTAATGATGTTCCAAACAGTTGTTTTTGGTAAACCTGAGATTTGGCTGAGGTTTGACTTTCATTGACACAACTTTGGTCCTCATGTTGATAAACAGCAATAAAAGTTTCCAAAGGTGATGGAAAGACTGGAGGAAAGACTAGGTGCTGAGAGCAATTAAACGCACCTGAGCAATTACAATGTGAAGCCATGTATCCTAAACTTTATGGTGCCCTGAAATGGGGGGACTATGTATAAACACAGCTGTATTTTCTACATGGTGAAACCAAAATGTTTAAAATGACCATTAATAATATCTGACAATGTGCACTTTAACCACATATGATTTTTTTCCTATTACAAATCTCAAATTGTGGAGTACAGAGGCAAATAAATAAATGATGGGTCATTATCTCAAATGTGAAGAAGTTGAAGATAGGGAGTTCTGAACCTGCCTGATCTCCCGGTTGCCAAACACTAACTCCCCTTCCCATTCCCACACGGACCTTTCTGTCCTCGGTCTCCTCCATTGTCAGCGTGAGGCTAAATGCAAATTGGAGGAACAGCATCTCATATTTTGCTTGGGCAGCTTACAACCCAGTGGTATGAATATTTATTTCTCCAACTTCAAGTAACCCCGACATTCCTTCTCTCTCCATCCCAGCCCCTCCCAAGTCATTGTCTGAAGAAGGGTCTCGACCTGAAACGTCACCCATTCCTTCTCTCCAGAGATGCAGCCTGTCCCACTGAGTTACTCCAGCACTCTGTGAAACGTCACCCATTCCTTCTCTCCAGAGATACAGCCTGTCCCACTGAGTTACTCCAGCTTTTTGTGTCTATCTTGCGTTCTCGCTTCAGCTAACAATGGTCTGTTTCCGTTATCATTGTTACTTGTTTGCAAATCTTTCATTCATTGTTCTATATCTCTTATTCCCCTTTCCCATGACTTTCAGTCTGAAGAAGGGTTTTGACCTGAAACGTCACCCATTTATTTTCTCCAGAGATGCTGCCTGTCCTGGTGAGTTACTCCAGCACTCTGTAAAACATCACCCATTCCTTCTCTCCGGAGATGCTGCCTGTCCTGCTGAGTTACTGCAGGTTTTTGCGTTCATCTTCAAGACCATTTTCTTGACGAGCAGCTACAATGGGGCACATCACCTCTGATGCCTATGGATATTTCAAATGATAAATAAAGATGAGCGTTTCATTGAACACACCCCTGTCTGGAGATCATTACGTCAAGGTTGTGAGAGACACAGAAGATAATCAGTGTGAGGTCTTTCCAACAGCCAAGTAAATAACCTCAGATCAATGGCATAGTGGATGTAAAGAAGTGCATGTGTTTTTATGAATAATGTATATATTACAAATATTAAAAACATATTTAGAGCATATTCTGCTTAAACATAGATCATAGAACAGTACAGCTCAGGCACATGCCTTTTGGCCCAGAATGTTTGTGCCAAACATGATGCCAGTTAAACTGATCTCATCTACCTGCACGTGATCCATATCCCTCTATGCCCTGCACTACCACCTGATCCATATCCCTCTATTCCCTGCACTACCATGTGATCCATATCCCTCTATTTCCTGCACTACCATGTGATCCATATCCCTCTATTCCCTACACTACCATGTGATCCATATCCCTCTATTCCCTGCACTACCATGTGATCCATATCCCTCTATTCCCTACACTACCATGTGATCCATATCCCTCTATTCCCTACACTACCATGTGATCCATATCCCTCTATTCCCTACACTACCATGTGATCCATATCCCTCTATTCCCTGCACTACCATGTGATCCATATCCCTCTATGCCCTGCACTACCACCTGATCCATATCCCTCTATTCCCTGCACTACCATGTGATTCATATCCCTCTATTCCCTGCACTACCATGTGATCCATATCCCTCTATGCCCTGCACTACCACCTGATCCATATCCCTCTATTCCCTGCACTACCATGTGATTCATATCCCTCTATTCCCTGCACTACCATGTGCCTATCTAAAAGCTGCTTAAATGCCACTATCGTTTCTGCCTCCACCACTACCCCTGGCAATGCATTCCAGGCCCCCACCACCCTCAATGTAAAAATAACTTGCCCCACACATCTCCATAAACTTTCCCCATCTCACCTTACAGCTTTCCCCTCTCGTGTTGGACATTTCCACCTTTGGGACAAGGTTCTGACTGTCAATAGACAATAGACAATAGGTGCAGGAGTAGGCCATTCAGCCCTTCGAGCCAGCACCGCCATTCAATGCGATCATGGCTGATCACTCAATCAGTACCCCGTTCCTGCCTTCTCCCCATACCCCCTCACTCCGCTGTCCTTAAGAGCTCTATCCAGCTCTCTCTTGAAAGCATCCAACGAACTGGCCTCCACTGCACATAGTGTAGTGTAATCAAGGGATATGGGGAGAAGGCAGGCACGGGTTATTGATTGGGGACGATCAGCCGTGATCACAATGAATGGCAGTGCTGGCTCGAAGGGCCGAATGGCCTCCTCCTGCACCTATTTTCTATGTTTCTATATACATATTTTATACGTATTGATCAAGTCTCCCCGCAACCTAACTGGGCATTTCATTTCATTTGTTAATGTAACAATAGAAATTTATAATGGAATTATTCACAGTATAAGTCTGCAGATATAAAACCTAGACTATCGTCACAGATTAATGGATTATAAATCAATTAATAACTATATATTTTCCTTGGGTGCACGAGAGAGGGGGGAATTTTAATGGAGTTGTGAGGGCCAGGTTTTTAACATGGGAAGTGTTGGGTGCCTGGAGCAGATACAAAAGAGGGATTTAAGAGGCTTTTAAATAGACACAGAATGGATATGTAGGGAATGGAGGGGTATGGGTCAAGTCCAGGCCCTAGGGATTAAATTACATTGACATCATGCTAGTTACAAACATCGTGGGTCAGATGGCCTATTCTTGTTCTATACTGTTCTATGTTCCATGTTCTAAGTTCTAATACATAGAGTAAAATACATCGAGTCACAGTTTCATAAGTCCTTGGCCCAACTGGCCCACACGACCAACATGTCCCATCTACACTAGTCCCACCTGCCCGCGTTTGTCCTCTAAACCTGTCCTATCCATGTACCTGTCGAAATGTTTCTTAAACGTTGCCATAGAGCCTGTCTCAACTACCTCCTCTGAAAGCTTGTTCCATGCACCCTCTAGCTTTTGTCTGAAAATGTTACCCCCCCCAGGTTCCTATTAAATCTTTCCCCACTCTCCTTAAACCTATGAGCTCTGGTTCTTGATTGCCCTGCATTGGGCAAGAGACTCTGCGCATCTACCCGATCTATTCCTCTCATGAGTTTGTACACCTTTATAAGATCACCCCTCTATAAGATCTTTCTCCAAGGAACTCCAAGGAAGTAGGTTCTCCAAGGAATTGCGTCCTAGCCTGTTCAACCTCTCCCTATAGCTCAGACCCTCTAGTCCTGGCAACATCTCGTAAATCCTCCCTGCACCCTTCCCAGCTTGACAATATCTTTCCTATAACATGGTGCCCAGAACTGAACACAGTACTCTAAATGCGGTCTAACCAATGTCTTATACAACTGCAACGTGACCTCCCAACTTGTATAGTTAATACTCTGACTAATGAAGGCCAATGTGCCAAAATCCTTTTTGACAACATTATAAGAACTAATATCGATATTCAAAGTCTTTCAAAGACATTTGATATTTCGTGCAAAAATCAAAAGTGCTGGCGTTTGTCAGCAGTAAAGGTAATGGACAGGCAATGTTTAATGTCAGGTCCCTGCTTCACCCTGATTAGAGTAGGCGGGAGAAAGCAGGAAAATGGATGTGGGGGCAAGACAAAGACTGGCAAGTGATAGGTTGATACAGTTGGGAGGGGAGGGGGGTGATAGATTGGCAGATGGATGGAGTAAGTGACAGAGAAGGACGTCAGATAGGAAAGGAGAGGAGGAGTGAAATGCGAAGTGGATAGGCAGGAGGAAGCCAGGGAGTAAAGGGGAAAGGTATTATCTTAATGTTCATGAAACATTTTGCCAAGTACATGGATTGGACGGGTTTAGGGGACTCAGGGAAGGGAGATGAGCGTAGAAAGGAGCAGAGTACCGAGGGTGATGGAGAAATGGGTGCAGACTGGGGTGGGCCATGGGGAGAGGGCGTGGGACGGTCAGGGGCACAAGGGAGTATTACTTTAAACTGGAGCGTTCAGTGTTCATATCGTTGTGTGCTACCCCAGCATGAGGTGATGGTCTTCCAGTTGGGAATTTCATGAGCCTCCGTGAGAAGCTACGCGGTCAGTGCGTGACAAGCTACGGATCAGTGTGATTGAAGCTACGGGTCAGTGCGTTGGAAGCTATGGGTCAGTACATGACAAGCTACGGGTCAGTGCGTGAGAAGCTACAGGTCAGTGCGTTGGAAGCTACGGGTCAGTACGTGACAAGCTACGGGTCAGTGCGTGGGAAGCTATGGGTCAGTGCGTTGGAAGCTACGGGTCAGTGCGTGACAAGCTACGGGTCAGTGCGTTGGAAGCTACGGGTCAGTACGTGATAAGCTACGGGTCAGTGCGTGACAAGCTACGGGTCAGTGCGTGACAAGCTACGGGTCAGTGCGTTGGAAGCTACGGGTCAGTACGTGACAAGCTACGGGTCAGTGCGTGACAAGCTATGGGTTAGTGCGTTGGAAGCTACGGGTCAGTACGTGACAAGCTACGGGTCAGTGCGTTGGAAGCTACGGGTCAGTGCGTTGGAAGCTATGGGTCAGTGCGTTGGAAGCTATGGGTCAGTGCGTTGGAAGCTATGGGTCAGTGTGATTGAAAGTTTCAAGATATGAGGAGAAATTGAGAGATGGAGAGTGGTTGTTTAAGAGGGATTGGGAAACTATGATGATGAGTTCGAGTAACATTATTAGACCCAGGCCTTACAAACGTTCTACACACAGAGTGGAAAGGAAATGTCACTCGCTGGTGATAACAGACACTGACTCCCACAACTACCTCGACGACACTTCATCCCACCCTGCTTCCTGCAAAGATTCTATCCCCTACTCCCAATCGCCTCCATCTTCTACCTCGTGGTTTCTAGCTCCGGTTCCAGACCTCCCAGTTCGGACCCAACCCAGACTCCAGGTTCCAACAGGCCTCCTCCATTGTCATAGTGAGGCCCAGCGCAAATTGGAGGAACAACATCTCATATTTCGCTTGGGCAGTTTACACCCCAGCAGTATGAACGTTGACTTCTCCAACTTCAGATATTTCCTCTGTCTCTCTCTTTCTCCTCCCCCCTTCCCAGTTCTCCCACTGTCTTCCTGTCTCCTACTACATCCTATCTTTGTCCCACCCCCTCCCCTGACATCAGTCTGAAGAAATGTCTCAACCCAAAACGTCACCCATTCCTTCTCTCCTGAGATGCTGCCTGACCCGCTGAGTTAGACTGGAAGGAGGCCCTAGTAGGGAAGACGGTAGAACAGCAATGGCAGGTATTCCTGGGAATAATGCAGAGGTTGCAGGATCAATTTATCCCAAAGAGGCGGAAAGACTCTAAGGGGAGTAAGAGACACCTGTGGCTGACAAGGGAAGTCAAGGACAGCATAAAAATTAAGGAGAGGAAGTATAACATAGCAAAGAAGAGTGGGAAGACAGAGGATTGGGACTCTTTTAAAGAGCAACAAAAGTTAACTAAAAAGGCAATACGGGGAGAAAAGATGAGGTACGAGGGTAAACTAGCCAATAATATAAAGGAGGATAGCAAAAGTTTTTTTTAGGTACGTGAAGAGGAAAAAAATAGTCAAGGCAAATGTGGGTCCCTTGAAGACTGAAGCAGGGGAATTTATTATGGGGAACAAAGAAATGGCGGACGAGTTAAACCGTTACTTTGGATCTGTCTTCACTGAGGAAGATACACACAATCTCCCAAATGTTCTAGGGGCCGGAGAACCTAGGGTGATGGAGGAACTGAAGGAAATCCACATTAGGCAGGAAATTGTTTTGGGTAGACTGATGGGACTGAAGGCTGATAAATCCCCAGGGCCTGATGGTCTGCATCCCAGGGTACTTAAGGAGGTGGCTCTAGAAATAGTGGAAGCATTGGAGATCATTTTTCAATGTTCTATAGATTCAGGATCAGTTCCTGTGGATTGGAGGATAGCAAATGTTATCCCACTTTTTAAGAAAGGAGGGAGAGAGAAAACGGGTAATTATAGACCAGTTAGTCTGACATCAGTGGTGGGGAAGATGCTGGAATCAATTATAAAAGACGAAATTGCTGAGCATTTGGATAGCAGTAACAGGATCATTCCGAGTCAGCATGGATTTACGAAGGGGAAATCATGCTTGACAAATCTACTGGAATTTTTTGAGGATGTAACTAGGAAAATTGACAGGGGAGAGTCGGTGGATGTGGTGTACCTCGACTTTCAGAAAGCCTTCGACAAGTTCCCACATAGGAGATTAGTGGGCAAAATTAGAGCATATGGTATTGGGGGTAGGGTACTGACATGGATAGAAAATTGGTTGACAGACAGAAAGCAAAGAGTGGGGATAAATGGGTCCCTTTCGGAATGGCAGGCAGTGACCAGTGGGGTACCGCAAGGTTCGGTGCTGGGACCCCAGCTATTTACGATATACATTAATGACTTCGATGAAGGGATTAAAAGTACCATTAGCAAATTTGCAGATGATACTAAGCTGGGGGGTAGTGTGAATTGTGAGGAAGATGCAATAAGGCTGCAGGGTGACTTGGACAGGTTGTGTGAGTGGGCGGATACATGGCAGATGCAGTTTAATGTAAATAAGTGTGAGGTTATTCACTTTGGAAGTAAGAATAGAAAGGCAGATTATTATCTGAATGGTGTCAAGTTAGGAAGAGGGGATGTTCAACGAGATCTGGGTGTCTTAGTGCATCAGTCACTGAAAGGAAGCATGCAGGTACAACAGGCAGTGAAGAAAGCCAATGGAATGTTGGCCTTCATAATAAGAGGAGTTGAGTATAACAATATAACAATATAACAATATAACAACTACAGCATGGAAACAGGCCTGTCCGGCCCTACCAGTCCACGCCGACCATTCTCCCTGACCTAGTCTCATCTACCTGCACTCAGACCATAACCCTCCAATCCCCTCCTATCCATATACCTATCCAATTTACTCTTAAATAATAAAATCGAGCCAGCCTCCACCACTTCCACCGGAAGCCCATTCCATACAGCCACAACCCTCTGAGTAAAGAAGTTCCCCCTCATGTTACCCCTAAACCTTTGTCCCTCAATTCTGAAGCTATGTCCCCTTGTTGGAATCTTCCCCACTCTCAAAGGGAAAAGCCTACCCACGTCAACTCTGTCCGTCCCTCTCAAAATTTTAAAAACCTCTATCAAGTCCCCCCTCAACCTTCTACGCTCCAAAGAATAAAGACCCAACCTGTTCAACCTCTCTCTGTATCCTAAGTGCTGAAACCCAGGCAACATTCTAGTAAATCTCCTCTGTACCCTCTCCATTTTGTCGACATCCTTCCTATAATTTGGCGACCAGAACTGCACACCATACTCCAGATTCGGCCTCACCAATGCCCTGTACAATTTCAACATTACATCCCAACTTCTATACTCGATGCTCTGATTTATAAAGGCAAGCATACCAAACGCCTTCTTCACCACCCTATCCACATGAGATTCCACCTTCAGGGAACAATGCACAGTTATTCCCAGATCCCTCTGTTCCACTGCATTCCTCAATTCCCTACCATTTACCCTGTACGTCCTATTTTGATTTGTCCTACCAAAATGCAGCACCTCACACTTATCAGCATTAAACTCCATCTGCCAACTTTCAGCCCACCCTTCCAAAAGGCCCAAGTCTCTCTGTAGACTTTGAAAATCTACCTCACTATCAACTACTCCACCTATCTTAGTATCATCTGCATATTTACTAATCCAATTTGCCACACCATCATCCAGATCATTAATGTAAATGACAAACAACAGTGGACCCAACACAGATCCTTGGGGCACTCCACTAGACACTGGCCTCCAACCTGACATACAATTGTCAACTGTTACCCTCTGGTATCTCCCATTCAGCCATTGTTGAATCCATCTTGCAACCTCACTATTAATACCCAACGATTTAACCTTCTTAATCAACCTTCCATGTGGAACCTTGTCAAATGCCTTACTGAAGCCCATATAGACAACATCCACAGCCTTGACCTTATCAATTTCCCTGGTAACCTCTTCAAAAAATTCAAGAAGATTAGTCAAACATGACCTTCCAGGCACAAATCCATGTTGACTGTTTCTAATCAGGCCTTGATTATCCAAATAATTATATATATTGTCCCTAAGTATCTTTTCCATTAATTTTCCCACCACAGACGTCAAACTAATAGGTCTATAATTGCTAGGTTTACTTTTAGAACCTTTTTTAAACAAAGGCACAACATGCGCAATGCGCCAATCTTCCGGCACCATCCCTGTTTCTAATGACGTTTGAAATATTTCCGTCATAGCCCCTGCTATTTCTGCACTAACTTCCCTCAATGTCCTAGGGAATATCCTATCAGGACCTGGAGACTTATCCACTTTTATATTCTTCAAAAGTGTCCGTATCTCCTCTTCTTTAATCCTCATAATTAAGGCAGTATAGGAGCAAAGAGGTCCTTCTACAGTTGTACAGGGCCCTGGTGAGACCAAATTTGAGGAAGGATATTCTTGCTATTGAGGGCGTGCAGCGTAGGTTCACTAGGTTAATTCCCGGAATGGCGGGACTGTCGTATGTTGAAAGGCTGGAGCAATTAGGCTTGTTTACACTGGAATTTAGAAGGATGAGGGGGGATCTTATTGAAACATATAAGACAATTAGGGGATTGGACACATTAGAGGCAGGAAACATGATCCCAATGTTGGGGGAGTCCAGAACAAGGGACCACAGTTTAAGAATAAGGGGTAGGCCATTTAGAACGGAGATGAGGAAGAACTTTTTCAGTCGGTGAAGCTGTGGAATTCTCTGCCTCAGAAGGCAGTGGAGGCCAGTTCGTTGGATGCTTTCAAGAGAGAGCTGGATAGAGCTCTTAAGGATAGCGGAGTGAGGGGGTATGGGGAGAAGGCAGGAACGGGGTACTGATTGAGAGTGATCAGCCATGATTGCATTGAATGGCGGTGCTGGCTCGAAGGGCTGAATGGCCTACTCCTGTACCTATTGTCTATTGTCTATTGTCTATTGACTTATCCTTTTACTGCTATCCAAATGCGCCGTTATTACTTCTTTAATAATTGACTCCAGCATCTTCCCCACCACCGATGTCAGGCTAATTGGTCTGTAACCTGTCCCTATACCTCCACCCTAGACTCTGTCCAGTGACCCCGACAGTCCTTTCAGGTTAGGCAGAGGTTCACTTGTGATCATCGTCACTGGTCAGCCCAGATCCCACGTCCCAGCTTGTGCGTTGATTAGCAGACGTCTGAAGATGGGCTTGAAGCCAGAGTCCATTCCTCCTCTTTTTTAACCCAAAATACTTTTTAACCAAAATTAGATTTATTCAGTTATACAATACCAAATAATTCAAAACAAAAACCCACCACCATAATACAAGTAAAACAAATATTCTTAAATAAAGAATAGTGGCGAAAATGCTAGAGTCAGTTATTAAAGATGTGATAGCATCACATTTGGAAAATGGTGAAATCATCGGACAAAGTCAGCATGGATTTACCAAAGGCAAATCATGTCTGACGAATCTTATAGAATTTTTCGAGGATGTAACTAGTAGAGTGGATAAGGGAGAACCAGTCGATGTGTTATATCTGGACTTTCAGAAGGCCTTCGACAAGGTCCCACATAGGAGATTGGTGTACAAACTTAAAGCACACGGTATTGAGGGTTCAGTGTTGAGGTGGATAGAGAATTGGTTGGTGGACAGGAAGCAAAGAGTAGGAATAAACGGGTCCTTTTCGGAATGGCAGGCAGTGACTAGTGGGGTACCGCAAGGCTCAGTGCTGGGACCCCAGTTATTTACAGTGTATATTAATGATTTGGACGAGGGAATTGAATGCAACATCTCTAAGTTTGCGGATGACACGAAGCTGGGGGGCAGTGTTAGCTGCGAGGAGGATGCTAGGAGGCTGCAGAGTGACTTGGATAGATTAGGCGAGTGGGCAAATGCATGGCAGATGCAATATAATGTGGATAAATGTGAGGTTATCCACTTTGGCGGCAAGAACAGGAAAGCAGAGTATTACCTGAATGGTGACCGATTAGGAGAAGGGGAGATGCAACGTGACCTGAGTGTCATGGTGCACCAGTCATTGAAAGCAAGCATGCAGGTGCAGCAGGCAGTGAAGAAAGCGAATGGTATGTTGGCATTCATAGCAAGAGGATTTGAGTTTAGGAGCAGGGAGGTTCTGCTGCAGTTGTACAGGGCCTTGGTGAGACCGCACCTGGAGTATTGTGTGCAGTTTTGGGCTCCTAACCTGAGGAAAGACGTTCTTGCCTTAGAGGGAGTACAGAGAAGGTTCACTAGATTGATCCCTGGGATGGCGGGACTTACATATGAGGAAAGACTGGATAGACTGGGCTTGTACTCGCTGGAATTTAGAAGACTGAGGGGGGATCTTATAGAAACATATAAAATTCTTAAGGGGTTGGAGAGGCTAGATGCGGGAAGATTGTTCCCGATGTTGGGGGAGTCCAGAACCAGGGGTCACAGCTTAAGGATAAGGGGGAAGTCTTTTAGGACTGAGATGAGAAAACATTTCTTCACACAGAGAGTGGTGAGTCTGTGGAATTCTCTGCCACAGAAGGTAGTTGAGGCCAGTTCATTGGCTATATTTAAGAGGGAGTTAGATGTGGCCCTTTTTGCTAAAGGGATCAGGGGATATGGAGAGAAGGCAGGTATAGGCTACTGAGCTGGATGATCAGCCATGATCATATTGAATGGCGGTGCAGGCTCGAAGGGCCGAATGGCCTACTCCTGCACCTATTTTCTATGTTTCTATGTTTCTATAACTATTTCCCCATCCTTATTAAGATGCCTTCCACCCCCCACGGTGCCCAGCGTGCCCGGGAGCACCCCAGGGTGCCCATGGACAGCGCGCAGTCCCTCTCTAGTACCACCTGGGCACATACGTAACAACGGGAAAGGGGCAGGGACTGGCTCGGGCAGAGCCCTCTTCTGCCTGGAGCCGTGACTCGCAGATGTCCAGCTTGGCCATGTATTTAATTGAAAAGTGGCAATGGGACAATAATGATATGACCTAAGTACGCCAAATTTATAGTATTTAGTCTACTCATGGAATTGAACGTCTCACCACAGTTACACAACACTTCCATTCCTTTTCATGGATGAGTTCCCTGTTTCATAAGAAAGCAGACGAAGCTGTCTGAATGAAAATGTTTGCTTTCTATCTGAGTACATTACCACTGATGAGAAAATAATCCACAAAAGCTTTTATCCCACTGCCCAAGACCATTCATATGGTTGTTGGAAATAATGCCTCTTGCGAAAGATCAGCAGAATCCTGCAAACTATTAGTTTAGTGGTTCAGACGAAGGACGCATGAACTAATTTAATTCCATCTGCTTGCATCCAAGCTTAATCACAAGGAAGATAGACTCAAAATAATAAATCCCCAGGGCCTGATGGTCTGCATCCCAGGCTAATAAGGAGGTGGCTCTAGAAATTGTGGACGCATTGGCGATCATTTTCCAATGTTCTATAGATTCAGGATCAGTTCCTGTGGATTGGAGGGTAGCTAATGTTATCCCACTTTTTAAGAAAGGAGGGAGGGAGAAAACTGGAAATTATAGAACAGTTATTCTGACATCGGTGGTGGGGAAGATGCTGGAGTCAATTATAAAAGACTAAATTGAGGAGCATTTGGATAGCAGTAACAGGATCGTTCTGAGTCAGCATGGATTTACGAAAGGGAAATCATGCTTGACTAATCTTCTGGAGTTTTTTGAAGATGTAACTAGGAAAATTGACATGCGAGAGCCGGTCGATGTGTTGTACCTCGGCTTTCAGAAAGCCTTCGACAAGGTCCCACATAGGAGATTAGTGGGCAAAATTAGAGCACATGGTATTGGTGTAGGGTACTGACATGGATAGAAAATTGTTTGACAGACAGAAAGCAAAGATTGGTGATAAATGGGTCCCTTTCAGAATGGCAGGCAGTGACTAGTGGGGTGCTGGGACCGCAGCTATTTACAATATACATTAATGACTTGGATGAAGGGATTAAAAGTACCATTAGCAAATTTGCAGATGATACAAAGCTGGGTGGCAGTGTGAACTGTGAGAAAGATGCTATGAGGTTGCAGGGTGACTTGGACAGGTTGTGTGAGTGGGCAGATGCATGGCAGATGCAGTTTAATGTGGATAAATGTGAGGTTATCCACTTTGGTGGTAAGAATAAGAAGGCAGATTATTATCTGAATGGTGTCAAGTTAGGAAAAGGGGACGTACAACAAGATCTGGGTGTCCTAGTGCATCAGTCACTGAAAGGAAGCATGCAGATACAGCAGGCAGTGAAGAAAGCCAATGGAATGTTGGCCTTCGTAACAAGAGGAGTTGAGTATAGGAGCAAAGAGGTCCTTCTGCAGTTGTATAGGGCCCTAGTGAGACTGCACCTGGAGTACTGTGTGCAGTTTTGGTCTCCAAATTTGAGGAAGGGTATTCTTGGTATTGAGGGCGTGCAGCGTAGGTTTACTAGGTTAATTCCCGGAATGGCGGGACTGTCATATGTTGAATGATTGGAGCAGCTAGGCTTGTATACACTTGAATTTAGAAAGATGAGAGGGGATCTTATCGAAACATACAAGATTATTAAGGGGTTGGACACGTTAGAGGCAAGAAACATGTTCCCAATGTTGGGGCTGTCCAGAACAAGGGGCCACAGTTTAAGAATAAGGGGTAGGCCATTTAGAACGGAGATGAGGAAAAACTTTTTCAGTCAGAGAGTTGTAAATCTGTGGAATTCACTGCCTCAGAAGGCAGTGGAGGCCAATTCTCTGAATGCATTCAAGAGAGAGCTAGATAGAGCACTTAAGGATAGCGGAGTCAGGGGGTATGGGGAGAAGGCAGGAACGGGGTACTGATTGAGAATGATCAGCCATGATCACATTGAATGGTGGTGCTGGCTCGAAGGGCCGAATGGCCTCCTCCTGCACCTATTGTCTATTGTTTATTGTCTAAAGGGCTGGAGTAACTCAGTGGGAAAGGCAGCCGCTCTGGAGATAAGGAATGGGTGACGTTTCGGGTCGAGACTCTTCGTCAGTCTGAAGAAGGGTACCAACATGAAACATCACTCATTCCTTCTCTCCAGAGATGCAGCCTGTCCCGCTGAGTTACTCCAGCATTTTGTGTCTATATTCGGATTAAACCAGCATCTGCAGTTCCTTCCAAGACAAGAATAAAAAGGAAATTATCCGTTCATTGAAAATAGCAAAAGTGATTGAACAAAAGGTGACCACATCTAACAGATGATACATGTTGTAAGAGAGTGTGTGTGTGTGTGTGTGTGTGTGTGTGTGTGTGTGTGTGTGTGTGTGTGTGTGCGCGTGCGTGTGCGGTTGTGTGTGTGCGTGTGCGCGCGCGTGTGCGCACGTGTGTGTGTGCATGTGTGCGTGTTTGTGTGCACACACACATGCATGTGTGTGCACACACATAAACACACACATGCATGCACACATACACATACATGCTCACGTGTGTGTATGCATGTGCCTGCGTGTGTGTGCGCACGTGTGTGCATACATGTGTGTGTGCATCTGCACGCATGTGTGTGTGAGCGCACGCGTGTGTGCGAGCGTGTGTGTGTGCGTGCAAGTGTCCCCTCACATGTGTGTTTGCACTTGTTTATATGCATTTGTGCGTGTGCGCATGTTTGAATGTGTGAATGTGTGTGCACATGTGTATGTGTGTGTGCGCCTGCGTGCGCATGTGTGTGTGTTTGTGTGTGTGTGTGAACACATGCGTGTGCATGTGTTTGTGTGTGCACATGTATGTATGCATGTGCACGCGTGTGTGTGTGGACGCATATGTGTGTGCGCTCGTTTGTGTGTCCCTCCCCCCTCCCTCCCCCCTCCAAGGAGCAATCCACGGTTGCCGTAGCAACCCGCCTCTCGGCCCAGGCAGCCGCCATTGATGGAGTGGGGATGGGGGCAGGGGGAGAGTCCTGTCCCATCCTGGGGCTGTCCAGTGGTAGACGGCAGCGCCTCTCCCACTGTTGCTGAGCCGCTGGACTCTGGGTGGCGTGGGGAAGGAACTGAGCTGGCCGGGGAGAGGAGGGAGGACGGGGGAGCCGAGGGCAGGCCCAGCGCCAGGCCCAGGCCTTGGCCTCCTCCTCCACCAGTGCCCGGCCTCACCGCTGCTGCTGCCGCCGCCTCTCCCCTTGGCCCACCTCAGGCTCGCGGGTACCCGGTCACATCCAGGCCCAGGCCCAGGCTCCGGCACCAGGCCTGGCTTTCCCTCCCCCAAGAGACAGGCGGCCCAGCCCTGCTCAACGGGCCCCAACTGCGCAGGCGCGGACGTGTTTGTTCTGCGCAGGCGTGGATGCGGCGGCTTCTTCTTCTTCTTGCGTTTGTGGCAACAGAAGTTATGTGCCGCCCTCCTGGCGCTGTAGCCAGTGCAATGTGCTGTTGTCAAGGGCCGTGAGGTCTACCCCTCCACCAGGGGGACGGAGGACAGTGCAGTCGAGAATGCCGTGCTGCGCTGTTTGCTGGTCTGCTCCACACACGCAGGCTGCTGATGGACGCAACCCCCAACGATGCATGTTGGTGTTGAACCGGCCGACCCCTGTGTGGAGCCGGTTCAGGGCGACCCACTCTTTGTGGGGCGTGTCCGAGCCGGGTGGGCCTGTGGTGTTCGGTGCTACAGTGAATTGAGGAGGTGGCGATGTCTGTTCCCAACTGGTTCTCCATGCTCCTAGTATGTTGAAACCAGAGCCACAGAGGGTCGCTGCATGCTGCGGCCATTTAAAGTACCATAAGAGAATAACTGCAGATGCTGGTACAAATCGAAGGTATTTATTCACAAAATGCTGGAGTAACTCAGCAGGTCAGGCAGCATCTCAGGAGAGAAGGAATGGGTGACGTTTCGGGTCAAGACCCTTCTTCAGAACGGGGCTCCAACTGAGCATGCACGTTTTTTAAAACTTAAAAATGTGAATAACTTAAAAAATATAACACCAATTTCAATTAAACTTATTCCATAGGACCATGGGACAATGGTGACTAAGGTGGGCCTAAAATTGTCACGCTATCGTGTACCGTTGTGGCTGTAATTCAGGAACAAGTGAACAAAAAAGAGTTTTAGTATATAGATATGAGCTTTTTTCTGTATAACGCTTCCCAATATGTCTACAAATCAAATGTTTCCTTGTATTAATCCCAATTCCTTAGTAAAGAACATAGAACAGTACAGCACAGGAACAGGCCCTTTGGCCCATAATGTTAAACTTTATACCTAGGCCAACCCTTATCTGGCTGCACATAATCCATATCCCTCCTCGCCCTGCATATCCATGTGCATATCCATATCCCTCCTCGCCCTGCATATTCATCTGCATATCCATGTGCATATCCATGTCCCTCCTTACCATGCATATCCATGCGCATATCCTAAAGTCTCTTCAATGCCACTATCATCTCTGCCTCAACCATCATCCCCAGCAGTGCGTTCCAGGCACTCCCCCCCCCCCCCCTCTACCCCATCTATGCCTTAAGGATGCACTTTTCACCAAAACAACTGTTTATTCTCTTATAACACTTCCAAATGCAAGTGGAAGTTAGTGGCGTGGCTATTATTGAGGAGAAGGTGCCTGGGAAGCTGAAATGTCTGACGGTGGATAAGTAGATGGACGGCACCCAACTGTTCTGAAAGGGGTGGCTCTGAGGATTGTGGAGGCATTAATAGTGATCTTTCAAGAAGCATGAGAGTCAGAAGTGGGTGGAAAATTGCAACTATTACTTGGCTGTTGAAGAAGGGAACATAGCAGATGAGTGGAAACAAGGCCAGTTAGCCTGATTCCAATGGTCGGTAAGATTTTAGAGTCTCAGAATAAAAGGTATACCTTTAGAAAGGAGATGCGGAGGAATTTCTTTAGCCAGAGGGTGGTGAATCTGTGGGATTCATTGGCACAAATGGCAGTGGAGGCCAAGTCAATGGGTATTTTTAAGTTGGAGATTGATAGATTCTTGATTAGTACGGGTGTCAGAGGTTATGGGAAGAAGGCAGGAGAATGGGGTTGAGAGGGAGAGATAGACCAGCCATGATTGAAAGGTGGCATAGACTTGATGGGCCGAATGGCCGAATTCTGTTCCCAGAACTTATGAACATGAATTTATGAACTATCCATTTGTCTTTGTAGTTTTTGCAATCTCTTCAACCTGTGACCGTGTTGACACAGAAGGCTTTGGGATATGAAGCCATCTTTCCTTGTGCATAACCTTGTGTGCCATTCCTTTCAGCCATTAGTTTTAAAAAACATTGCTTTTCAAGTCATCCGATTTGCTAAAATGAATGTAACAGCAGGCGGGCTGACTGCGTGTTAAAGGCTTCACGTTCCGGCCTTACCTTCCTCATTTTCATTTCGCTGGTATGGGTTCCTCCTCTCCTCAGCCATGTTTCCATAAGAATTCCTGAAATTCCAAAGCTGATTGCTTCTTTTAGTCTGGGAATTTCTGAATTTTGCTGAGTAGAGTTGAAGTTAGTTGCTTGGAAGGTTTTACATTGTTTGACAGTCAAAATTAAGGTTTCTTTCCCTCTGCCGATGCTTCTAAATAGTTTTCTTGCTCAACTGACAGCACTATGGTGTCACAACTGGGCACTGACTATGGATTTCTCATGGAACAATATTTTCTAACTACATTTGCTAATTCTAACTCTAAACTTTGTGGTCATGCGTCACCTCTCTAACAGTATTCTAGTTAGTTAGTTCAGTTAATTAGTTGAGTTTATTGTCACGTGCAC
The DNA here is from genome assembly GCF_053455715.1 of Rhinoraja longicauda. NCBI lineage: Eukaryota > Metazoa > Chordata > Chondrichthyes > Rajiformes > Arhynchobatidae > Rhinoraja > Rhinoraja longicauda. The sequence goes on from NC_135979.1 coordinate 31,981,348, forward strand.
CGAGGTACAGTGAAAAGCTTTTGTTGCGTGCTAACCAGTCAGTGGAAAGACAATACATGATTCCAATCAAGCCATCTAACGTGTACAGATACACGGTTAAGGGAATAACATAAATAGCATTTAGTACAAGATAAAGCCAATAAAGTCCGATCAAAGATAGTCCGAGGGTCTCCAATGAGGTAGATGGTAGTTCAGGGTAGTAGTTGAGGACTATTCTATAGTTTAGTTTACAGATACAGGATGGAAACAGACCTCTCAACCCAATGAGTCCGTGCCGGCCATTGTTCACCCATTCACACTCGTTCTGTTATCCCTCTTTCTCATCCGCTCCCTACACACTAGGGGGCAATTTTTACAGAGAGGCCAATTAACCGACCTCCTGCATGGGAGGAAACCAGAGCACCTAGACGAAACCCAAAAGATCAGAGGGAGCGCATGCAAACTCCACACAGACAGCACTCGAGGTCAGGATCAAACCTGGCTCTCTTTGTTGAACTATTACCATAAACTATTATCCTTTACATTCTATAAAGCAAAATGTATTTATTTTTTAATTGAAAATTATTTTCTATACTCATTTATTTCCCATGGTATTACACATTTCCAGGAGTACGTTATCAAAATGTTTCACTAATATCACACAGAGTGATTTATTTCCATGAGTCTTTTAACAAAATTAAAACAGCTTTGCTCTGCATTGATCCTGTTTCAGTTTTTTTTTAAAGTTATTCTCTCTAAATAAATTTGCATACAGTAAAACACCTGTATAATGAGGAGTCATTGCATAAGGAAAACAGAGACATGGTAACTAGTTGAACAAACAATGTTTAAGGAATTTGCTGGTGTCAGCTTTGCATTTTTGTCAACATTCCAACTTTTCAAACTCATCTCAGTGGCTGTGCACACTTTAAACATTCCCACCAACAAATCTTCTCAAGGTGCAGCGGTATATTTGCTGCCTTACAGGACCAGAGACCCAAGTTCAATCCTGACTACTGGTGTTGTCTGTACAGAGTTTGCATGTTCTCCCCGTGACCGGCGTGGGTTTTTGTCCGGGTGCTCCGGTTTCCTCTCACACTCCAAGTGAAGTACGGGTTTGACAGCAAATTGGCTTTGGTAAAAATCGTAAATTGGCCCTAATGTGCAGGATAGTACTTGTGTATGGGATTCGCTGTTCAGCTTTTATGAAATTGTTCCGTTTGTGACAAACATTCTTGACTCTACTTCTAACCCCTTGCATTCAATGCCATTGCTGAACACACCTTGGTGGAACTGTGTTCACCTGTCAAGTTACAAACCGAGTCGTGATACGGGTCTGAAATACCAGTCTGGAACATACCGTCCAATTAATATGTTGAACAATAACCACTTTATAATCAGCCTACATAAATATGACTGAATTAAACAGAATGAAGTTCCTCTTGTGCCCGTGGCAGATTGATCCATAACGTTTATATATTTTCCGCTCCAAATATGGAGCACCTGGTGTGCATGCTAAGCTCTGTGCATCTGAGTTCCACCTTCCACCAGCACGGTTGAGTACTGTGCGTAGAAGGAAATAGCAGAAAGCTATGGGACTGAATGAGCACCTAGGTCACAATGTTTAGGAAGGATGCCAAGACAAATATACTTAGCAATTTCCTACTCAGAGTATATGCCCGCAGCATGGAAACCACAGAGAGTTCTCTCTCATTTAGTTCAACTTTATTATTGCTGAACATTAATAACTAAGGCAACAATTCTGCTTGTTTGCGCACTTACAGGAAAGATCATATTGCTTCAAGGCAGACCTTGCCAATCTACTGCAATGTGGGCCAAGCGACACACAAGTGTGATACCTGCACTCAGCAATCAATCCGCAACCCAAAATGATTGCAAGCGGCACGGTGGCGCAGCGGCAGAGTTACTGCCTTACAGGGCTTACAGCACCAGAAGCCCGGGTTCCATCAGGTCTACGGGTGCTGTTTGTACATTCTCCCCGTGACCTGTGTGGGCTTTCTCCAAGATATTCGGTTTCCTCCCACACTCCAATGATGTACAGGTTTGTAGGTTAATCGGCTTTAAAGAAAAAATTTAATTGTCCCTGGTAGGATAGTATTAGTGTGCGGGATCGCTGGTCAGTTCGGGCTCGGTGGGCTGAAGGGCCTGTTTCAACGCTCTATCTCCAAACTAAACAAAACTACTTGTGAAGTGCTCACAAGGCACTCAACCTGAAACGTCACTCATTCCTTTTCTCCAGAGATGATGCCTGAGGTACTCCAGCATTTTGTGTCTATCTTCAGTTTAAACCAGGATCTGGACATTCCTACACATTGCAACTATTTGTGTTTAGTTTATTGTCACGTGTATTCGAGGTGCAGTGAAAAGTTTTTTTTGCATGCTAATCAGTAATCAGAAAGATAATACATGATTGCAATCGAGCTATCCACAGTGTACAGATACATGATAAGGGAATAATGTGATAACGTTCAGTGCAAGACACAGTGAGTAAAGTTCGATCAGAGATAGTCCAAGGTTCTCTTATGAGGTAGATAATAGTTCAGGACTGCTCTCTAGTTGTTGGTAGGATGGTAATAGCCTAATTGCCTGATAACAGCTGGGTAGAAACTGTCACTGAATCTGGAGGTATGTGTTTTCACACTTCTGTACCTCTTGCCCAATGGGAGAGGGGTGAAGAGGGAGTGGCCAGGGTGAGACTGGTCCTTGATTATGCTGCTGGCCTTGCCGAGGCAGCGTGAGGTGTAGATGGAGTGGGTGGGAGGGGAGGTTGGTTTGTGTGATGGTCTGGGGTGCTGGCCTTGCCGAGGCAGCGTGAGGTGTAGATGGAGTGGGTGGGAGGGAGGTTGGTTTGTGTGATGGTCTGGGCTGCGTCCACAATTTCCAAACCATGCTGTGATGCATCCCGATAAAATGTTTTCTTCAGCGCATCTGAACAAAATGGCGAGATTGTTGGGGACATGCCAAACTTCTTAAGCCTTCTAAGCAAGTAGAGTTGTTGGTGTGCTGTCTTGGTCAGTGCTTCCATTTGGATGAAATGCGTATCATGCAAGCCAACATCCTTGCCAAATTCCCAGGGCGCAAAACTGTGCGTGGAATGGTGAGACAACGATGTCTTAGCTGAAAAACCCTGTTACACACGAGGAACGATCAGATGGAGTCTTCAACGTTAAATGGCAACTGTTTATTTTCGACAGATGCTGCCTGACCTACCAAATGTTTAAGGCAACTTCTGTTTATATTTCAGATTTCCATAGCAGGGTCCCTGTGTCGGCCCAGCATCAGTATCATATTTCCTAATCAGTATATCTCTACTTTGGTACTCAATCACACAATCATCAATTCACTCACTCAGTCAAACTAATTTGGATCAGCGGAGAGTCAACTCTGAGGGGTTTGACTGATACATTATTGTGAAGCACAGCTGATATCCACCTGCAGGACGAGGTTGGGTCGGGGCCTTGAATGGAGACGGGCTGAGGTTGGAGTCGGGCTGAGATGCAGGGGCCCCGTCACCGAGAACTAAAGAGGACCTGGCATGTGGGGGGGGGGAGGCGCTGAGAGAACTAAGGGGGACCTGGCATGTGGGGGCCCCGTCACTGAGAACTAAGGAGGACCTGGCATGTGGGGGCCGCTGAGAGAACTAAGGGGGACCTGGCATGTGGGGGCCCCATCACTGAGAACTAAGGGGGACCTGGCATGTGGGGGCCCCGTCACCGAGAACTAAGGGGGACCTGGCATGTGGGGGCCGCTGAGAGAACTAAGGAGGACCCGGCACTGGGGGCCCCATCACCGAGAACTAAGGGGGACCTGGCATGTGGGGGCCGCTGAGAGAACTAAGGGGGACCTGGCATGTGGGGGCCCCACTGAGAACTAAGGGGGACCTGGCATGTGGGGGTCCCGTCACTGAGAACTAAGGGGGACTTGGCATGTGGGGGTCCCGTCACTGAGAACTAAGGGGGACCTGGCGTGTGGGGGGGGAGGCGCTGAGAGAATTAAGGGGGACCTGGCATGTGGGGGCTGCTGAAAGAACTAAGGGGGACCTGGCGTGTGGGTGCCGCTGAGAGAACTAAGGGGGACCTGGCATGTGGGGGCCCCACTGAGAACTAAGGGGGACCTGGCATGTGGGGGTCCCGTCACTGAGAACTAAGGGGGACTTGGCATGTGGGGGTCCCGTCACTGAGAACTAAGGGGGACCTGGCGTGTGGGGGCCCCACTGAGAACTAAGGGGGACCTGGCATGTGGGGGCCGCTGAGAGAACTAAGGGGGACCTGGCATGTGGGGGCCCCACTGAGAACTAAGGGGGACCTGGCGTGTGGGGGCCCCGTCACTGAGATCTAAGGGGGACCTGGCATGTGGGGGCCCCGTCACCGAGAACTAAGGGGGACCTGGCATGTGGGGGCCCCGTCACCGAGAACTAAGGGGGACCTGGCATGTGGGGGCCGCTGAGAGAACTAAGGAGGACCCGGCACTGGGGGCCCCATCACCGAGAACTAAGGGGGACCTGGCATGTGGGGGCCGCTGAGAGAACTAAGGGGGACCTGGCATGTGGGGGCCCCACTGAGAACTAAGGGGGACCTGGCGTGTGGGGGCCGCTGAGAGAACTAAGGGGGACCTGGCATGTGGGGGGGGAGGCGCTGAGAGAACTAAGGGGGACCTGGCATGTGGGGGCCGCTGAAAGAACTAAGGGGGACCTGGCGTGTGGGGGCCCCACTGAGAACTAAGGGGGACCTGGCATGTGGGGGCCGCTGAGAGAACTAAGGGGGACCTGGCATGTGGGGGCCCCACTGAGAACTAAGGGGGACCTGGCATGTGGGGGCCCCGTCACTGAGAACTAAGGGGGACCTGGCGTGTGGGGGCCCCACTGAGAACTAAGGGGGACCTGGCGTGTGGGGGCCCCACTGAGAACTAAGGGGGACCTGGCATGTGGGGGCCCCACTGAGAACTAAGGGGGACCTGGCATGTGGGGGCCCCACTGAGAACTAAGGGGGACCTGGCATGTGGGGGCTGCTGAGAGAACTAAAGGGGACCTGGCATGTGGGGGCCGCTGAGAGAACTAAGGGGGACCTGGCATGTGGGGGGGGGGGGGGGGCGTCGAGACCCTTCTTCAGACCCTCCTTGTTCTTCAGCCCCTTCTGACAATAAAGTATCTTCATGGAGACAGAACTGATCAAGTAACTCAGACTGCGTGTCCCTGAGGAGATGCCCACCTTCAGAAACACTGCACCACCTCACCCTGTAACTACACTGCCTGGCATATCCATGAGTGATGAGTGAAGGGCATAAAACAATCGTACAAAATAGTGGAAACACTCAGCAAGTCATGCAGGATCTGTGGAAAGAGAAGCAAGAGTTAATGTTTCAGGCTGAAGATCCTTCATCAGCACGGTGGCGCAGTGGTAGAGTTGCTGCCTTACAGTGCCAGAGAGCCGGGTTTGATCTTAACCATGTGTGCTGTCGGTCTGGAGTTTATACGTTCTCCCCGTGACCACGTGGGTTTTCTCCGGATACTCCGGTTACCTCCCTCACTCCAAAGACATACAGGTTTGTAGGTATAATGGCGTGGTAACATTGTGACTTGTCCCTAGTGTGTGTAGGATAGTGTTAGTGTGCGGGGATCGCTGGTCAGTACGGATTTGTTGGGTCAAAGGGCCTGTTTCCGCACTGTATCTCTCAACTAAACTAAACTGAGACAGAGAGGGGAAATTCGTATGGGAGGTATGAGTACGATAAAGAGAATATGGGTGGCAATGGGTGCTCAGGTTGTTGAGGGATAGTGGTAGAGCTAGAGGGTGACGATGAAATGTAATGTGTGGCAGATAGCAGTCAGATGGTGTGCAAGAGCATGCCTGGAGAAGCACCAGGTGCAGCTCAAAATGGGGCAACTTCGGACTAAATGAATTCTAAACAACAGAAAAGCAGCATGCGTTAGAACAAAATGATCCCACAGTCAGTAGAGCAGAGCACAAGTCTGCAGATCTGCCACCTCTAGTCACGAATGGTGGTGGATAATTAAAGAAGTTTGGTTCTGGAGGAGGATGCAGGAACACTTGTCTCTTCAGGGACCAGCTTGTGAGAGCTGGAAACACAAGGAAGCATTCGCAGCCAGAGTCTGCCAGACATACCGAGTGGATGAGTTATCTCAGCTTCCTACTGGGATCACCATCACTGGAGAAGGTGGTCTTCAGTAATTCTATATACTCCACATCACATCAGAACTAGCTGCTCACACTTGACATGGCAAATAATGACACCAAGTATGAAGGCAACCATGATGATGATCTGCACTCCAGAATGGCTCACCCCGTACCCAGCCATTGTCTGCACAGTAACCACATTAGCATTTACCCATCAATACAGAAAATTATCTGGTCTGTTGTAGTCACAAAAACCAAACTATATCCAAACTACATGTTCTCCCTGTAACTGCTTGGGTTTCCTACAGGTGATCTGGTTTCCTCCCACACCCTAAAGCCGTGCATGGCGGTTGATTAATTGGCCTCTGTAAAATAATGTGTAGGGACTGGGTGAGAAAGTGAGATAACGTAGAACTAGTGTGAGTAGGTGATCACTGGTCAACATAGACTCAGTGCGCCTGAGAGCCTGTTTCCATGCAGTGTCTCTAAACTGAATTATACTAAATGTAGTTTAGAAACCGTGGGTGGCACGGCAGCTGAACGGTAGAGTTGTTCCCTTATAGCACTAGAGCCCCGGGTTCGATCCTGACGATGGGTGCTGTCTGTACGGAGTTTGTACGTTCTCACCGCAACCACATGGGTTTTCTCCGGGAAATTCCGGTTTCCTCCCACATGCCAAAGATTAATTGGCTTGGTTATAAATGTAAAATTGTCTCTAGTGTGTGTAGGATAGCGTTGGTGTGCGGGGATCGCTGGTCGGCGTGGATTCGGTGGGCCGAAGGGGCTTTTTCCGTTCTATCTCTAAACTAAACTAAACTGGGTATCCTGTGGTTAGGAACAACTTGCCTTCTATCACATTGAGATATTTCTCCTGAACTATCAATGTTAAGCTAAGCCTGCTTTCAGCTCCAGCCTGTTTGTTTTTCCATAACTACGTTTCATGCATTGATTAACTGCACTGAACAACGGTTCCAAACAGCCCTTGCATGAAATGTCATTACAAGATTAAAATATCAAACTCTGGATAATGTCTGCATGAATATTTCAGCTGACTATTCAAATAAAGACAATCACTTTACAAAATGTAAGTGTGGACTCTCTGGAGCTTCAGCCAGGCTTCCTTGAATATTTGACAGACTTCATAGACCCACCAAAACCATTCTGGTGGCAGGTATGCCATTGTTGTGTTATGGTAGTACCATAATACAGTCGCATTATGCTACTTTACTTCAGTTTAGTTTACAGATGCAGCATGGTAACAGACCCTTCAGCCCATCTAGTCTGTGCCAACCAGCGATCCCCGAACACACGAGGAACAATTTGCAATTAAACCAAGCCAAATGATCTACAAACCTGTATGTCTTTGGAGTGTTGGAGGAAACCGGAGAACCCGGAGAAAATCCACACAGGTGATGGGGAGAATGTACAAAGTCTGTACAGACAGCGCCCGTAGTCAGGATTGAACCCGTGTCTCTGGCGCTGTAAGGCAGCAACTCTTTGTACCTCGCATAATTCTCAATGGCAATTTTTGTATAAAGATCCAGAGACATTTGTTCTTTGTCTCAGCAGCAGAGGATGGTGGGGATTATTTACATTGCCTCCCAATAAAAAGGCAACTTAGTAAATGGTTGTCTCAGCAAGGAATCATGCCCTGTTTATCTACCAGAAATGGGAATGTCCCAACCATCACCATCGGCTCCAATCCCTGGCCTCGACACACAGACTGAGTTGGGGATTGGAGTCCACGTATGCTTCAATAGATTCCATTGGCTGCAGCATTGAAGCTGATGCATAACAACTCAGTCTGAAAAAGGCTCTCGACTTGAAACGTCATCCATTCCTTCTCTCCAGAGATGCTGCCTGAGCTACTCCAGCACTTTGTATCCAACTCTGACCTGCATGGCAGTTGTTACATCCAGGGAGGTGTTTACACTGTTATTGCAGCCAGCCTGACTTGATGGTCTGCACCATGTCTGAAGAAGAGTCTCCACCTGAAACGTCACCCATTCCTTCTCTCCAGAGATGCTGCCTGTCCCGCTGAATTACTCCAGCTTTTTGTGTCTATCTTCGGTTTAAACCAGCATCTGCAATTCCTCTTACCCATTATTGGACCTAACATGGTCCAATAACACTGCTGCACTGGTCAAGAAGGCACAACAAAGACTGTTCTACCTAAGAACACTGAAAAAGTCTGGTCTACCCCAACAGCTGCTGACGACCTTCTGCACCATAGAGAGCATCCTAACGCATGGCATCCCTGTGTGGTACCTCAGCTGCACGGAGGCAGAAAGGAAAGCTCTACAGCGGGTAGTCCATAGAGCTCAGAGGGCCATCGGAACACAGCTACCAGACTTGGAGGGCATCTACAACACACGATACCTCAGAAAAGCCACCAGCATCCACAAAGACTCTTCACACCCCTGCAACAGTCTGTTCGAACTCCTTCCATCGGGCAGACGATACAAGGCCTTCTACGCCCGCACCTCCAGACTCAGGAACAGCTTCATCCCCAGGGCCATAGCTGCTATGAACCGGTCCTGCTGAGCCGGATGGTCACATCGCATAGATCAACTTGCACTTTCCCCTGTCTAAAACTGTTACCATTGTTTCGTTGGGTTGCTGTTGTCTAAATTAATTAAATTATTGCATCGTATGGGAGGCGCATTCCCAATCTCGTTGTACCCCTGGGTACAATGACAATAAAGATATATTGTATTGTATTTATTTTCTCATTCACTTCAGTGCTCATATTCCTAAGGAGCCCTCAAAGCTGTCTGAGTACAAGATACAACATGAAACATGGCATTCATAAGTTCATGCTCATAGGTTCCAGGAGCAAGATTAGGCCATTCGGCCCATCAAGTCTACTCTGCCATTCAATCATCGCTGATCCAAATCTCCCTCCTAACCCCATTCTCCTGCCTTCACCCCATAATCCCTGACACCCTTACTAATAAAGAATCTATCTCTGCCTTAAAAATATCAATTGATGGCCTCCCCAGCCGTCTATGGCAGAATTCCACAGAATTACTGCTGAGCATTGAAAGAGCTGTGGGTGTTTAAAGGCCAAAAAGTGAATGGAAATAGGAACAAAGGTTTTGAACAGTAGCCAATAGGATCAGGAGTAGGCTACTGTGCCCCCAGGCCTGTCTCACCGTTACTGGAGCTGCGGCCTTGGCCAAACCTCATCTCCCTGCAGCCTCTTCTCCTCACACCTCCACATCCTTGGCCATACCTCTACCTCATCTCCCAGCAGCCTCTGCTCCTAACACCTCCACATCCTTGGCCCAACCTCATCTCCCTGCAGCCTCTTCTCCTCACACCTCCACAGCCTTGGCCATACCTCTACCTCATCTCCCTGCGGCCTCTTCTCCTCACACCTCCACATCCTTGGCCATACCTCTACCTCATCTGCCTGCAGCCTCTTCTCCTCACACCTCCACAGCCATGGCCAAACCTCATCTCCCTGCAGCCTCTTCTCCTAACACCTCCACATCATTGGCCCAACCTCATCTCCCTGCAGCCTCTGCTCCTCATACCTCCACATCCTTGGATCCTTGGCCAATCCTCATCTCCCTGCAGCCTCTTCTCCTCACACCTCCACAGCCTTGGCCATACCTCTACCTCATCTCCCTGCAGCCTCTGCTCCTCATACCTCCACATCCTTGGATCCTTGGTCAATCCTCATATCCCTGCAGCCTCTGCTCCTCACACCTCCACAGCCTTGGCCATACCTCTACCTCATCTGCCTGCAGCCTCTTCTCCTCACACCTCCACAGCCTTGGCCATACCTCTACCTCATCTCCCTGCAGCCTCTGCTCCTCACACTTCCACAGCCATGGCCAAACCTCATCTCCCTGCAGCCTCTGCTCCTCCCCTGTGCCACTTCTCCATGTCCCTCAATTCCCTGATCTTTTACAAATATATCTACTCTATCATTAACCATGGGCGGAACAGTGGTGCTGGGGGCAGCTGCTGCCTTACAGCGCCAGAGACGCTGGTTCGATCCTGACGACGGCTGCTGTCTGTACGGAGTTTGTACGTTCTCCCTGACACCATGTGGATTTACTCCGGGTGCTCCGGTTTCCTCCCACATTCCACAGACGTGCAGGTTTGGACGTTAATTGGCCTCTGTATATTGTCCCCTGTGTGTAGGATGATGCAAAAGTGGGATGACATAGAACTGTGTACATATGATTGATGGTTGGCGTGGGCTTGGTGGGCTGAAGGACCTGTTTCCATGCTGTAGCACTAAACTAAACTAAACTATGATAAACTAAACAATCCCATTAATCTAAGCATCATGCTCTGGATAATTCCCAAGATTCACCAACCACCTGATCTTGCAATCTGTCTGCTCATTTGAGATTCTCCCACCAGTGGAGACATCCTGACATCTACCCTGTCATGCCCCCTGAGGATCTTACGTTGCACCACGGGCACTGGTCAATCCTGAGTCTGCTCTGAGCCTCATGTTGCGGAGGCAACAAGTCAATGTCAGGCATCAGGGACACACAGTGTTGATGGACCTTAAGGCCCTGTCCCAGTTCGGTGAATTTTTCTAGGCGACTACAGGCGACTAGGCTGTCACCACACGGTCGGCGGGGTGTCGCGGGCACGGTCGTGAGTCGTCTCCAAAGAGTCATAGCGTTTTTCTGGTCACCGCTGGATTTTGCAAAGGCTTAAAAAATTTTGTCGACTGTTGATTTGACGCCAATGAGCCTAGCTTGACGTCTCCTGACATGGGCGCTGTCGTAGGTTGTTGCCAGGTTGTTGCCAGGTTGTCGCCAGGTGACGTAGGTTGTTGCCAGGTTGTCGCCAGGTGACGTAGGTTGTTGCCAGGTTGTTGCCAGGTGACGTAGGTTGTCGCCAGGTTGTTGCCAGGTTGTTGCCAGGTTGTTGCCAGGTTGTTGCCAGGTTGTTGCCAGGTTGTTGCCAGGTTGTTGCCAGGTTGTTGCCAGGTTGTCGCCAGGTGACGTAGGTTGTCGCCGGTGCTGACTTCGGCGAATTTCAAGTGTGGACTTGATCTGATCATCCATTAGTGTAATGTGTCCATAAATGATGTTAGGTTTTGTACGTTTTTGCACTTGTATTCTGTTTAAACAAAGTCATTGGACAAAGTCAGCATGGATTTATGAAAGGTAAATCATGTCTGACGAATCTTATAGAATTTTTCGAGGATGTAACTAGTAGAGTGGATAAGGGAGAACCAGTGGATGTGTTATATCTGGACTTCCAGAAGGCTTTCGACAAGGTCCCACATAAGAGATTAGTATGCAAACTTAAAGCACACGGTATTGTGGGTTCAGTATTGATGTGGATAGAGAACTGGCTGGCAGACAGGAAGCAAAGAGTAGGAATAAACGGGTCCTTTTCAGAATGGCAGGCAGTGACTAGTGGGGTACCGCAATGCTCAGTGCTGGGACCCCAGCTATTTACAATATATATTAATGATTTAGACGAGGGAATTGAATGCAACATCCCCAAGTTTGCGGATGACACGAAGCTGGGGGGCAGTGTTAGCTGTGAGGAGGATGCTAGGAGGCTGCAACGTGACTTGGATAGATTAGGTGAGTGGGCAAATGCATGGCAGATGCAGTATAATGTGGATAAATGTGAGGTTATCCACTTTGGTGGCAAGAACAGGAAAGCAGACTATTATCTGAATGATGGCCGATTAGGAGAAGAGGAGATGCAACGAGACCTGGGTGTCGTGGTACACCAGTCATTGAAAGTAGGCATGCAGGTGCAGCAGGCAGTGAAGAAAGCGAATGGGATGTTGGCATTCATAGCAAGGGGATTTGAGTAGAGGAGCAGGGAGGTTCTGCTGCAGTTGTACAGGGCATTGGTGAGACCACACCTGGAGTATTGCGTACAGTTTTGGTCTCCTAATCTGAGGAAAGACATTCTTGCCATAGAGGGAGTACAGAGAAGGTTCACCAGATTGATTCCTGGGATGGCAGGACTTTCATATGAAGAAAGATTGGATAGACACGGCTTGTGCTCACTGGAATTTAGAAGATTGAGGGGGGATCTTATAGAAACTTACAAAATTCTTAAGGGGTTGGACAGGCTAGATGCAGGAAGATTGTTCCCGATGTTGGGGAAGTCCAGAACAAGAGGTCACAGTTTAAGGATAAGGGGGAAGTCTTTTAGGACCGAGATGAGAAAGGTTTTTTTCACACAGAGAGTGGTGAATCTGTGGAATTCTCTGCCACAGAAGGTAGTTGAGTCCAGTTCATTGGCTATATTTAAGGGAGTTAGATGTGGCCCTTGTGGCTTAAGGGATCAGGGGGTATGAAGAGAAGGCAGGTACAGGTTACTGAGTTGAATGATCAGCCATGATCATATTGAATGGCGGTGCAGGCTCGAAGGGCCGAATGGCCTACTCCTGCACCTATTTTCTATGTTTCTATGTTCCTAAAGTTTGACGTTTATTGAAATTTATTGAAGTTTATTACAATATTTTTGTATGCATTGTTGTATGTTCTTATCAACCTTTAAAAAAAATGTTGTTTGTATATCAATAAAGGAAATTCTTGACATTTTGATGGAAAATTGATGCATGAAGTTACTGTATTTCAGAGTAGTTTCTCGTGGCATCACTTTCAAATAGTCATGATGCAGAATGATTGGAAACCCGACTGTACACCCCCTTTTATGGGGAAAGTGGGTGAAACGTGAATTGTCTTCAGTTGTCTTCAGTCTTCAGGGTCATAGCTTGTCGTAGCTTGTCGCGGGTGGGCGTAGGTTGACTTCGGTTGTCGTAGGTTGTCTCCTCTGTGGTGATAGGTTGTCGTAGCTGTCGTCGTAGGTGGACGTTCTACTTGCGACGATTGGGTCGCCGGTTGTCGGTAGCTTGCCGTAGCTTGACGTCGACTAGGTGGTAGGTTGTTGTAGCTTGTCGTAGACATTGTCGTGGGGGGTCCAGTCGCCGGTTTTTCGGCGACCTGCTACGACTATGACAGTCACCTTAAAAAACGCCTCACGGGGACAGGGCCTTTAGTGCAGAGCGAGAGGCTGCCTGACATGGACATTACTTTGGGAAGAGTTGAGGATTCTAGTGCGTGAGATATTGGTGTGATGGAGCCTTGAATTGATTTGTCATTATTATCCTTTGAATATAAATTTACCATCTGTAGCCTTGGAATGGAATGAATGGAAATAAGTGCTTTGACTGTGGGCCAAGTGTGGAATTTGAAACTGTGCTAAGTGTCAAACAGAACATGGTCATTCCATATCAACCGTGCAATCTGAGCACAGAGCTAGAAACGTAGATGGAATCAACACCTGAGGCAAAACCTTCCTAGTGATTGCCAAACTAAATAAGCCTTGCTACTGTTGAGCTAACGAAAGTTCTGGTTCATTTGGACTTCATGCTAGGCAGGCAGCTGGGATGCACAAGTCACTGAGAAAGGTTTGAGTGGGAAGATACAGACAAGAGTATCACAGAGCAAATGTAAGGGGTCTTACCTGTCAATAAGTGTAGGTTATAGTTTAGAGATACAGCGTGGAACCAGGCCCTTCAGCCCACCGAGTCCGCGCCAACCAGCGATTCCCGCACATTAACACCATCCTACACATATTTAGACAGGTACATGGATAGGACAGGTTTAGAGGGATATGGGCCAAATGCAGGCAGGTGGGACTAGTGTAGATGGGACATGTCTAGTTTAATTTAAAAATCCAGCGAGGAAACAGGCCCTTTGGCCCATCGAGTCTGCACCGACCAGCGATCCCCGCACATTAATACTATTCTACACTCAGGACAATTTTTACATTTATTCCAAGCCAATTAACCTACAAACCTAAATGTCTTTGGAGTGTGGGAGGAAAGTGAACTTCTCGGAGAAAACCCACGCAGGTCATGGGGAGAATGTATAAATTCCGTACAGACAGCGCCCTTAGCCAGGATCAAACCTGGATCTCTAGCGCTGTAAGCGCTGTAAGGCAGCAACTCTACCACTGTGCCACCATGCTGCTACTGTGTTGGTTAGTGTGGGCAAGTTAGGCCGAAGGGCCTGTTTCCACACCGTATGACTCTATGACTTTATGACTATGACCGCACATGGGAACCAGGTCTTCCAAGGCAGATGTGGAGGGGTTCTTGGACAGACAGTGGGAGCCCTGACTTCATGCTACCCCACAGATTAGACAATTAGGAACAATCGACTTCTGCTCTTTGCTAAAACTTCCTGTTAAAAGCAAACAGAATCATCCTGATGTGTAGAACATATGGAAGGAAAAAGAAAAAAAATCCAGTCTGTCGAAGGGTCTCGACCCGAAACGTCACCCATCTCTCCTGAGATGCTGCCTGACCTGCTGAGTTACTCCAGCATTTTGTGAAACCAAAGAATTTCTAGTGATCATTACTATCAAGTGAAGTATTTTTGTGTTGAAGTCAGGTTAATGGCGCAAAGAATATTAGAGAAACAAGGAACTTGAGATGCTGGGCTACAAAAAATATATAATGCTCAGGGAGTTGCGGAAGGAACGGTCTCTGCGGAAAGCAGAAAGGGGTAGGGACGAAAAGATGTGGCCAGTGGTGGAACCTGTTGGAGGCTGGAGGTTTTGTCACCGCCAACGGGATCCGACCACTGGCCACATCTTCCCATCTCCACCCCTTTCTGCTTTCCGCAGAAACTGTTCCCTCCGAAACTCCCTGGTTCACTCGTCCCTTCCACCCAAACCACCCCCTCCCCAGGTATTTCCCCAGCAACTGCAGGAGATGCAACACCTGTCCCTTTACCTCCCCCCTTGACTCCATCCAAGGGCCCAAACAGTCCTTCCAGGTGAGGCAGAGGTTCACCTGCACCTCCTCCAACCTCATCTACTGTATCTGCTGTTCCAGGTGTCAACTCCTGTACATCGGCGAGACCAAGCGCAGGCTCGGCGATCATTTCGCTGAACACCTCCACTCAGTCCTCCTTAACCTACCTGTTCTCCCGGTGGCTCAGCACTTTAACTCCCCCTCCCATTCCCAATCTGATCTTGCTGTCCTGGGCCTCCTCCATTGTCAGAGTGAGGCCCAGCGCAAATTGGAGGAACAGCACCTCATATTTCGCTTGGGTAGCTTACACCCCAGCGGTATGAACAGTGACTTCTCTAAATTCAAATAGCCCTTGCTTTCCCTCTCTCTCTATCCCCTCCCCCTTCCCAGTTCCACTTGTCTTCAACTACATTCTATCTCTGAACCGCCCACTTCCCTGACATCAGTCTGAAGAAGGGTCTCGACCCGAAATGTCACCCATTCCTTCTCTCCAGAGATGCTGCCTGACCCGCTGAGTTACTACAGCATTTTGTGTCTACCTAAATTGATGCTGTTTGCTGCAAGAGGAGTTTTAATATATACTGTTGAAGCCAAAGGTTATATATACAGTGTCAAAGGTTATGGGAAGACGGCAGGAGAATGGGGATGAGAGAGAAAGGATGAACCGCCATGATTAAATAGCCCAGACTTGATGGGCCAAATAGCCTAATTCTGTTCCTATGATTTATGAACGTATGAGCCAATGGGCTTCAGTGCAGGCAGGGGATTGGAACTGGGGAACACGATTTGCAAGCAAACCTCTGGTGAGGTGCAATGTCAATTTCTACATGTTAGTTGGTCATGACTTTATTACTTCAGAGCTTTGAGACATAGCATTGATACAGAACCCTTCGGCCCAGCGAGCCCACAGCATTCCTCGACCACCCGTTCACACTGGTTCTATGTTATCCCACTATTGCTTTCACTCCCTACACACCAGGGGCAATTTACAGCGGCCAATTAATCTACAGACGTGCACGTCTGTCGAAAGTTGAAGGAAACTTGAGCACCCGGAAGAAAGCCACATGGTCACAGGGAGAACGTACAAACCCCAGACAGACTGCACCCAAGGTCAGGATGGAACCTTGGTCCATTAACTCCAGCCTCACAGCCTTGATCCAATGCAGATTGCTTACTGTCATAGCAGGTCCACAGCAGATACAATTCCCTGGCCCTATACTATCTCTGGAACACCTAGACAACATGGACTACTACATTAAATTCCCAATTATCAACGATGGCTCTGCCTTGAACACTATAATCCCACACAAACATCTCCAAACTTCTGACCCACGGATCACAATGAGTGACAATGGGTGAAACACCTCCTCCACAATAATTCCCAGCATCTGTAGCCCACAAGGATGTTCTCAGCCCCTACTACATTCCCCATGGACTCACGACTGGACGGCCAAATTTTGATTGAACTCCATCGACCAGTTTGCAGATGACACCACTGTGGTGGGCCAAACCCCAAACAAAGACAAGGAGGGGTACAGGAAGGAGATAAGAAATGTAGCAACATGTGTCAGGGCAATAACCTCCCTCAATATCAGCAAGATAATGTAGCTGGTTATCGACTTCAGGTACATGCCCCAATCAGCAGCAATGTGGAAGTGGAAATGGTTGAGAGCTTCAGGTTGCTTGGTGTTAACATTACCAATGATCTGTGTGGACCAAACACAATGGTGTGACAGCCAGGGAGGCCTCTCGTTCCTGAGACTGAGGGAGTTACAGAGAGATGTTATGTAGCCCAGTCCATCACACAGACCAGTGTTCCCATCATTGACTCCATCTGCATTTCACACTGCCTTGGAAAAACAGCCAACATAATCAAAGACTTGTCTGCATCCCAGGGTACTCAAGGAGGTGGCCCTAGAAATCATCAACGCATTGGTGATCATTTTCCAATGTTCTATAGATTCTGGATCAGTTCCTGTGGATTGGAGGGTAGCTAATGTTATCCCACTTTTCAAGAAAGGAGGGAGAGAGAAAGCAGGAAATTATAGACCAGTTAGTCTGACATCAGTGGTGGGGAAGATGCTGGAGTCAATTATCAAAGATGTAATAGCGGTGCATTGGATAACAGTAACAGTAACAGGATGGATTTACGAAGGAGAAAATCATGTTTGACAAATCTTCTGGAATTTTTTTAAGATGTAACAAATAAAATGGACAAGGGAGTGGATGTAGTGTATCTGGAATTTCAGAAAGCCTTTGATAAGGTCCCACACGGGAGATTCGTGGGCAAAATTAGAGCACATGATATTGGGGGTAGGGTGCTGACATGGATAGAAAATTGGTTGGCAGACAGGAAACTAAGAGTAGGGATTAACGGGTCCCTTCAGAATGGCAGACAGTGACTAGTGGGGTAATGCAAAGCTCGGTGCTGGGACCGCAGCTATTTACAATATAATGTATATATATTGTATACACAATATGAAAATTTGTGTATGAAAATTTAGATGAAAATTTGCAGATGACACAAAGCTGGGTGGCAGTGTGAACTGTGAGGAGGATGCTAAAAGGTTGCAGGGTGACTTGGACAGGTTGTGTGAGTGGGCAGATGCATGGCAGATGCAGTTTAATGTGGATAAATGTGAGGTTATCCACTTTGGAGGCAAGAATGGGAAGGCAGATTATTATCTGAATGGTGTCAAGTTAGGAAAAGGGGAACCAACGAGACCTGGGTGTCCTAGTACATCAGTCACTGAAAGTAAGCATACAAGTACAAAAGGCAGTGAAGAAAGCTAATGGGATGTTGGTCATCAGATCGAGAGGAGTTGAGAATAGGAGCAAAGAGGCCCTTCTGCAGTTGTACAGGGCCCTGGTGAGACCACACCTGGAGTATTGTGTGCAGTTTTGGTCTCCTAATTTGAGGAAGGACATTCTTGCTATTGAGCGAGTGCAGCATAGGTTCACGAGATTAATTCCCGGGATGGCGGGACTGCCAGATGACGAAAGAATGGAGCGATTGGGCTTGTATTCACTGGAATTTAGAAGGATGAGAGAGGATCTTATAGAAACATATACAATTATTAAGGGATTCGACATGTTAGAATCAGGCTGTTCCCGATGTTGGAGGAGTCCAGAACAAGGGGTCTGTAGCGACCATAGGGATTGGTCCTGAGAGTCGAACCCTCGGATTGGCCAGCAAGGTCACATGGTAGTTTTGGCGCCCAAAACCAGTCAGTGGGAAGAGAACTTCGATGTGAACAATTTGAGTTAATGGTTGTCTGTAATCTCGTTTGTTATCCTTTGTAATTGAATATTGCTACCGCAATAAACTTCTTTAACAAAGTACAAGCCTCCAGACTCGCCATATTGGTGACCCCGACGTGATCTAGCCGATCACCTACCATGGAGGGACAAGACGCCCCTTCTTCGGTTCTAACGCCCGGCGTACCGCAGCTAAACGTGGTCAGTGCCCTACCGCCTGAGACGTCCGCGCGGGTGATGCAGTTCATCACCTCCCCTCCTGCAGACGGCAAGTACGAGGTGCTGAAGGTACTCATGCTTCGAACCTTCGGATTCAGTAGGCATGATCGAGCTGAGAGGCTTATGCACCTACCGGATCTCGGAGATTGGCTGCCGTCCGCCCTCATGGCTGAAATGTTGGCGCTGGCAGGTGAGCACAAGGATTGCCTCATGTTCGAGCAGGCATTCCGAGAGCAACTTCCAGAAGATGTTAGGCTTATGCTCACGGATTATTCTTTTGAGGACCCCGTGGCATATGCGGAGAAAGCCGATGCGCTCATGGCGTCCAAATCGAAAAAACATAGTTCGATCAACAGGGTCTCGGCTCCATCGGGCAGCCCGCAACGGCACCAAGATGGCACTGCGACTCCCACCATTTCTCCAAAACCCCGCCAAAAAGATCCGCACAAGCGTGGTTGGTGTTATTACCATCTACGATGGGGTGGAGAAGCCCGCAACTGCCGCTCACCTTGCACCTTCTCGGGAAATGCCTCGGCCGATCGTACATAGAGGCAGTTGCGATTGGCCAGAACCGACGCCTCTACGTCAGAGATCGATTCACGGACACAGAGTTCTTGGTCGACACGGGAGCCATAGTCAGCGTCGTGCCGCCTACCGACCTTGAAGCCCGATTGGGTAAGAGAGGGCCTACTCTCATCGCAGTTAACGGTAGCCCCATCCGCACGTATTGTACGCGGGCAATGTCTCTGTCCTTAGGCACCCGCACGTACGAAATGGTCGTTTATCGTCGCGGAAGTCGGTCAAGCGATCTTGGGCGCAGATTTCCTCTGGGTCTTTTCGCTAGTTCCTCTGGGTCTTTTCGCCCAGCCTGACTGTCCAGGCCGTCGTCGTGGCCTCCGACCCGTATGCTGCGGTCCTGGCTGAGTTTCCGGAGCTGCTCGTTCAGCATTTCGACGCCCCTTCTGCAAAGCACAGCGTTGTCCATTACATTCCCACCGAGGGGCCCCCCGTTTTCGCTCGGGCCCGGAGGTTGCCGCCGGACAAACTGAGGGTAGCTCGTGAAGAATTTCAGAAGGTGGAACAAATGGGCATTGTCCGTCGGTCCGACAGCCCGTGGGCCTCTCCGTTGTATATGGTCTCCAAAGCATCTGGGGGGTGGAGACCATGTGGAGATTACCGGCGTCTTAACGCCGTCACCACGGCAGACCGCTACCCCATACCGCACATCCAGGACTTCTCGTCTAGGCTGGAAGGTGCCATGGTATTCTCCAAAATTGATTTGGTGCGGGGCTACCACCAGATTCCTGTGCATCCGGAAGATGTGCTGAAGACTGCCACGATCACTCCGTTCGGGTTGTTCGAATGGTTGTGTATGCCTTTCAGTTTGAAAAATGTGGCACAGGCTTTCCAGCGGCTTATGGACCATGTTGGTCGGGATTTGTCTTTTGTTTTTATTTATTTGGATGTTATCCTGGTCGCCAGTTGCTTGGAACAGGAACACCTGATCCATTTACGGACCGTGTTCCAGCGGCTTCAAGACCACGGGCTCATTATCCACCCCTCCAAGTGTCAATTTGGCCTCCCCTCTATTGATTTCTTAGGACACCGGATTACCTCGGCCGGCGCCACTCCTTTGCCTGACAAAGTGGAGGCTGTTCGTGCCTTCCCGCGGCCCACCACAGTAAAGGAGTTGCAGGAGTTCGTGGGCATGGTGAATGTCTATCACAGGTTCGTGCCGGCAGTGGCGCGGATCATGCGTCCGCTCTTCCAGTGTCTCGCAGGCAAACCTGTCGAGTTGGAGTAGTCCGCAGCCGCTGAGACGGCCTTTGAGGCAGCTAAAGTGGCTCTGGCAGATGCCACCATGCTCGTCAACCCGAGCACCTCCGCCCCCACGGCCCTGACAGTCGATGCGTCGGACGTGGCAGTGGGAGGGGTTTTGGAACAGCATGTAGATGGCATTTGGCAGCCCTTGGCGTTTTTCAGCCGACAGCTTAATCCGGCTGAGCTGAAATATAGCGCTTTTGACCGAGAGCTTCTGGCTCTCTATTTAGCTGTCCGCCACTTTAGGTATTTTCTAGAAGGCCGCCCATTTGTAGCCTTTACGGACCACAAACCATTGACTTTTGCTTTTTCGAAAGTGTCCGACCCATGGTCGGCCAGCCAGCAGCGGCACCTGACTGCCATCTCAGAGTTTACCACCGATGTCCGCCACGTCGCGGGTAAGCTTAATGCCGTTGCTGACGCCCTGTCCCGGCCAGCCATTTCCCCAATTTCAGCGGTGGAATGCGAGGTGGATTTCCAGGAGCTTGCGGAGGCACAGCGCCTGGCAGATACTGCCTCAGTATACCAATCCACCACTTCGGGGTTGAAGTTGGCCCAAGTGGCTTGCGGGCCTGCGGGTACAAAAGTCTGGTGTGATGTTTCCCTTCCCCGCCCTAGGCCGGTGGTGCCGGCCGCCCTTCAGCGCCGGGTGTTTGATGCCATTCATGGGCTGGCACACCCGTCCATTCGCTCCACCTCTGCATTAGTAGACGCTAGGTTTGTGTGGCATGGCCTGCGGAAGCAAGTAACCGCTTGGGCCCGCTCCTGTGTTCCCTGCCAGACCGCTAAAGTTCACCGGCATGTCCAACCTCCGGTGCAGGAGTTTGCAGTCCCTGCGGTCCATTTTTTCCATATTCACGTTGATTTAGTTGGGCCTTTACCTTCCTCCAGGGGCTACACTCACCTACTCACGGTGGTTGACCGATTTACCCGTTGGCCGGAGGCCTTCCCGTTGTCCGACACCTCCGCCGCCTCTTGTGCCCGGGCCCTGGCCCTCCATTGGGTGGCCTGCTTCGGTGTTCCGTCCGTCATTACCACCGACCGGGGGCCCCAGTTCACCTCTACCCTTTGGGCTATGCTAGCGGAGCTGTACGGTTCCAGGTTGCAGCAGACCACGGCGTATCACCCTCAGGCTAATGGGCTCGTGGAGAGGTTTCACCGGCAACTTAAGGCGGCCCTCAGTGCACGGCTGGACGGCCCTGACTGGGTAGACCAGCTCCCCTGGGTCCTTTTGGGCATCCGTACTGTTCCTAAGCAGGATCTCGGTGCTTCGTCCACGGAACTGGTATATGGCTCGCCACTCAGAGTGCCCGGGGATTTCCTTCCGGAGTCCTCTGGTCAGCAGCCCTCGGTTCTGTCGGTTTTAGCATCCCTCCGGGCGCGAGTGGGTTCCCTGGCTCCGGTTTCTACTTCGCGTCACGGGTGTTCCATGGTGCATGAACCGCCTGCCTTGAAGGACTGTTAATTTGTGTTTCTGCGTAGGGATGCCCATCACTCCCCGTTGCAGAGGGTCTATGAGGGACCGTTCCGCGTGTTGTGTAAAGGGACGGTCACCTTCACCTTAGATGTTGGGGGCAGGAGTGAGCTCGTCTCTGTGTCCAGGCTCAAACCTGCACACTTGGATCAGGACCGCCCTGTCCTGGTCGGTCGACGGGGCCGTCCTCCTGCAATTCCACCCGATCCAGAACCCCCTGCTCCTGTGGTTCCTGTAGCCCCTCTCCTTACTCGTTCTGGTCGCAAAATCCGGCTCCCTGCTGGGTTCCGTACCTCGGGTTCTGGGGGGGGTCATGTAGCGACCATAGGGATTGGTCCTGAGAGTCGAACCCTCGGATTGGCCAGCAAGATCACGTGGTGGTTTTGGCGCCCAAAACCAGTCAGTGGAAAGAGAACTTCGATGTGAACAGTTTGAGTTAATGGTTGTCTGTAATCTCGTTTGTTATCCTTTGTAATTGAATATTGCTACCGCAATAAACTTCTTTAACAAAGTACAAGCCTCCAGACTCGCCATAGGCCACAGTTTAAGAATAAGGGGTAGGCCATTTAGAACTGAGATGAGGAAAAACTTCTTCACACTGTGTGTCGTGAATTTGTGGACTTCTCTGCCTCATAAGTCAGTGGAAGCCGATTCAGTGGATGCATTCAAGAGAGAGTTAGATAGAGCTCTTAGGGCTAGCGGAATCAAGGGATATGGGGAGAAGGCAGGAACGGGGTACTGATTGTGGATGATCAGCCATGATCACATTGAATGGTGGTGCTGGCTTGAAGGACCAAATGGCCTCCTCCTGCACCTATTATCTAAGTATCTATGTATCTATGTACCCCGGTCATTCTTTCGTCTCCTACCTTCTCCTCTGGCAGAAGGTACAGAAGCTTGAAAGTGCCAGGGGTGCAGTGTTGCTGGAGCTCATCGCAGCGCTGCTCCAACACCTCTGTAAACAAAAGCCAACATAAACAGCGGGGAATTTAACAGTGACCGCTCCGACACCAGTGACCGCACCGGCCCCAGTGACCGCTCCGGCCCCAGTGACAGCTCCGTGACAGCTCCAGCCCCAGTGACAGCTCCAGCCCCAGTGACCGTGGCCTCAGTGACCGCTCCGTCCCCAGTGACAGCTCCGTGACAGCTCCAGTCCCAGTGACAGCTCCGTCCCCAGTGATCGTGGCCCCAGTGACCGCTCCGGCCCCAGTGACCGCTCCGGCCCCAGTGACAGCTCCGTGACAGCTCCAGCCCCAGTGACAGCTCCGTCCCCAGTGATCGTGGCCCCAGTGACCGCTCCGGCCCCAGTGACCGCTCCGGCCCCAGTGACCGCTCCGGCCCCAGTGACAGTGGCCCCAGTGACAGCTCCCTGACAGCTCCAGCCCCAGTGACCGCTCCGGCCCCAGTGACAGTGGCCCCAATGACAGTGGCCCCAATGACAGTGGCCCCAGTGACAGTGGCAGCTCCCTGACAGCTCCAGCCCCAGTGACAGTGGCCCCAGTGACCGCTCCGGCCCCAGTGACAATGGCCCCAGTGACCGCTCTGGCCCCAGTGACAGTGGCCCCAGTGACCGCTCCGGCCCCAGTGACAGTGGCCCCAGTGACCGCTTCGGCCCCAGTGACCGCTCCGGCCCCAGTGACAGCTCCAGCCCCAGTGACCGCTCCGGCCCCAGTGACAGTGGCCCCAGTGACCGCTCCGGCCCCAGTGACCGCTCCAGCCCCAGTGACAGTGGCCCCAGTGACCGCTCCAGCCCCAGTGACCGCTCCGGCCCCAGTGACAGTGGCCCCAGTGACAGTGGCCCCAGTGAGCGCTCCGGCCCCAGTGACAGAGGCCGCAGTGACCGCTTCGGCCCCAGTGACAGCTCCGGCCCCAGTGGCCACTCCGGCCCCAGTGACAGTGGCCCCAGTGACCGCTCCGGCCCCAGTGACCACTCCGGCCCCAGTGACAGTGGCCCCAGTGACCGCTCCGGCCCCAGTGACAGCTCCGACCCCAGTGACCGCTCTGGCTCCAGTGACCACTCCGGCCCCAGTGACAGTGGCCCCAGTGACAGCTCCTGGCCCCAGTGACCACTCCGACACCAGTGACCCCAGTGACCGCTCTGGCCCCAGTGACCTGGCTGGCGCCTAAAACATTAGCACTGCAACACTGGGAATGGCGCACCAGCAGACTCAGGAACAGCTTCTCCCCAGTATTATCAGGTGTCTGAACGGTCCTTCCATAGGTTAGGGTTCTGTCCGATTCACTACTACCCCATTGGACATTGGACTTTGTCTATGGAACTTGTATGCTACGATGTGCTACAGAACTATATTCTGCACTCTGTATCTTCCTCTTTCCCCATTCTATAGTACTTGAGTTGACCTGATTGAATTTATGTATGGGAAATCTGATCTATTAGTATAGCAGCCAAAACAAAGTCACCTCGATACACGTGACAATAATAAACCTAAACCTAAACCATCAGCAGCAGATCAAAGAGAGGGCTCCACCACATTCTCAAAGGCAGTTAGAAATAGGCAAAGAAGCTTGATTTTTTCCAAAACTTCCAAACAAGAAAATGTACATCCAATTTCTGTCACAGCCAAATGTGACAGCTGACACTGGCATGATCCGTGAAGAACTTATTTTCTCCATCAAACAGGAGACAAGAGACCACTGAGAGACGAGAGGTGAAGGTTTGGCAGAGGGGTCTGAGCTCTGATTTAACCAGGCAGCATAGTTTACATCAGTGCAGTGTGAGTTTGGGCCTCACAATAGTGGCACTTAGGGTGGCACGGTGGCGCAGCGGTAAAGTTGCTGCCTTACAGCGCCAGAGAGCTGGATTCAACCCTGACTGTATGGAGCGCCAGAGAGCTGGATTCAATCCTGACTACGGGTGCTCTCTGTATGGAGTTTGTACGTTCTCCCTGTGACCTGCGTGGGTTTTCTCCAGGAGCTCCGGTTTCCTCCCACTCTCCCACTCTCCAAAGGTGTACAGGTGTACAGGTTTGTAGGTTAGTAAGCTTCAGTAAAATTGCCACTAGTGTGTGTAGGTAGGGTAGTGTTAGAGTGTGGGGATCGCTGGTCTGCACAGGCTCGGTGGGCCAAAGGGCCTGTTTTTGAGCTGCATCTCTAAACTCAACTAAACTCAACTAAAGTTACAAGCAGCATCAGTGGGAGGGGGGATGAACATCACCTGTGACATCTGCACCAACAAAACACACCTGAGGAGCAATTACCTGCCCTTGCAGAGAGTCGGAACACAACAGAACAGAGGAGAATTGTTCATTGGTGCAGTTTGCAGCAATCCAAGGCCAAGAAAAATGATCTGCAGAATAATGACAGGCTTCCTCAAAATGATTGTTTCTACATTCCTTCAGGCTTCCAGAACAAGACCTGGAATGTCATCAACAGGGCAAGGGTGTCAGAGGTTATGGGAAGGAGACAGGAGAATGGGGTTGAGAGGGAAAGATAAATCATCCAAACTGCACATAGTGTTCAGTTCTGGGCACCATCTTATAGGAAACATATTGTCAAGCTTGAAAGGGTTCAGAAAAGATTTACAAGGATGTTGCCAAGACTAGAGGGTGCGAGCTTTAGGGAGAGGTTGAGTAGGCTGGGTCTCTATTCCATGGAGCGCAGGAGGATATGGGGTGATCTTATAGAGGTATCTTATAGAGTATCCCATCGTTTAAGAAATAGTTAGACAGGTACATGGATAGGACAGGTTTGGAGGGACATGGACCAAGCGCAGTCAAGTGGGACTAGTGTAGTTGGGACATTGTTGGCAATGTGGGCAAGTTGGGCCGAAGGGCCTGTTTCCACACTGTATCACTCTATGACACTATGACTCTAAGGGCTTTAGCAAATAAAATGGAAAATCACCAGACCTGTTAGAGTTTTCAGCCCCTGAATGCCTAAAGTACAGGGCCCTGGTGAGACCACACCTGGAGTACTGTGTGCAGTTGTACAGGGCCCTGGTGAGACCACACCTGAAGTACTGTGTGCAGTTGTACAGGGCCCTAGTGAGACCACACCTGGAGTACTGTGTGCAGTTGTACAGGGCCCTGGTGAGACCACACCTGGAGTACTGTGTGCAGTTGTACAGGGCCCTGGTGAGACCGCACCTGGAGTACTGTGTGCAGTTGTACAGGGCCCTAGTGAGACCGCACCTGGAGTACTGTGTGCAGTTGTACAGGGCCCTGGTGAGACCGCACCTGGAGTACTGTGTGCAGTTGTACAGGGCCCTGGTGAGACCGCACCTGGAGTACTGTGTGCAGTTGTACAGGGCCCTGGTGAGACCGCACCTGGAGTACTGTGTGCAGTTTTGGTCTCGTAATTTGAGGAAGGACATTCCTGCTATTGAGGCAGTGCAGCGTAGGTTCACGAGGTTAATTCCCGGGATGGCGGGACTGTCGTATGATGAAAGAATGGAACGACTGGGCTTGTATTCACTGGAATTTAGAAGGATGAGAGGGAATCTTATAGAAACGTATAAAATTATTAAGGGATTGTACAAGCTAGATGCAGGAAACATGTTCCCGATGTTGGGGGGAGTTCAGAACCAGGGGCCATAGTTCAAGAATAAGGGATAGGCCATTTAAAACGGAGATGAGGAAAAACCTTTTCACCCAGAGAGTTGCGAATTTGTGGAATTCTCTGCCACAGAAGGCAGTGGAGGCCAATTCACTGGATGTATTCAAAAGAGAGTTAGATAGAGCTCTTGAGGCTAGCGGAATCAAGGGATATGGGGAGAAGACAGGAACGGGGTCCTGATTGTGGATGATCAGCCATGATTACATTGAATGGCGATGTTGGCTCAAAGGGCTGAATGGCCTACTCCTGCATCTATTGTCTATGTTTCTCTATTTCCATGTCCTACTGTGCTTTCTGTTTAGTTTAGTTTAGAGATACAGCACGGGGGCAGGTATCTTTCCACTGAGTCCCTGCCAACCAGCGATCCCCGCACACTAACACTATCCTACACACACGAGGGACAATTTACAATTATACAAAGCCAATTAGCCTACAAACCTGCACGACTTTGGAAAGTGGGAGCAAACCATATCACCCGGAGCAAACCCACGCAGGTCACGTGGAGAACGTACAAACTCCATGTAGACAGCACCTGTAGTCAGGATTGAACCCGGGTCTCCGGCATGATGACTCTACTGCTGTGCCACCGTGCCACTAACACTTTGTCTTCAAGTCCCTCTTACTAGGAGGTGAGCTTTGGAAGTTTTGGAGCTCAGTCGTAATGGATATAAGAGAAAGAGTGGAAAGCCATGGGGGCATATTAAACATTGTACAGAAAGCCCAAGGCACTGAATAAAACCCCATGCATTGGATGTGCTCGGTGCAAAGCCATGGTGGTCTCTCAATTGATGGGCTCCCTGGAACTGGCACAACTTGATGAGAGAGATATAATCTGAAAGCAGAGGAAAAGAAGGAAGAGAAGAGGCGAATAGAGTCACAACCATGGTTTAAGAAAATAACTGTAGATGCTGGTACAAATCGATTTATTCACAAAATGCTGGAGTAACTCAGCAGGTCAGGCAGCATCTCGGGAGAGAAGGAATGGGTGACGTTTCGGGTCGAGACCCTTCTTCAGACTGAACCATGGTTTGTTAGTAGAGGGCAGCGGTAGAGTTGCTGCCTTACAGTGCCTGAAATACCGGCGACCCGGGTTCGATCCCGACTACGGGTGCTGTCTGTACGGAGTTTGTACGTTCTCCGCGTGGCCGCGTGGGTGTTCTCTGAGATCTTTGGTTTCCTCCCACACTCCAAAGATGTACAGGTTTGTAGGTTAATTAGCTTGATGTAAGTGTAAGTTGTCTCTAGTGTGTGTAGGATATTGTTAATGTGCGGGGATCGCTGGTCGGCGCAGACTCGGTGGGCCGAAGGGCCTGCTTCCATGCTGTATCTCTAAACTAAGCTAAACTAAATTAAACTAACAAGGGGAAAGCAGATAATCATAAGCAGGAGACAGAGAGATCTTGAAACAGTATGCCTGGTACATTCCCCATCCGGTGTGAAGATGCATATATCACAGACATGATCAAATACATCAGAGAATGGCTTTACAATCATTTACATTCAATACAATGCATTGATTCCTCTTTCTAAAAGAAAAGTAAAACCAGCTTGACAAACTTCCAAATTTGCAAGTTTGACAATAACAAAGTTCAAGTTCGCTTTGATTTTTATAACTGAACAGCTGCTCCTCATGATATTCCTCAAAATTCAACAGATGTTCAATCATGTTCCATTCACAGAGGGAATTGAGGACGGGCAAGGATGAGGTGGTTAGGAGTTGCCTTCTGGCTCTGCTCCAAGGGGCATGTTAAAATCCTTCAGCTGCAGTGAAGAGGCTGAGCAGAATTGCAAGGCTAGACCTGGACAAAATACATTCTTAACCTGGGAAACCTGAGGGGCGGCACGGTGGTGCAGCGGTAGAGTTGCTGCTTTACAGCGCCAGAGACCCGGGTTTGATCCTGACCATGGGCGCTGTCTGTATGGAGTTTGTACGTTCTCCCCGTGACCTGTGTGGGTTTTCTCCGGGATCTCCAGTTTCCTCCCACACTCCAAAGACGTACAGGTTTGTAGGTTAATTGGCTTGGTAAAATTTAAATTTGTCCCTATTTTATGTAGGATAGCGTTAGTGTGCGGGGATTGCTAGTGTGCGCGGACCTGGTGGGCCTAAGGGCCTGTTTCCGCGCTGTATCTCGAAACTAAACTCATGAAATGACAAGTATCCGGAGCCAGGGGCTGTAATGGATTGGTGATTACGTTGCTGTTCTAGGGATCTGGAGACGATGAATCCTACCATGGCAAATAATCCATGCTGAAGTTAAATCTCTACGATCAGCAATGTAACCATTAAAGCACTTAATGAACAACCAGCTAGAGGAACAGTGGATCAGGAATCTGTGGATGGAAATGAGCGGAGTACATTTGGGTTGGGCCCCTTCTTCAGACCCTCCACAGATGCTGTCTGACCCACTGACAGCTCCAGCTCCAGCTCCAAACACAAAATGCTGGAGTAACTCAGCGGGTCAGGCAGCAGCAATCCCTGGAGAAAAAGGATGGGTGACGTTTCGGGTCATAGACATAGAAACATAGAAGATAGGTGCAGGAGGAGGCCATTCAGCCCTTCAAGCCAGCACTGCCATTAATTGTGATCATGGCTGATCGTCCACAATCAATAACCCGTGCCTGCCTTCTCAACATATCCCCTGATTCCACTAGCCCCTAGAGCTTTATCTAACTCCCCTAGAGCTCTATCTAACTTGGCCGGGACCTTCTTCAGACCCGTTGAGTTACTCCAGCACTTTGTGTCTATTTTCGGTATAAACTAGCATCTGCAGTTCCTTCGTACACACGAGGTCCTCCAGATGGTTTTTTTTCCCTCAAGATTCCAATATCTGCAGTCTCTTGTCTCCAAATCACTTAATTACCTCAATGACTACCGACCAGTGGCACTAATGCCAAGGTGAACAAATGGTTTGAGAGGTTGGTTATGACATCTATCAACTCCTGTCTTAGTAAGGACCTGGAACCACTACAAATCACCTAGCACATTAACACATCAACAGGGATTTCAATCTTGCTGGCTCTCCACTTTGCATCAGATCACTTGGATGATAAAAACACATACACCAGGCTGCTGTTTATTAACTGTAGCTTGGTGTTCACTACCATCACCCCCTTGAATCTTATCTTATCTTATCTTATCTGTCTTCACTTGTCTCTATGTAATTCAATCCTTGACATCCTCATCAGCAGACCATGATGAGGTGGTGAGGCCACACATGGAGCATTGTGTTCAGTTTTGGTCACCCTGCTGCAGGAAAGACACCATTAAGCTGGAGAGCATGCAGGAGAATGTTGCCAGGGCTTCAGACCCTAAACGTGAGCAGGCTAGGGTTGGAGGGTTGGAGGGTTGGAGGGTTGGAGGGTTGGAGGGTTGGAGGGTTGGAGGGTTGGAGGGTTGGAGGGTTGGAGGGTTGGAGGGCTGGAGGGCTGGAGGGCTGGAGGGCTGGAGGGCTGGAGGGCTGGAGGGCTGGAGGGCTGGAGGGTTGGAGGGCTGGAGGGCTGGAGGGCTGGAGGGCTGGAGGGTTGAAGGGTTTGAGAGCTGGAGGGTTGGAGGGTTGGAGGGCTGGAGGCTGAGGAGTGATCTCATGAGGGGAGTGGATAGGGTTCATGCATTGCCTTTTTCCCAGGGTAGGGCAATGAAGGTGAGAGGTGAAAGATTTTATAGGAACCTGAGGGGCAACTCTTTCGCAGAGGAGGATCTGTATATGGAACCAGCTGCCAGAGATTGTTGAGGCAAATACTATAACAACATTTAAAAGGCACATGCAGATACATTGATAGAAAAGGTTTAGAGGGATATGGGCCAAATGCAGGCAAATGGGACTAACTGAGATGGGGCATCTTGGTCAGTATGGACAAGTTGGAACAAAGTTGGAAAGTTTCCATGCTGCATGATTCTCTCTCTATGTATGTAATTGGCCACTTTCAAGGAACAATGTACCTGCATTCCTCGATCCCTCTGCTCTACAACACTCCCCAGAGCCCTGCCATTCACTGTCTCGGTCCTGCCCTGGTTTGACTTCCCGAAATGCAACACCTCACAATTTATCAATTTCCATAACTATTTTATAGTTAATAGAACAGTGGTTGTTGTCTCAGAGTGCTCGTCCACCTGAGACATTGCCACTATTCCAAGCACAGCTGAAGCTTTACTCCCTGCCTTGTGGAGCTCCCTGCATGTTGCCTGAAGATAGACACGAAATGCTGCAGTAACTCAGCGGGTCGGGCAGCATCTCTGGAGAGAAGGAATAGGTGACGTTTTGGGTCGAGACCCAGTGTCAGACTGAGAGTCAGAGTAGAGGGAAACTAGAGGTATGGGAAGGTACAAAGAACCAATGAATACTGCCAGTCATATTGCCTGACATTGTGCTTGCCCTTTCTATTCCAATTCCTTCCACGTTTACAATGTTTTTACAAATGTTGGACTTTAATTCACATGATACAATTCAATGTCACACTGAAGATCATTTTCATGTGACATCATCATGCCAAAAGTGATGGGGCATCAGGGGTCATGAGGAGAAGGCAGGAGAATGGGGTTAGGAGGGAGAGATAGATCAGCCATGAATGAATGGCGGAGTAGACGATGGGCTGAATGACCTCATTCTGCTTCTATCACCTATGAACTTATGATGCACGTTCTTCTGAACCTTTTCATTTGAAACAAACCATTTTATGTGCAATCAGGATTTGAAATGGGTTTAGCCGGAATCGACTGTGAGTGAAATATTTCTTTCTGCATGTTCTCATGTAGGGGAATGACTAACCAAATTGTTGATCATTTCAGCTGAGATGCCCATGGTGCGGGCTGTAAATATATTTCAAAAATACTGCAACCTCCAAGCATAGTTATTAAAAAAACATCTAGTTATTCATTTATACTGTTCACCTTAGGAGTACAATCTTATTTAACAGTTGGGTGATATCTTACAGCTCTAACAAGAGCTTCAGAATAAGCCACGACCACTTGTGGCTTTGTTGTTAGACTTTTATTTGCAGCACAGAACTAAATGTTAAAAAGTATGTTACAAACGAATAATTTATCAG
The DNA here is from genome assembly GCF_053455715.1 of Rhinoraja longicauda. Classification (NCBI taxonomy): domain Eukaryota; kingdom Metazoa; phylum Chordata; class Chondrichthyes; order Rajiformes; family Arhynchobatidae; genus Rhinoraja; species Rhinoraja longicauda. The sequence goes on from NC_135979.1 coordinate 32,012,645, forward strand.
CGGGTTGCAGAATCCCCTGCAGAACTGGGACATTATTTATCCAATGAGGAAGGAGTGGGTGCTGATCCAGTCCAGACTTTGCCTTTGACCACTTGATTGGCATGAACATGTAAAGAGGTGTGACTAAATGTATTCAGCCTGTGTAATGCTTGGACCGAGAGCTGGATGTTTATTCAAAGCGAGATGTTGTGGGCTCTGGGCTATAATCAGTGTTTTGAGAGCACGGTGTCCGAATCAAAAACTGGAATTCTTGAGCAGAAAATGACTTAAGTGTGAGAGGCTTTATTGTGTGAGATGAATTAGAGGGAAGCTCCTGTTGGAGGGGATTCCATCTCTAGTTCTCAGATGCTTCACATCCAGTGGCTTTGCCCCATTGATATCTGTGCTGCGCTGAGTACTGTCTCTGCACGCACTGGAACAGCTGAGGAAAGTTCAGCCTTCTGCATTACAGCCACGCTGCTATGATTGCTGTCAAGCTAAAGTTGAAGCAAATTAGTAGCTAACTTTTGCAGACTGAGAAGCACCAAGACCACACTCCCAAGAAAGAAGTTTTGCAACTGGACAAAAGAGTTTAACACAGATAGTCACTGGTTTGTGTTTTTTTTTGGCTGAGGTAAAACAAATAAAAGAATCTTCATCGGCACCTGTTGACGGCACAGCAGTTGGTTTTCAGTATTTAGGTAAGAAACTTTGTTATTTCAACGGAAGAAAAATGTTCTGCATTGGAATTGAGATTGTAATCACTTATTTTCTGCAAATGATAATAACAATATAAATGCACCTATTTTCATTGCTTCTCACACGTTGAGCGTTCTGACAAATGCGGGATTAAACCACTGCATACCTGTGTCCTCTGAAACATTTAAGTGCAACCAAAGAGCATGTTTGAGAACTGATACAGGAGTTGCCAACTTGTAGTTGAATTTAATTTTTTAATAATATTTTCCATGTTCTGTGGCAAGTCTCTGAATTCAGATGTAAAACTGCCCCATACCAAAGAATGTGGCAGAGTAATTATCAGAGATGCAAGAATGAGGTATGTAGGTTAATTGGCTGGGTAAATGTAAAAATTGTCCCTAGTGGGTGTAGGATAGTGTTAATGTACGGGGATTGCTGGGCGGCACGGACTTGGAGGGCCGAAAAGGCCTGTTTCCGGCTGTATATATATGATATGATATGATATGAAACAGAAAACAAAAACGTTCATAAATGTGGCAAAGGCTGATGAAGCAAACAAGCAGCCCTCCAGTAATTGGCCTGAGGATAGTGTTACTGGAGATGGATACATTGGGAAGAGTTTCACAGAAACTAACTTATGGCTTAGGTTTTCTCAGGTACTACATGGTGGGTGCACCACACGATTAATCCCTTCTACAGATACCACTGTAAAATATGCCCACATTAGATGTTCCCTTCAACTGTGTGTTTCCCCATGGGGGAAGCAGCCCAGCTTGGTTTAGAACCTTTTCTCAATGCTAGTGTGGGTGAGATCAAAAACCCACAGGTTAAAAACCATTGATACAAAAACAGGCATTCCCACAAGGTGCCAAGCCAGCAAGCAGATGGACTATGTGTAACCGTGAATTATTTTCAGACCAATATATAACTCATCTGGCGTATGAGGATGATTTAGATCCAATTAGCCAAAGTTTAACACTGCACCTAACACTGCAAAGTTTGGGTGCGATGCTATCCCATCTAATTTTACCTTCAGTTGGATTCACAGAAAGTAATATGAGCTGGAATTTAAAACTAGTACTTCACTCAATCGAGGGGGTTTCATGCCCAAAGAATCAAGTTAAGAAATGGCTTTAATTGGATTTGTTAGAGTGACCATAAGCTGTTCCACTAAAATACACTGGTGCATTTGGTATGACAACATTGAGTGTAATAAATTCCAAATGTGTCATTATTTTTCTATTTACATATAGCTCTTTGCCTGTCTAAATTATGAATTACTTTTAAAAAAAAATGAAACTTGCCATATTCTCGGCTTTATTAATTTAACTCTTGTCCAAAAGCTTCTTTGTGGTCTTAGCTGACCACTTGAAACTGGTTCCGTTTTTTTCACACTGAACATTATTTTCTCACTTCTATTTGGGATACATCCTATGTCCTGAGTTCCCTTAATCATGAAAAGCAACATTTAATTTAATAAATGATCAGGTAATTAATATTCGACTAAACAAGTTGACAGTCTTTTTTTTAAATAAAGGGTAAATACTACCAGTAATAAAAATGAGACTGCCTCCATTTAACGAAGGGTCCTGTTCATTTTGTTGGGGATCGGAGTAAGATCAGACTAGGGGTATCACAGCTTTAGGGTTGCAGTGAAGAGTAGATTTCATTGAAGGGACTTTAGTGGATATTCTCCTGCCTGAGCCTCCTTTATCCTATCTGTACACTGTGATTGTAATCATGTATTGTCTTTCTGCTGACTGGTCAGCACGCAACACAAGCTTTTCACTGTACCTCGGTACACGTGACTATAAACTAAACTCAAGAAAGTCACATAGCTGTCTGATACTTAATTTTATTTGATTCTGTGTTATTTGATTCTACAATATAATAAGTTTGGTGATCCTCCTTCCTTTACCTCCACTTTCTCCACCTAGAAAAACCTTAGATATGTGGATTATAAATTGTTTCAACAAGTGCAATAATCATCAAGAGGGCTTTAAAAAGAAAATTGTATGCATAATTTAGAAATAACATTCTGCTAGTGTTTCAAATCATGCCATTTTAAAGCCTAGATAAACACAAAATGTTGGAGTAACTCGGTGGGACAGGCAACATCTCTGGAAAGAAGGAATAGGTTTCATGTGGAGACATTTCTTCAGACCATTCCTTCTATCCAGAGATGTTGCCTGTCCCACTAAGTTCCTCCAGCATTTTGTGTCTACCTTTGGTGCAACCCAGCATTTGCAGTTCCTTCCAACCCATTTATAAACCCTATTCTGTCAGGGGTTAGGAAACATTCTGGGCTGGATTTTTGGCTGCATCACTTTCCACTATAAACTGGGGTGGATTCTACAAAGGATCTGATCAGCTATATTACCACACAATCTATAATGGTAGAAAGTCACCACACTTACTGGTGCTTAGAAGTGAATTCATACTTGCAGAATAAGTGCATTGTAAGGTACACACTACTACAGGGGGATTACAATGTGGCCACTGCTGGTTAATTTAGACAAGTGTTATACTGAGTGTGGCAACAAATTTTAGTGCTGCCTACAAACTTGCTAACCGACCAACCAAATGAATAGAAATCATTTAAGATTTGTATAGAATTAGCAGTACCACTTTTTGATTGTGGCACTTAAGCAAAAGGTAAATGAAATAGACAGTGGTGCGGCACGGTGGCGCAGTGGCAGAGTTGCTGCTTTACAGCACATGCAGCGCCAGAGACCCGGGTTCGATCTCAACTACGGGTGCTGTCTGTACGGAGTTTGTACGTTCTCCCCGTGACCGCGTAGGTTTTCTCTGAGATTTTCGGATTCCTCCCACACTCCAAAGATGTACAAGTTTATAGGTTAATTGGCTTGGTATAAATGTAAATTGTCCCTAGTGTGTGTGGGATGGTGTTAATGTACGGGGATGGCTGGTCTGTGCGGACTTGATGGGCCAAAAGGCCTGTTTCCGCGCTGTATCTCTAAACTAAACTAAACTAAACCTCTGCAGTTTGTTCACACAACAAGCACTGCCATAGTTTGAAGCAGACAGCTTTCAGCGGCACGGTTCAAGCTACCCATTTCAATCCGCATGTCAGCTGCACTTTCGAACCATGTTTTTGCTTTTCAAATGTATACATTTGTCCTGATGTTTAAATAAACTCAGAAAATTGAATCAAGGTGGTTACTACTGTATGTTTTCCTGGATTAGTCGCGAGTTTTCATAAACAAACAGGCCAAAAGCAGAATTCTTTAAAAGGAATAATTAAACCTATTATTTAACAGTGCAGACTCCCAATGACTTCCTTCTCTCCAGAGATGCTGCCTGTCCTGTTGAATTACCCCAGCTTTTCTGTGTCTTTTTGTGTCTTATCTTCAAATAACAGTCTCCTCCACCTGGTGGAACTAGTCCTCATCCCCAGCAACTTCTCCTGTGATTCCTCTCACCATTTTCAAATCAAAGGTTTAGCCATGGGCACTCACCTGGGACCAGTGAACGCCGTTTGTTCCAAGGTACCCTGGCACCACTTGCCAACTCTTTCACTGCTACAATGGTGACTGCATTGGGGCTACTTGCTGCAGCCATGCAGATCTCATTGATTTAGCCAAGGTCACCGCCAACTACCACCCTGCACTCAGATTCACTTACTCCAACTCTGACACGCCTTTCCCTTTCTCCGATTTCTCTGTCTCCATCTCAGGAGACAAGCTACCCATAGATATCCCGACCCCACTGACCCACAGATACCTGGGCTCCACCTCCTCCCACTAGACCTCTTGCAATCACATCATCCTTTTCTCACAGTTTCTCCATCTCTGCCACATCTGCTCTCAAGATAAGATGCCGCTTGACAACATCTGAGATGGGTTTTTTCATTAAGAAACATGTCACCACCTCTCCCCCCTCTCTGTTTTTGATGGAGCCATCACCTTTGTCTCCTCTATTTCCCACAGTTCTGTTCTCGCCATGCCTCTCCCAGATGGAACAGGGATAGGCCTTCCCTGGTCCTCACCTTTCACCCCACCAGTCTTAGCATCCAACACATCATTCTCTGACAGGTTTGTCAGCTTCACCGCAATATGGCCATTGCCGTTTGTGCGGCACGGTGGCACAGCGGTAGAGTTGTTGCCTTACAGCGCCAGAGACACGGATTCGATCCTGACTATGGGTGCCGTCTGTACGGATTTTGCTCACTCTCCCCGTGACCTGCGTGGGTTTTCTCTGGGATCTCCAGTTTCCTCCCACACTCCAAAGACGTACGTTTGTAGGTTAATTGGCTTGCTATAATTGTAAATTATCCCTACTGTGTGTAGGATAGTGTTAGTGTGCGGGGATCGCTGATTGGTGCGGACTCGGGCTGAAGGGTCAGTTTCTATGCTGCATCTCTAAAACTAAAGCAATCACAGCACTGGTTACATCCTCCCCTCCTCTCCCCTCCCTACCCCTTTCTGCTTTCCACAGAGATCACTCTGGTTCACATCCCTTGCCACCCTGCCCTCTCTCCATCAGCCCGCTCTCCCTGCAACATAAGGACGAACTACACTTGCCCCTGCACCTCCATTCTGGTTCCACAAGAGCCTCTCCAGGTGAGACAGATCTATGCACCTCCTCCTACCTCATCTATTGCATTAGGTAATCACAACGGGGTTTTCTGTCTCTTCTGACTTTTCTGTCGGGGGAACCAAGCGTTTATAAAGTGACCACTTCACTGAACAGCTCCTGCTTTCTCCGAACTTCATTTCCCATTCCCATATTCCTATACCAACCTGTCTGTCCTTGGCCTCCTCAATTGTCAGAGTGAGCAATATGCAAACTAGAAGAACAGCACCTCATGTTCTGCTCGGGTAGCCTACAACCCAATGACATTAACAAAGAACGCCTCCATTTCAGGTCAACAACACCATACTCTTTTGGCTTGTCTGCTCATCTTCCTGACCCCTCACACTCCCTTCTTTCCATTCCCCCCCACCCCGGACACCTAATTCATGTGACATTCTCCACCCTCGCCACCCACATCAGACATCCCTCCCTACTTACGGTCTGCACATTTTGTTCCCCACTTCCCACCACTCCCTTCCACCCAACAACCCTCCCTGAGTACACTTCCCTCCCCACCTTCCTTGCTGGTCAGATTCCACTATTTGCTCCCTTTTATCTTCTCCACTTGGTGCTTCCAGCCTCGATTACTATCTCCACCTTTCCTTCTCCCAATTGACTCATTTACATATTTACATCCTTACCTGCAAATTTGCAAATTTGCATCCTTACCTGCGTCCACCTATCACTCTTGCCCTATCCCTCCCATCCCATTCACCTCTTTCTATCAGTTTCCCCCCCTCTACTCCATCAAGTATTGGAATAGGTTTGCATTGACTGTCCTCTTCCCTCCACAAATGCTGCTTGACCCATGAGTTCCTCCAACAGTTTGTCTTTTTGGCAATTCTTGGCACGGCTGCTAGGTGGAGCACTGTGTTGCAGCACAGCAATCTGTCTTGGTGCAGTGTCGATTGGGGAAGGATGGGTTAGAGGTAAAACTAAACCAAACAGCTTCATCATGCAACCTCCCACTGCCCTCCCTGAAACACACCTCCTATCAGTTGATCAGAAAGCAGTATAAATCGAAGCTGCAGCTTGTATTCGAGACATCTTGGCCATGTGTTGAAGAGCAGTGATAGGGGGCAACGTGGTAAGAGAAATATATTTATTTAACGTGAGTTGTCTAGGCACGAGTGAAAACAAGTAGTTAAAATAATCTGCTCTGTGTGATCTAACTCACTGAATAAAACAGAAATAAACCTGCAGTCACACAGTGGCTCTGAGATTTATTTTCAACAAAACTTCTATTAAACCACAGACATTTGTAAATATTTTTCTGTTTGCATGTATTGGAAAAGAATAGGCTTGTGTAAAATGTTACTTTTTAGTAAGATAGTAGAATAATTGTGGTATCGAACTTTGTACGTTACTCTTGTGACTTTTAATTCAAGTTTTTCAATCCAGTTTTATGCATCTGTAATATTCTCTATTACATCAGTAATGTAATAATGTAAAGTTGAATATGTAACATAATATGTATATGTGATTAAAAAAACTAAATCTTGCAAGGTTATTTGTCAATATTGAGATTTCATAATGAAGAAAACATAATTTCAGAGCAGGGTCAACCGTGTGAAACTGAACACTAGTAAGGAATCTAATTTTATAATATTTTCAGTGTGGAGGAAGAGTGGAAAGAAGTGGTCTTTAAAAATGGGTGAGAGCATGATTGTCTTTGACAGTCTTTCTTTCAGCTGGTTTCTTGCCCTCTGGTTTTACTTTATTTAGTCCATGATAAATAATTTCTCCTAAATAGAGGAGGCACGAAATGAAACATTTCAGTCAACGAGTGCTTTATCAGTAAACTCTTAGCACTAACGTTCGTTCAAGGTCAATTACTTTGGAGTTGTATTAGTTGCAAATATTTGTGGACAGTTTGTGTATATATTGCTCCTTCCTAGAAACACAACTTTGCCACATCATGCTCAAGTGTTGTGAATCACGTTCCTCAATGTGACTAACTTCACAGTGGCAATCCTGGACTGGTTCTGAATATTTTATGTGGAAATAGCAAGAACTTTTGATCTTCTAAATCCTGCCTATTACTTTAACTAATTCCTAACATTCATTCAAACGCCACTTCTGTAAATGAGAATAGAGAAATTACAGCCTTGCTTCCATCGGTTTTATTCGTAAACTTTCTTGTTTAACTCAAAATATTCTGTGCCTATTCTAATTGATGTTTCTGGATGTCTATGTTTTAAACTGCACACTGATTATTTCTCCATTCCTTCTAGTGTTATAAGGTGGCTACCAAAGAACACGTTCATGTTGAATATATCTGAATGAATTTTGACAGAACATTTTCCATCAAGCTGCAATCTCCATGGAGTTATACCTGAAAATATGCTTCCTCTTGTCCCAGTCGTGGGAGGTGCACGTGGGCAGAGCTGTGTGTGTTGAGCCATACCTCTGTGACTTGCTGTAGAAACACCCACCCAGTATCTGAAGTGTCATTTTGGTAATTGTTCCTGCCTTCATCAGCACCAGCCTTCGTCTAGAACCAATGCTGAGCTGTGCAGTTATTACTATGCAGTTTGGATTCTTTTTGGTGGTGATCATTTTAAACTCCATGGATTACACCGGCTGCCATGTCTTGAAGGGAAGGAGGCAAAAGCGAAGTGAGTAGCAGAGATTTCTATCCATGCGAGCACCTTGTTTAATTTTGATAGAGCTGCTGCTCTCTGCTTATATCGGTGAACAAGAGGTTTAAACGCTATTAACATTTGTACGAGCAAAACAAAAATGGTACTAACCCTGAAAGTATTTTGAGCAAGTTCCTTAAGGCACTTGTAAAAATCCAGCAAACTTGTTATAGAAGTAGTTTAAAAATACAGATGGTTTCGATAGATCGCAGATTAATAAAATGAAATTCTAACGCTGTTTTAAATAGAACCTCAGAATCTTTTTTTCTACAAAGTTGCGCAAAGTGCTAATAAATCTGTGAGAGAAAGAAAGTTTAATGATATTCCGCATTTTATAAGTAAAATGCGTGGAGTTCAGAAAAAAGGAGGAAATGCTGGAGAGATGTAAATGATCAGTTGGATTGCAGCGGGAACAGTGATCCTGTTTATTGGCACGATACTACAGAATGCAGGGAGATGGTGCAGAAGGGATTAACTGCGATAACCACACTGATCTGAGGATTTGAGACGGCAGAACTCTTTTTACAAGAATGGCAGGTTAAGAGGAATTGTGACGTTGTTTGAACCTCTGAGGGATTTTGATGAAAGGGAAACTATTTCCACCAGCTGGAGCGATAAAGGTTATCATGAAAATAATAATCAGAGAGGTTAAGAGAATTTTCTTCAGAAGGGAAAATAGTGTTAGATAGTCTTAAGATTTTTAATGCTCTACCAGAAATAATAGTGAAGGATCATTCCAGGCCAAGGAGATAAAAACAATCAGCGAGGAGTGAGCCAGGCACTGTTCCAGAGATCTGGCACATGTGTAGTGAACCTGGTGACCTACAGCATGTATGTTTGTGCTGAAAGTTAGCTCACGGACTGCTGAACAGCAAATGTCTCTCACTGCCAGGTTACAATAGTGTAGAAGACATGGTTGGGATGTAATCAAAAAGTAATAACTCGCACAAAAGTATTTTAAATTATTTTGATATGGTATTCTAAAATAGTAGAGGGGCAGCACAGCGGTAGAGCTGCTGACTTAGAGCGGTAGAGACACAGATTTGATCCTCACCCCTGGTGCTGCGTGCGGAGTTTGTACGTTCTCCCTGTGACCGCGTGGGTTTTCTCTGGATGCTCCGGTTTGCTCCCACACTCCAAAGAAGTGCAGGTTTGTAGATTAATTGGCTTCTTTAAATTGTCCCTGGTATGTAGGATAGAGGTAGTCTAGGCGTGATGAATGGTGGGCATGGACGTGGTAGGCAGAAGAGCCTGTTTAGAAACCAATATCTCTAAACTAAAAACTAGGATGAATATGTTTAGTTACCATTAGAAAACATGGTCAATCTATTCTATCCCTGCTGCTAAATACATTTCAACTAACTTGATTAAATGTCAAGGGACTGTGAATTCACTTTCCCCAATTTGTCTTGTTCAGAAAACATTGAACAGCAAGTTTTCAGTTTTTCAGTTTAGTTTATTGTCACGTGTACCGAGGTACAGTAAGAAGATTTTGTTGTGTGCTAAGCTAACCAGCCAACAGAAAAACAAGACGTGACTACAATTGAGCCATTCACAATGTAGAGATTTAAGAATGAGTAGCGATTGTAATATGAGTTTGTAGATCTGCTTCTGTGGCCAGCACGCAAATAGTCACCTGGGTTGGGCGCCATCTTGGAAGGATTGTATGGAAAGAGCTGATGTCATTTGCATGCTGGAGGAGATTGCGTATGTATGTTGAAGTAACAATTTATTAATTGAAAGATACTTGGAGGAAAAAAAGGGTTGGAAGTAATCCACAGTCCCTGTCCTCATGGGTGTGAGATCAAATCATGTTCCCCCTAGGTGGAAAACTAGCTTGTTAGTCAATAAAAGTATATTTTTTGTATACTTTTCTCTTGACATTTTAAACTTTGATTATTTTAAATGCTTTATGTGATATTCTGTGTAAGATTTTTAATTGAGGAAAATTTGAGCAGGAGTTAAATTGATTGGAATTTCTCATTAATGAGAATTCAGGATGAATGAATCAGACTGGAACACTTTCAAAATCCTGCCGTTCTTAAGGTCGACTTTCTTTCCGGTCCATTTTATGGTTACTACATCGTTCTGCGGCAGAGGCAGTAGGAGGGGACAACTTAAAACAATAACTATACAAGAAAAAACTTTGCAAACTAATAGAACTAAAAATTGGCACGTTCACTGTATCTAATGGTCTGCATCAGATTCTGGATGTTAAAGGAAGTGGCCCTGAAACATCGCCTACCCAAGCCCTGCTGAGATGCTGCCTGGTCTGCCATGTTACCGCAGCACTTTATATTACTTTTTTGGCCTTTTAATTGTATTGATCGTAACTCAACACTATTTCCTGAATTCTGGAAAGGTTCCAGGGAAAGGAAAACTGCAAATGTAATGCCACAATTCAGGAATTTGCAAAAGGACAGGGAATGATTGACCAGTTAGTCTGACTCCTATCATTGGGGAAATGGTGGAATCCATTATTAAAGAGATAATGGCTGTGCAGATTGAAAATCATAAGACAATGATCTTGGATCAATGTTTTATGAAAGGTAAATAGTATTTGAGAAATTACTTGGAATGTTCTAGGCTGCAAAATCAGAGTGGATAGACAATAGACAATAGGTGCAGGAGTAGGCCATTCAGCCCTTCGAGCCAGCACCGCCATTCAATGCGATCATGGCTGATCACTCTCAATCAGTACCCCGTTCCTGCCTTCTCCCCATACCCCCTCACTCCGCTATCCTTAAGAGCTCTATCCAGCTCTCTCTTGAAAGCATCCAACGAACTGGCCTCCACTGCCTTCTGAGGCAGAGAATTCCACACCTTCACCACTCTCTGACTGAAAAAGTTCTTCCTCATCTCTGTTCTAAATGGCCTACCCCTTATTCTTAAACTGTGGCCCCTTGTTCTGGACTCCCCCAACATTGGGAACATGTTTCCTGCCTCTAATGTGTCCAATCCCCTAATTGTCATATATGTTTCAATAAGATCCCCCCTCATCCTTCTAAAGTGGTAGCAGTAAATATAATGTACTTGTATTTCCAGTAGGATTCATACTGGATGCACATAAACACAGACTGCCTGTGATTTATACTGGCATGGATTGTAGATGACAAACAAATAGAAAAGAGAGGGTTGGGATAAAGAGGTCATTTTTGGATTGGTAATCAGAAGCTCACCAGGTTGCACAAGATCAAAATTGGAGTCAACTATTTATAATTAAAGGTAATAACAGATTAAAAGATTTGGTGTACAGTCGAAACATAATGAAATCTGTTTTTCATTATCATGCGATAATAAATGGGTTAGAAGGTCAAGAGACGCACAGAAAGAGACTGTAAAGGTTACATGACTGGTAAGAAGTTGGAAGATGCAGTTTAATCTGGGAAATTGTCAGCTTATCCACTTTGGAAAGAAGAATGAAAACAAACATATTGTGGCACAGTGTAGCGGTAGAGTTGCTGTCTTACAGCGCCAGAGACCCGGATTCGATTCTGACTACGGGTGCTGTCTGTGCAGTTTGTATGTTCTCCCCGTGATCTGTGTGGGTTTTCTCCAGGTGCTCCAGTTTCCTCCCACACTCCAAAGATGTACAGGTTTGTAGGTTAATTGGCTTCAGTAAAAAAATAGTGGTAAATTGTGTGGTGGAGAGTGTTGGTGTATGGGGATCACTGGTCAATGCAGACTCACGGGCCAAAGGGCCTGTTTCTACACTGTATCTCTAAACTAAACAAGAGTAAAATGCAGAGGAGGTTTTACAATGTTTAACGTAGAAAGAGGCAGGTTGAACGGTTAGTTGCTGATGTGAATGTAAATGTCAAAGATATGATATATGAGCTTTACTCCAGGTACTATGTTACTGACGAACTAGTTGGGTGGTCAGAATGTCACCTGAAGTTAAAAGGACCACTCAATCTCAAAAAAAAATTGGAAATGGGAAAGACAAAGCGATAGTTCTCAGATACGATTGTGGAGAATTACAGAGATGTAAAAGTTTAAGGGTTAAAGGGCAGCACGAGAGAGAAACCAGAGTGGTCATCGAGGTGTAGAGATGCAAGGGATGGGCAGAGTTCTCAACAAATATTCCTCCTGTTCTTACTGCAATGAAAAAGGTGAAGTCCGGGGTACTTGGGAAAGTTAATGAAGATGATAAAGTTGGCACCCCTTGTGTGTTGTCTGTTTTAAGAAGAAGCAAACTTTAACAAATATGCCATGAGGACAGTTCATATTACAGATAAGGATGTGCTGGACATCCTAAAATGTAAAGGCAAAGATAGTGTAGACAATCAGAAAGATATTCCCAGGTGGAAATATCTCACCCCAGAGAGCATATATACAAGGTGAGAGGAGGAAAGTTTAATGGAGATGTGGGGGGCAGGGTTTTTACACAGAGTGGTGGGGACCAGGAACACATTGCCAGGGTGCTGGTGTAGCCAGATACCAAAGTGGCATTTAACAGGCTTTTAGATAAGCACGTGAAGGTACAGGGAATAGAGGGATATGGATCATGCACAGGCAGATGACATCAGTTTAACTTGGCATTATGTTCGACACAAACCTTGTGGGGCGTTCCTGTGCCGTACCAATCGATGTTCTATGTATGAAAGTTCCTGACCTGATCAAATTTTTCTAAGGATGCTATGGGAAGCTAGAAAATAAATTGCAGGAGTCCTGACTGCAATGTCTGAAACATCGTTAGACACTGTGAGGTGCAGGAAGACTAGAAGGGGGCTAATCAAGTCAAGTTTATTTGTCACATACATATACAAGATGTGCAGTAAAATGAAAGTAGCAACGCCTGCGGATTGTGCTAAACTACAAAACAGAATAGAAAAAAAAATTAACACAAAAAATAAATTAATACAGTAAATTAAATTAGTCCCTGGTGATATGAGAGTTAACAGTCCTGATGGCCTGTGGGAAGAAACTCCGTCTCATCCTCTCTGTTTTCACAGCGTGACAGCGGAGGCATTTGCCTGACTAGCAGCTGGAACAGTCCGTTGCTGGGGTGGTAGGGTAAATAATGTGCCATTATTTAAGAAGGGCTGCAAAGAAAATGCCGGGATCCATAGACCAGTAAGTTTAACAGCTGTGGTCAGAAAGTTACTTGAGAGGATTCTGAGGGATAAGATATACATGCATTTAGAAAGACTGGCTGATTGGATATAATCAACATGGTTTTGCACCATTGACATTGTGGCTCACAATCTAATTGAGTTTTTTGAAGAAGTATCCTAGAAGGTTGTAGAATATAGGTCCAGAGATTTAGCCTATGTGAATTTCAGCCAGACCTTTGATAAGTTTCCACATGGTTGACTACTCTGGAAGATTGAACATTGACCCGCTGAGTTACTCCAGCATTTTGTGTCTACCTTCACTCTGGAAGATTAGATTGCATGGACTCCAGGAGAGCTACCTGTAACTAACTGGATAACTCACCCCTTCCCACCCAAACCACCCCCTCCCTAGATACCTTCCCCTCCAACCGCAGAAGATGCAACACCTGTCCTCCCTGCAACACCTCTCCTCCCTCAACTCTGTCCAGGGACCCCGACAGTCCTTTCAGGTAAGGCAGGGGTTCACTTGCACCTGCTCCAACCTCATCTACTGTATCCGTTGTTCAAGATGTGGACTCTTATACATCGACGAGACCAAACGTAGACTGGGCGATCATTTCATTGAACACCTTCGCTCAGTCCACCTGAACCTACTTGATCTCCCGGTTGCTAAACACTTTAATTCCCCTTCCCATTCCCACACTGACCTTTCCGTCCTAGGTTTCCTCCATTGTCAGAGTGAGGCTAAACGCAAATTGGAGGAACAGCATCTCATATTTCGCTTGGGGGGCTTACAGCTTCAAGTAAGCCCTACATTCCCTTTCTCTCCATCTCTCCCCCGCCCAAGTCGCACCAGCTTTTCGATCTCACCCAGCAAACAGCTAACAATGACCTGTTTCCTTTATCATCGTTACTTTTTGCGTATCTTTCAATCACTGTTCTATATCTCTCTACATCATCGTCTATATCTCCCTTTTCCCTTTCCCGTGACTTTCAGTCTGAAGAAGGGTCTCGACCTAAAACGTCACCCATTCCTTCTCTCCAGAGATGCTGCCTGTCCTGCTGAGTTACTCCAGCTTTTTGTGTCAAACTGGATATATAATTGACTTCATGGTAGGGAGCAGGGGGGTAGCGGTGGAAGGTGGAAGGTTGTTTTTGGATTGGAGGCCCGTGACTAGTATTGTGCTTCAGGGTTTCTGCTGGGTCCGCAGCTGTTTATTGTGCATATCCACAATTTGGATGAGAATGTGCAAGGCATAATTACTAAAATAGCTGGTATCGTGGACAGTGAAAATAGTTATCAATAATTTCAGCGGGTTCTTGATCAGCTGGGCAAGTAGGCCAAGGAGTGGAAAATTGAATTTAATTCAGATAAGTGTGAGGTGTTGCATTTTGTATATCAAATCAGGGCATGATCTTCACAAAGAAATATAGCCCCCTGTGGAATGTGGTAGAACCAAGGGATCTAGGAGTACAAGTACATTTGATAAGGTTCTGTAAGGTAGGCAGCTCTGGAAGGTTAGATCGAATGGGATCCAGGGGGAACTAGCTAACTGGCTACAGAATAACTTTGTGAAGAAGCACAAGTTGGAGGTGGCATGGTGTTTGTTGGACTAGAAGCCTGTGACTAGTGGTGTGTCTCGGTGATTGTTGTTGGTGTGGGAATAGAAAGGGGAGTTAAAATGGTTAGCTTCCAGGAAATCTATTTTAACCATTTCTTGTGCTCTTAGTGGGAAGCCAGAGGATTGGGAAGCTTTTAAAGAACAACAGAAGATAACTAAAAAGGCAATATTGGGAGAAAAGATGAAATACAGCGGTAAGCTAGCTCATAATATAGAGTAGCAAGGGTTTCTTCAGTTATATAAAAGTAAGGAAGAGGCAAGAGTGGACGTTGAACCGCTGGAAAACGATGCAGGAGAAGTGATAATGGGGAATAAAGAAATGGCAGAGGAGTTAAATAATCTTTTTGGATCAGTCTTCAGAGTGGAAGACACCAGCAACGTGCCTGAAATTCAAGAGAGTCAGGGGGTGGGAGTTAGTGGAGTGGCTATTACTGAGGAGAAGGTGCTTGGGAAGCTGAAAGGGCTGAAGGTGGATAAGTCACCTGGACCGGATGGACTGCACCCTAGGGTTGTGAAAGAGGCAGCTTTAGAGATTGTGGAGGCATTGATAGTGATATTTCAAGAATCACTAGAGTCAGGAGTGGTTCCAGACATTTGGAAAAGGGAGTAAAACAAAATAGTGGGAACTAGTCTGACTTCAGTGGTTGGTAAGATTTTGGAGTCCATTATAAAGGATGATGTTATGGAGTACTTAGAAGTTCATGGTAAAATAGGCCGATGTCAGCATGGTTTTGTGAAGGAGAGATCTTGACTGACGAATCTGCTGGAATTCTTTGAAAAAGTAAATAGCAGGACAGACAAAGGAGAATCAGTGGACGGTGTTAATCTAGATTTTCAGAAAGCCTTTGATGTTGCCACATGTGAGGCTTCCAAGGAAGATGAGAGCCCACAGTATCGAAGAGCATATACGAGCATTGTTGGCTGGATGGCAGAAGGCAAAGAGTGGCAATAAGGGGGTCTGTTTCTGGTTGTCTGCCAGTGATTAGTTGAGTTCCACAGGGGTCGGTGCTGGGGCCGCTACTCTTCATGATTTGGATGAAGGGATTAAAGGCTTTGACACCAAGTTTGCGGATGATATGAAAATAGGTGACGGGGCAGGTAGTGTAGAGAAAGCAGGGACTCTGCAGAAGGACTTGGACAGGTTGGGAGAGTGGGCAGAGATATAGCAGATGGACTATAGTGTAGCAAAGTGTGGAGTCGTGATTTTCGGTAGTAGGAATAAAGGCGTAGACTATTTTCTAAATCGGGAAAAAATCCAGAAATCAGAGGAGCAAAGGGACTTGGGAGTGCTGGTGCAGGATTTCCAAAAAGTTAATCTGCAAGTCGAATCGTAGTAAAGAAAGCAAACGCAATGCTAGCATTTATTTCAAGAGGGCTAGAATACAAAAACAGGAACGTAATGTTGAGGCTCTATAAGGCACTGGTAAGGCTACATTTGGAATATTGTGAGCAATTTTGGGCACCAAAGATGTGCTGGCTCTGGAGAGGGTCCAGAGGAGGTTTACAAGAATGATCACAGGAATGAGTGGGTTAACATATGATGAGCGTATGACAGTACTGGGCCTGTACTCGCTGGAGTTTAGAAGAATGAGGGGGGACCACATTGAAATGTACTGAATAATGAAAGGCTTGGATAGAGTGGATGTGGAGAGGATGTTTCCACTTGTGGGAGAGTCTAGGACTAGAGGTCATAGCCTCAGAATTAAAGTATGTTCTTTTAGGAAGGAGATGAGGAGGAATTTATTTAGTCAGAGGGTGGTGAATCTGTGGAATTCTTTGCCACAGGAAGCTGTGGAGGCCCTCAATGGATATTTTTAAAGCAGAGATAGATTCTTGATTAGTATGGGTGTCAGTGGTCAAGGGGAGAAGGTAGGAAAATAGGGTTCGGGGAGAGAGATAGATCAGCCATGATTGCATGGCGGAGTAGACTTGATAGGCTGAATGACTTAATTCTGCTCCTATCACTTATGACCTTATGAAACATCGGCTGCCTATGTCCTCCAGAGATGTACCCTGACTCATTGAGATACCCCAACACTATGTTTTACTATGTAAACCTGTATCGGCAGTTCCTTGTATCTTCATTTAAAGACATTTGGACAGGTACCTGGATAGCAAAGGTTTCGAGGAAATGGACCATGCACAGGTAAGTTGATGGCTTGGGGAGGCCGTCTTGGTAGGCACTGTTTGTAGGTGAAAGCAGTGAAGTAGTAGGGGCTGCCAATGAAACAACAAAGCCAGGTTAAAACATTATCATTAGTGCTTGATGCAGATTTTTGACCACACGTGTTGGGAAGGGACTGACATTTTATTGGTTTCTTAGATGGTGAGTTTGATTCTTTACAGAAATATTCACGGTACATGAAGAGATTCCTAAAGATGAACTGGCTGCAGCAACAGGTAACCAAGCCAAAATTCATGCTGATCTTGGCTCCCACCACATATCTTCAAGTCAAGGGTCAGTGCATTATGCAACAAAAATGGAATTGGATAGTAATTGGTAGATTTCACAGGGAGAAAACAATTGACCCTGATGTGTAGTTTCAACGAGCAGCCTAATTGCCTCATCAAGGTGTGTGGACAAGACAAGCTGGTTCTCATTCCTGGAACTGTATCCCATTTCTGGAATACAAGACGTTTGTAGGATTGTCTGGATGGCAGGAATCATTTCATTGGATATGAATCATGCACAACAACAAATAGTGTTAGAGGATTGCCCCAAGACTTTAAACAATGCACATATCAATGCATCCCTGACTCCCCCTCCCTGACTTTCCATCTGAAGAAGGGTCCCAACCCGTAACGTCACCTATTCTTTTTCTCCAGAGATGCTGCCTGAACCGCTGAGTTACTCCAGCATTTTGTGTCTATCTTTGGTGTAAACCAGCATCTGCAGTTCCTTCCTACACAATGCACACAGGACGTTGTCCACATACTGTATAATTCACTATCCTTCCGAGTTTTATCTGCATCTACAACACATTAGAGTACCATTGTGTTCGGTTCTGGGCACCATGTTGTAGGAAAGATGTTGTTAAGCTGGAAATGGTACAGAAAAGATTTTCAAGGATGTTGCCAGGGCTAGAGGGTGTGAGCTATAGGGAGGGGTTGAGTAGGCTGGCACTCATTTCCCCACGTTTTCCTGAAATAATCCTGAAATAATCCAAGTCAAATGACCACTCCCATCTACACAAATCCCACCTATCTGCGTTTGGCCCTCTAAACCTGTACCGGTTATTTAGATTTAGAGATACAGCGCGGAAACAGGCCCTTCGGCCCACCGGGTCCGCGCCGCCCAGCGATCCCCGCACTATCCTACACACCCCAGGGACAATTTTTACATTTGCCCAGACAATTAACCTACATACCTGTACGTCTTTGGAGTGTGGGAGGAAACCGAAGATCTCGGAGAAAACCCACGTAGGTCACGGGGAGAACGTACAAACTCCTTTCAGTGCAGCACCCGTAGTCAGGATCGAAACTGAGTCTCCGGCGCTGCATTTGCTGTAAGGCAGCAACTCTACCGCTGCGCCACCGTGCCGCACGTATTTGTTTTTTTAACGAAAGGAGGTGAAAGTAAACCATGCTTTTGCATTTAACAAATAAAGCTGATGAATCAAGATTATTGAATATCGATTAAAAACTGGTTCTAGACTATTATTGCTAAAGGTTTCAAGAAAAGCTATTCCAGTAAAAAGTTGAATGTAAAATCCTGACTTGTACAGATTGAATGCAGTAAATCTGTCAATGTTACTCGGGCAGTGCATTAGTCTAATGGTTGTTATGTCAGGCTAGCATCAAGTACATGAAGTATGGAAGTGTTTTTCCACAACAATGTAACTATGTTGCACAATCAATGCAGTTACAATATTTTTGATTCACCTGACCTATTAGGGGTATAATTTATTTGAAGTGTGTGCCAATTTTCAATATTAATGCTGTTTCTAAATTGTACATTTGCACGTTTTCATCTGTCAAAACGGTTTTGATAATGGTTTCTGTAAAGAAAAAAAGGTGATTGTATTCAGACTGAGAACACCCTGCCACGCGACACAACAGCTTGTAACTCTGCAATGTCAGGTACTCGTGTGCATGCACCCAGAGATGTTGCATTATAATTACATCATCCCCAGAATGATGAACAAAAATATTTATGAATAGGGATGGATTAGAATTTTAATTATAACCAAGACCAAGAACAGGCCTCTCTCCAAGAGGGTGTGGGAGTTTCCACTCGTGGGAGAGTCTAGGACCACAGCCTCAGAATTAAAGGACGTTTCTTTACGAAGGAGATGAGGAGAAATTTCTTGAGTCAAAGGGTGGTGAATCTGGGGAATTCATTACCACAAATGGCTGTGGAGGCCATGGATATTTTTAAGGCACAGATGGATATATTCTTGATTAATACAGGTGTCAGGGGTTATGGGGAGAAGACAGGAGAATGGGGTTAAGGGGGAAAGATAGATCAGCCATGATTAAATGGCAGAGTAGACTTGATGGGCCGAATGACATAATTCTGTTCCATGCACTTCTGAACATGAACAATTGTGAATCACAATGCTCGTGGCTGCAAATCTTTCCATACTGGATCATTGAAAAAAAAATTGGCCAAGACTTGGAGCAAATGCTTTTTATATTTTTTATCTAATATGTTTAATTGGCTGTAAACATCTTCACAATGACATTTGATGACTTGCTAATTTCTTGAGGAAAGCAACACTGCTAACAAAAGCCTTGAAATGAGCAGCCTGAGGCCTTGCTCATTGTACCCGGAGATTCAACCAGGCCAAACCCATGAGGCTGCTATCAACGCCTTCTGACCCACCTGAGGGCAAATACCTAAAAACTGTAACATAACCACCAAAGACGTCCTCCGCTCCATCTAGCGGCTGTGTTTTGGAAAATCCGACCATCAGGAAATATAGATGAGCTTCTACATGACTGATGATAGACACAAAAAGTTAGAGTAACTCAGCGGGACAGGCTGCATCTCTGGGTAGAAGGAATGTGTGACGTTTCGGGTCGAGACCCTTCTTCAGACCGAGACCCTTCTACGTGACTGTTTGAATCCAACATCCAAGAACTCAAGGCCAAGATAAATACATCACTGTTGCCACAGACTAGCTGTAGGTGTGTCGAGGACTGTGTGCGAAGAAGTCATTCCGTGTGATCCCCAACCGAGAACCACGGATGAACCATGAAATCCACATGCTACTTATTTACCCAAGGTTGAAATGTCCAACACTCGAGGGCAAAGCTATAAGGTGAGAGAGGGGAAATATAATGGAGATGTGTGGGGTAAGTTTCGTTACACACAGAGGGTGATGGGGGCCTGGAACACATTGCCAAGAGCAGTGGTGAAGGCAGATCTGAGAATGGCGTTTAAGAAGCTTTTAGGTAGGTACATGGTTATGTGGGGCATAGAAGGATACGGATCGCTTGCAGGCGGATGAGATCAGTGTAGCGAGGCATCATGTACAGCACAAACATTGCCGGCTGAAGGACCTGTTAATGTGTTGTACTGTTCTATGTTGAATGTATTGAAGGCCAATCTGAGGCGTTCTAGTTGGTAACCCTGTCCAGGTGCCAGTCTGAGGCGTTCTTGTCAGTAACCCCACCCTGGGACCAGTCTGAGGCGTTC
The DNA here is from genome assembly GCF_053455715.1 of Rhinoraja longicauda. NCBI lineage: Eukaryota > Metazoa > Chordata > Chondrichthyes > Rajiformes > Arhynchobatidae > Rhinoraja > Rhinoraja longicauda. Next base: position 32,032,881 of record NC_135979.1, read on the forward strand.
TTGTCAGTAACCCCACCCTGGGACCAGTCTGTGGCATTCTAGTTGGTAACTCCACCCTGGGGCCAGTCTGAGGCATTCTAATCAGTAACCACCCTGGGGCCAGTCTGAGGCGTTCCAGTCAGTAACTCCACCCTGGGGCCAGTCTGAGGTGTTCCAGTCAGTAACTCCATCCTGTGCAGGAAATCTATATCTGTCCATTGCAAAACCTTCAGGAATGTCGGGAGACAATGCCAGACCCAATGAGAGTCGCAGACTAAGCAAACTGACACCTGCTGGTTGCGGCCAGACGTGCATGGAATAGTGGGCAGAATCCCTGCCGATGCATCTCTGCCTGATGAGCTTCAGTGCCTTTCTATGCTTGTTTTGAAGAGAAGGTGAGTGAAATGCCACCGCCATGACAGACAGCATCGATGCGCCCCTGTCCACCCACACTGGGAGTGAACCCACGGAATGGGATCAGCACAGATGGAGTTGCCAGCTTTGTCCTCATCCTGCACGGGTCAACTGGCCGGAATATTCACAAGCGTCTTTCCCTATTCCATTCTGAGCTTCTCAACTGCTTGAAGAAGACTGCTGTCACCCCAGTGCTAAAGTTAGTGAGCCTTCGTGACTACAGCCCAATGGTTCTGCACGTCACTGTCATGGTGCCACATGTGGGTGGTCATGCTACACATCAGCTCCAGTCCTGATCCACCTAAGCTTGCAACACATCCACAGCGGATGCCACCTCCCTGTCCCTACATTCATCGTTAGAACATCCGGACAGCATGGCCACCTTTGTCAGAATCCTGTTTATAGAGTTATAGAGTGATACAGTGTGAAAACAGGCCCTTCGGCCCAACTTGCCTCACCAGCCAACCTGTCCCAGCTATACTAGTCCCACCTGCCTGCGTTTGGTCCATATTCCTTCAAACCTGTCCGATCAATGTATCTGTCTAACTGTTTCTTAAACGTTGGGATAGGCCCAGCCTCAACTACCTCGCCTGGCAGCTTGTTCCATACACCCACCACCCTGTGTGTGAATGGTGTGAATTTGATGACAATAGCTCCACCCCATAATTCCACCCAAACATATCTACACACTCCTGGACATAGGACTTAGCTCCCCACTCTGCAACTGGATCCTTGACTTGCTGACCCATAGACCACGATCAGCAAGGATAGATGACCACACCTTCTCCAGTAATTCTCAACACCAGCGCCTGGTAAGGACGTGCTCTGAGCCATTTACTAAACTTCCTAAACGCCCCGCGACTGTGCGGACAGATCCTGCTCTAACTTCATTTACAAATTGACACCAGCGTAGTGGGCCGGATCTCACATGACAATGAATGTAGTGCAGGAAGATAAAACCTCTCTCAACGTCAATGGAGCTGCACATCAAATTTAGGAAGCAGGGTGGTGTACATACCCCAGTCTGTATACATGGGTACAGTGTACATACCCCAGTCTGTATACATGGGTACAGTGTACATACCCCAGTCTGTATACATGGGTACAGTGTACATACCCCAGTCTGTATACATGGGTACTGTGTACATACCCCAGTCTGTATACATGGGTACAGTGTACATACCCCAGTCTGTATACATGGGTACAGTGTACATACCCCAGTCTGTATACATGGGTACAGTGTACATACCCCAGTCTGTATACATGGGTACAGTGTGTACGTACCCCAGTCTGTGTACAAGGGTACTGTGTACATACCCCAGTCTGTATACATGGGTACAGTGTACATACCCCAGTCTGTATACATGGGTACAGTGTGTACGTACCCCAGTCTGTGTACAAGGGTACTGTGTACATACCCCAGTCTGTATACATGGGTACTGGGTGTACATACCCCAGTCTGTATACATGGGTACAGTGTACATACCCCAGTCTGTATACATGGGTACAGTGTGTACGTACCCCAGTCTGTGTACAAGGGTACTGTGTACATACCCCAGTCTGTATACATGGGTACTGTGTACATACCCCAGTCTGTATACATGGGTACTGGGTGTACATACCCCAGTCTGTATACATGGGTACTGTGTGTACATACCCCAGTCTGTATACATGGGTACTGTGTGTACATACCCCAGTCTGTATACATGGGTACAATGTACCCCAGTCTGTATACATGGGTACAATGTACCCCAGTCTGTGTACATGGGTACAGTGTATGTACCCCAGTCTGTGTACATGGGTACAGTGTATGTACCCCTGTCTCTGTACATGGGTACTGTGTGTACATGCCCCAGATGATGCTGATGTAGAGATGGTCGAGAGCTTCAAGTTCCTGGGTGTAAATAACATCAACGGTCTTGTCCTGGTCCTGCCACATTGCTGCTACGTCCAAGAACAATGTCTCTACTTCCTCAGAAGCTCAGCCAATTTGTAAAATGCCACCATAGAAAGCATCCAGTCCGTATGCCCCACGGGTTGGTACAGTTATGCTCTGTTCAAGACCGCAAGAAATTGCAAAGGTTTGTGAATGTAACTCAGTCTATCGTACAAAGCATCTCCCCATCAACTCCATCTACACTTCTCTCTGCCTCAGTAAAGCAGCCAACATAATCAATGACTGCTCACAAGCCACACTTTTTTCCTCTTCCCTCTCCCATCGGGCAGAAGATATAAAAGCTTGATATCAAATATCACCAGATTCAAAGGCAGTTTCCTTCCTGTTGTTGTCAGCTCTTCAACAGATGAATTGCTGATCTCCCAATCTACCTCATTGTGGCTGTTGCACTTTTTTAATCTGTGCTTTCTCTGTCACTGTAACACTATATTCTGCATTCTGTTTTCTTTTATCTTTTGATGTACCTTTGTAATGTCGTGATTTGCCTGGATTAGTTTAGTTTCAATTTAGTTCAGTGAAACAGCCCAGAAACGGGTCTTTCAGCCCACCGAGTCCATGCTGACCAGCGATCCACGCACACTAACGCTATCCTAAAAACACCAGGGACAATTTAACAATTGTACCAAGCCAATTAACTTACAGACTTGTACATCTTTGGAGTGTGAGAGGATACCAGAGCAGGTCACGGGGAGAAAGCCCATGCAGGTCACCGGGAGAAAACCCACGCAGGTCACGGGGTGAAAGCCCACGCAGGTCACGGGGTGAAAGCTCACGCCGGTCACGCGATGAAAGCCCACGCTGGTCACGGGGTGAAAGCCCACGCAGGTCACGGGGTGAAAGCCCACGCCGGTCACGGGGTGAAAGCTCTCGCCGGTCATGGGATGAAAGCCCACGCTGGTCACCGGGAAAAACCCACGCCGGTCACAGGGTGAAAGCCCATGCAGGTCACCGGGAGAAAACCCACGCAGGTCACGGGGTGAAAGCCCACGCTGGTCACGGGATGAAAGCCCACGAAGGTCACGGGATGAAAGCCCACGAAGGTCACGGGGTGAAAGCTCACGCTGGTCACGGGGTGAAAGCCCACGCTGGTCACGGGGTGAACTTACTCTGTATGGACATCATCCATAGTCAGGATCAAACCTGGGTCCCTGGAGTTGTAAGGCAGCAACTCTACCGCTGCGCCACCGCAGATAGAACATGTTTTTCACTGTAAATATCAATACCAATAATAAACTAATATCATATTTTTTGTTTTGTTAAATCAAGTCTTTAAAAAATATATCCTTCAGTTTGTTCATAAGTGGTACTGGGTTGTCTTCACCCAGTACCCCACGAGTGGTAGCCCACAAGTGGTAGCCCACGATGCCAACAATGTATCAGGAGGTCAGATCTAACCCCCAAAATGATTCTTGAGCCTTGCTTGTTTGTTTATTTTGGATGAACTGCCACGGTTGCCGGGACTTTACCCACAACATTGATGTCATGGAGTACGGCACACCAATAACAAGAACACATGCTGTGCTATTGCACGATTCTTATTTCTTCTAAAATTAGCGAGTTATTTCATCTCATCAAATTCAGATTGGTGATTTGGCCATTTAGTGATCTACTTCGTATGCATGCATAATAAACGTGGCACATTGAACAAAACATGGCACTATTGTTCAGGGTCTGAAGGAAGGTCTCGACCCGAAACGTCACCAATTCCTTCTCTCCAGAGATGCTGCCTGACCCGCTGAGTTACTCCAGCTTTTTGTGTCTTTCTTCGGTTTAAACCAGCATCTGCAGTTCCTTCCTTCACCCTTTATGTGCCAGTTCCTGACACCACCCCTTCCCCTCAACCCACTTTCTCTCTGCTCGTCAATGAAGTCTGAGGAAGAGTCCCAACCCAATCCATCTTGTCCACAGATGCTGCCTGGCCCACTGTTCCTCCCACACTTTGTTTTGTTGCACGTGCTCCCAGGTGGTTATTCATTTGGGCAGCACGGTGGTGCAGCGGTAGAATTGCTGTTTTACCGCCACAGAGACCCAGGTTCGATCCTGACCTCGGGTGCTGTCCGTACGGAGTTTGTGTGTTCTCCCCATGACCTGCGTGGGTTTTCTCCGGGTGCTTCGGTTTCCTCCCACATCCCATAGATGTACAGGTTTGTAGGCTAATTGGGTTCTGTAAAATTGTAAATTGTCCCTAGTGTATCATATAGTGTTGATGTGTAGGAATCACTGGTTGGTGCGGACTCGATGGGCCGAAAAGTCTGTTTCCGCCAGAGGGGTCTCTTATTTGTGCTGCATGCTGTCTGCTACACTGACCGAGAGATCTGCCATGCGATCTGCCATGAGATACATTATGCAAACTCACCACTTTCATACAACATGTTAGGACCAATATATCCATGATGTAAAACTAGAGAGTGTTGAATCTGTGGAATTCATTGCCACAGAAGGCTGTGGAGGCTGTCAATAGATATTTTTAAGGCAGAGATAGATAAATTCTTGATTAATACAGGTGCAGGAGAATAGGGTTAGGAGGGAGAGATAGATCAGAAGCAGAAGCAGAATCAGAATAACCTTTATTGTCATCCAAAAAAAACAAGTCTTTTGGACAACATTCTGTTACCCACAGTCCAACAATAAGAGCAATAAAAATAAGCAATAACACACACAAGCCAACACAAAACAAACAAAAGAAACATCCATCACAGTGAGTCTCCTCCAGTCACCTTCTCACTGTGATGGAAGGCCAGAATGTATTTTCCCCTGTCGTCTTCTCCCGCGGTCAGGCTGTTGAAGTTGCCACGTCATGATCAGCCATGATTGAATGGTGGAGTAGACTTGATGGGCCGAATGGTCTAATTCTGCTCCTATCACTAATGAATTTATGAAAACTGACATATATCATATTTATATTGTGGGAAATCATGAACCCCCGCCGACATTGAAGCCCCCGCCGGGCGGAGAAAATCCTGCGGCCTATTCCAGGCCGTGCCAGATGGTGAAAGGTCCACAGCGGGCCGACCCAAGCCCTGCGATTCAGGGCGGGCGAAGACAATGCCGCTGTCGGAGCTCCCGAGGTCGGCCCCCACCTAGGGAACTGCGAGCTTCCGACGTCCACGCGGCCCGTGGCTGAAGCCTCCGAAGGCGAGTCGCAGCTGCACTTGCAGCACCACCACAGCATCTGCGAACCAGAGCCCCAGGTGGTCCCAGCTGGAGGCCGCCAGCTCCAGGTGCATGGCCGATGGGAGGCCGCAGCGTGAACAGAGACACGATCCAGAAAAAAGGTCGCGTCTCCGTACGGAAGAGACAAATTTTATAGTTCCCTCCCCACCCCCACACATAGCACTCAACCACAAAAAACACTACATCACATCC